>NC_140956.1:65244064-65267563 GCF_014529385.1 Adiantum capillus-veneris
GATCAATGTTAAAATGGGAGTAAATCAACCACTACACCATCCTAGAATCAAATTGCAAATACATGCAACATATGGCAAGAATTTGGGAATAGAGTTTCTCTTATATTTTCAGTAAAATCTCAAATACAACTTAGTCATTCAAAGTGGCATGCCAAAAAATCATAGAAGTATAAATTAAGCCAACTAGGCACTCTGCTTAAACGAGAAACTCAGACTCTCATCCACAAATGTCATACAACGATCAAAAGTGATCAAATGCTCTCCAAACTCAATGAATAGAAGCAAGACATTGTTGTGAGTTCTCACAAAAAGTGCATAAACTTGTCCAAGACAAAACCATCTCAATCAAAAATCCACATGTGGCATACATACAACATAAGCATGGCATAAGCTCATTCCCATATGAGTAGCTCTTTGGAAACTCCACATCTCTGCTATTTGTATACCCGTGAATCCATCACCTACGAGGTATCAAGAGCTCGATTTGTATTAGCATATGCATACATAACATAAATTCCACACATAACGAATGTGTGTTGGAAACCTCTGTGAAAAACCACACAATCTAAAGCATAAAGCATCGACCGGAATGTTCGTCGGTTAAAAAATGCACAACTTGTAATCTTGCACACTATCTCGTTGATCAAAAACCTCATCGGTCAAAAACTAGACACATGGATAAGAAACCACTTGTCCGCATATGACATACATTTCCTCCGAGATTAGTGCTGGGGAAAAGTACAATCTAGCTCACAAAATCCCTGTGAAGGTCAAGTTGTACCTATCATGGTGGCCGTAGACATCCGAGAGTCGATGTCGCTTGTCAAAAAAAACGTACTTCCAGAAGATCATTGGATCCATGTGTGTCATGGCGTATCTGTGCACGAGAAGAAATCAAAACACTGGAAAAGAGCCTAGACCCACTCTCTCTCGCTCTCGCTATGTTGAGGAAGTGGTCAGATAGACTCGTTCCATCTACCTCTGTGTGTATCTATGAAAGAGAAGAAATCATAACACTAGAGGAGAGACTAGACCCACTCTCTCTCGTTCTCACTATGTCAAGGAAGTGACCAGATAGACGCCGTCTATCCACCTCTGTGTGTGTATGTGTGTGTGTGTGTGTGTGTGTGTGTGTGTGTGTGTGTGTGTGTGTGTGTGTGTGTGTGTGTGTGTGTGTGTGTGTGTGTGTGTGTGTGTGTAGCTGTTTAAATCTTAAGTAATAAGACATAATTGAATTTTTACATTCAAAAGATAGCTGGCCAAGGAATAATGAACTGATATGTACAAAAATAACTCTGTATCAGAATTATTTAGGTACAATGATTGTAGGGAAGAGGTCCTCTTTCAGTAAGGTTGGTAGTAAAAAAACATCCCCGTTCCTTAGTGGGTATTTCATCACAATAATGTTGCTTGCCAAAGAAAATAAAACCCTCCAAGATAAGATAGAGTCCTGACCTGCATCCATCCAACCAAGACAAAAATTCAATTAGCCTTGGATGTGTTTTACAGGTATCAATGGCCATGTCAGTTGTTATCCATGTCCATCTTATAGATTTTAATTACTTTAGCCAAGCTTAGGTTATTAGATTTTTTTAGCAATCTTTACATATTCCTTCAAAAATCAATGGTACAATCTACCTTCTAATCTGTGTGGTGAAGTCCAAAAAGTTTAAGCCATAGCTTGGTAGCTATGCTTGAGTCCATAGTAGCAAACATATACTTACTAATCAATAGAGTATCAAAAAAAGACTCCATTTTTTCAAGTGGAACCTCATTTCGCGAGCCATATCTCGGTATTTATGCCATGTTTTGACGGTACCAGCCATATATTTACCTTTAAACTTCCCAATTTTTCTCCATAGCTTGATAGCTATGCTTACACTAACAATAGCATCCATATACTTACCAAAATCAGAAATAGAGTATCAAATGGAACTTTATGTCATGAGCCAAAGGTGAGCTTTTTACGCCAAAGCTGAGAGTAATCTCCATATACTTACCTTCAAAACTTCAAGTTTTTAAGTTCTTAGTATTCAATACAGTTCAGCATTGTTCAGTCCTGTTTTTCTCCAAGATACTTTCAAGCTTCCACCGTCATGGGTGCTAGATGGGTTAAAATAACCTTAACTCCTTCTCCCCATATGAAATCATGAGGGAAAGTATTATGAAGAAGTCCAAGAGTTTCCATATTGCATACAACAGAAAAGCCAAACGTATCCTTGTCGATGTCAGAGAGAGTTTCATCACCAAAACAAACACAAGCTTTCAGAAAGTCCAAGGTTTCATTCACATTCCATGCGGTTACTAGCCTTAGCTATAGGCCAGAGCTAAAATGCATTAGCTATATATTTACCCCCCCCTTTTTTTAAGAAAACCCAAGTGATTCATCATACAAAAAATTGTAATGTCCGGTTACTGTTAGGCCCGCAAAAAGAAGAAGACCAGTGTCGGCTAAAAGAGAGCCCCAAAAAAACCAGTGTTGGCTAAAACAGAGCCCAAAAAAAGCATGTATCGGCTAAAACAGAGCCCTTTCTTTTTTCTAAACATACCTTAGCTAGGTCGGTAAACGGCAAGACCTGCAACGGCTTAAGCCAAGCCAAGAAAACCAATGATGCACAGTTTTTTTTCTAAGACCAGTCGACATCAAATCTCCCCAATTTTTGCAATAGGTTCCATTAGGTGTGCTTTCAATCAGTCAGACGATGCCTTGCTACCATATTTAAGGGCTACAACAGTTTTTTGAAAAAAACCAGTCTACGCAGAGTACTTGCCCAAACAAATTCTTAAATTAAACCCCTAATGAATGTTATACAGCTCAACGCTATGCTATGAGAACTACTACAAGTAGTACCAACGTAATGTTTTAATATTTGAAGCAACAGATAACCAAAGCTCAAAGATTTTTTTTCTCGAAAAGAGGCCTAGAGAAAAACCTGAGTATTTTGCACAGTGAGCTCCATAGCTCGGACAGTGAAGCAAACGGTATATTGCCTTTAGTCAGAACAACAAAAATACGAACAAGCTAAGTGAGGGGCAAAGTGCACCCTCACCTTTTTTATAGAGGTTGAGCTGCATTTTCCTGAGCGTGATCGATGAGAGAGGCAAGCCTCCCTGTTGTGTAGCATCTTCAGGATGCGCAGGCCGCCTACTATTTGCAATGAGAGCCCGGCATTTTTACTCACGCCCAATTTTAGGAGAGAATTATTATGCAAGGGCATAGTCCCATAGCCATAAGTGGCATGTAATGAGTCAGTATCCCATGAGTGCTTCAGAGGGGGGGGGGGGGGGGGGAGGGAGGTTTTATTTAGGAGGAGGGAAAAACTAAAGCATTAAAAGTACCACAGTGTGTGTGTGTGTGTAGCTATTTTATCATAAATAATAAGACATAATTTGAACTTTTACATTCAAAAGATAGCTGGCTTCAGAGAAAGAGAAATGATAAGTACAAAAACAACTCAGGGTTAGAATTATCTTTGTACAATGTTTGTATGAATGAAGCCTCATTCCAGTATATAGATAGAAGTACTTCCCTTGCAATAGGTGTATGTATAATCCTGTATTGGACAATTGCTAAAAGCCAAAAAAAACCTTCCAAGATAAGATAGAGTCCTTACCAGCATCCATCCAAACAAGACAACATTTATATTATCCTTGGATGTGTTTTACAGGTATCAATGGACTATACCAGTTGTTATCCATGTCCATCTTTTAACATTTTTTAAAAACATTTGAGCTTAGTCCAAAGTACTTATGTTCTTTTATATATAAG
Source organism: Adiantum capillus-veneris (assembly GCF_014529385.1). Classification (NCBI taxonomy): domain Eukaryota; kingdom Viridiplantae; phylum Streptophyta; class Polypodiopsida; order Polypodiales; family Pteridaceae; genus Adiantum; species Adiantum capillus-veneris. The sequence goes on from NC_140956.1 coordinate 65,247,834, forward strand.
GTTCAAAAAATAAAAATTTAGTATTTTAGTCTTAGCGTAGAGTGCCATACCCCCTACTACTTCAAATGGTAAGTTACCCATCACAAAAAAACTTTGAGTAAATTAATGGAGCTCCATCTCTGAAGAAGTTTAAAACTTGCTATAAACGAGTATAGACCCATTGTAGAATAAATTCGGAACTGATATAGTTTACAACGTAATCCGATCCTTCCTATTTACTATAAGTCACAAACTCCCATCAAATGGTGAATGTAAATAGAGTTTTGCATTATCCCGTCTTATCAAAAACAGGTGCTAATATGCAGTGTAACTGGGAAAAATCCCATAGGGTCGCCCAAAACAACGTGTTTTAGCAGGCAATGTACGGCAAAATAGGATTCCAAAGTACACCCAACCATAGGTGTTTCATACCAGTTTAAAAAAGTGATAGTTTTTTTCATGTCAACCAATTACAGCGACAGTACCAATCATAGAAGCCAATAGTCATCCAGGGAATACCCCCATCCCAAAGCATCTTATTGTAATGATTGCGACACATCCATATGCAATAAAAAACCCCTCTAGGTTGTACCCAAAGCTGTAATGCGAGATACTTACCTTCACAATGGGCAGAGATTTTTACCAAACCAGTGAGCCATTTATCACAAAGTTAACCGAATAGCTTAAAGTGTAATGCGGTATCAATTACCATCCAATCATTTAAGTACAACCTTTCCAGAACAATTCTGTTAAGTGCATCCTTACCTTAGGCTAATATGCGTTTATCTGTAAAGAACCGAAACCCAGCTGAGGGGTTTAGCCAAAAAAAACCTTTAGTTAGTGCCATTTAGAGTAAAGCAGCCATAAAGTGGTTTTTATCAAAAAACACAGCAGGTTATGCCCCCATATATTAAGCTATTTCCAAGCATTGTCATGTGACTGAAACCTGTAATCACCGGGTTAGACCCTTCCTTTTTTTAAAATTATACCGTACAGTCTGCAGAAAAATATATATTGCATGGTCCAGCCATGTGGTAGTACCCCATTATCACAAGCAAATAAACAGTTTTCTCAGCGCAGCCAGAATGTCAGTAAGTTAAGCCCAATGAATCAATCATTAAGCAGAATGATGCTATGCATAGCCATTAAAAATCGGGGCTATAGCAATTAACAATACTCCTTAGTGGTGTTACCAAAGCAGTGCCATCCCACACCATGGTTTTTATTGATTAACCAACTCATAGCATGCTCTGTCAAGCCAAGTCAATCCACCCATACACAGAGCAATACCATAATAATAATCTCAAAGAAATGATTGTAACAAAATCAGTGAGGCCAAACATGGTAACCAACCTATGTTGTAGCTGTTGCAAGCTCCATTGTAGATGCAATAGAAAAAAATATAAACAGTTCTCACACTTTACGCAAGAAAAACTCACAGAAGGCTAAGTGAGGGGCAAAGTGCGCCCTCACCTCTTAAATAAAAGAAGGAGGAAGGCCGCCATCCTTGAATATGTGTAGCATTTAGGTAGTATTGAGTGGAGCGAGCCCCTCCTGCAGGTCTGATCAAGCATGACCGATTGTCATGCAGTTTTGTTATGGCAAATACCACCATAGCGCCTTCACGGTAGGTTTTAGAGAGGGCAATAACCCACTTAATTTGCAAGCTAAGGGTTTTTTTTAAAAACCTATTATACTTAAAAGGGAGATATCCCACGGTGGATACCTATAAGGTAAATTAGGAAGCTAGTTTAACACAATTGTTATTTGTGCTACATAATCACAAAGGTAAGTACCAGAGTGTGTGTGTGTGTGTGTGTGTGTGTGTGTGTGTGGTGTTGCATACATGCTCTCTGTTGCACTATAGAGAGAAAAACTCACTAGCATTTTGTACTCATCGCTGAAATTTTCAACATTGTCCTACCTTCAGTTTTCACAAACTCCAACGCTCCCACTCTCCAATTTTTTTCATCAACACTATGGTGTTTTTTTGTTGCCTCATAGCGCTACTGCAAAGAAAGAGTCTCTAGTGCTGCTCTTTTTTATGAGGTTCAACACTTCTCATTAAAGAAAATCTCTACAATGCCTTTTGTTCAATGCTCCCAATACCTTTACTGAGGTGTCAATTTCCTATAGATCTGTGATTGTGGATTTCGTCCTCCTCCTTTTGATTCTATTGCTTTGTGCTAAGGTATTGAACCTTAGCTTCTCTCAAAGCTTTTGCACGTACGTCGAGAGAAGGTCAAGAAATCAAAGCTTTGATACCACTTGTGAGTGTGCAATGTGTGCGTATATGGTAATTAACCCAAGTATTATCATAGATCCTAAAAGTGATCTATTTGTACTTTCTACCTCTGTGTTTGGTATTGTTTGTTACATGATTAGTGCATCTTGATCACTCTCATCATCATACGGCATGTTATTGTATATGTTTTATAAATTTCAGTAGATAACCTGAATCTATTTTTCCATCCAGGGATAGGCTCCATGGGAAACCGTATTGCTCTTACAAGGTGTGAGTAGATCATAACTAGAGGTGTATGATTTAGAAGGCTATATGTATCAAAAATGCCTTCAACTGGCCATAGTACAAGCCTTCAACTACTTTCCCCCCTCTAACAATTTTGTTGTGCCATGCATCCTTTTGTGCCTTCACTGTCTCGTTCCTCTTTTTGGTGCATTTAATCAAATAGAAATCATGTCCTTTCTCTGCTACCTTGGCTGCAAAGTTGTCACCAATTGACAACAATTGACACAAACACTCAGGCTTCCCTTCATACATGGGGAGGTTAGAGACATTATGCATTGGCAAATTGAAATCAGAACTATTATTTTATTTGGCATCATCGTCTTCATCGCTGCAAGGATCGTCTGATTCCAATAATGGTTGGACTATCAAATATTTCCATTCTTCTACATGTTTTCTGTTCTTCTCTCTTGTTTTTTCAGTTCCCACACTTAGCTTTATTAGTTGGGCACCCTTGGCCTTTTAGATGACCTCAAACGGACCCCGAACAGGCCAAAAACATTAGAAAAAATATAGAGTTTGTAGTTACCATGTCAAAGTAACTATTTAAAGCCTTGAGTAATGTAGCCAAAAAAAATCTTAGATTAAGAAGTATACTTTAGCTATTTCGAACTAGAAAAATTGAAGCTTTCTACTAGTTTCAGCTGTTTTCTTGTCAGTTTGCCACATAATACACACTTTGTTCCTAGTTGGGCAATCAATGGTTGGGGCAAAGAGTACTTTGCCTAAGGAGGCTGCTAAATCTCCCATATAGGGCCATAAGAAGGCAAGCAACTCCACAAAATCTATGAAGATGATACATTTAAACAACATCTCCTCTTTGCAAGGAAGCTGCCGGGTGTTTGTATACAGAGGATGTTTCCGAATGTAGTTACATATGTTTGTAACTTGCAAGGATGTTGCAACACTAGGGTTTTGGGCATAGACCAAGAGAAGGCCTTTCCCCAACCTATGCTTACATCTCGAAGGCGTGTGGCCTTAGGGGCTTTCGGAAGAAGATTTCATACTTGGTGGTACATATTGGAGATCCCAATGCCCACCATGTGTGAATTGACCCCTACCAAGCTACCGTTTACATCGAGCGGAGCCACTTGGAAATGCCACCATCACTGATCAATGCGGCTCATGTGCATGCATGCAACACCCAACACAATTCCCATGAAATGGAAAGGGGGAACGAGCCATAACTCCTCTCTCTTCCCTTTCTCAATGAAGACCATCTCCCCGTATAAGTACCCTAACACCTCATCCCCAACACTCGTACGTGGGATTTTTTCCACCATGTGCCACTTCCATGAGAGATCCCCCCCATGGGTTATTGGAATCCGTAAAATTTTCAAAAGAAAACCTTTTTTTTGTAGTACTTTGAACCACAATAACTTTCAGCTTTAGAGTCAGATGGACCTCTTGTAAAGCCGTAGTGAAACTCTACTTTGTCGACTTTCCATTTTTAGAACCCCATTGCAATTGCAAGTTGAAAACCAAAAGGCATTTAACAGAAGTTCCCAAAATGGGATAAATTCACTTGCTTGCAACCTCATTGCTAGATTGCTAACTGCCAACTTCCCGTCACAATATCTTGGTGCTTGTAGCCTTGATTGATGAGTTGTCACTTTTGACTAGCTTCAAATACCTTATACACCCTCTGTAAACACTGAAGACTTGAGAAAACATACAATGGCACATATACCAAGGTAGTCAAAATGGTGTAGAAGCGGTCCTTGACAAAACATCAATTGCTCCTATGTTTACCGTCCCGGTTCGGATTGTAGATGTGAAAAGATCGACATGATCCATAAATCAAACACTTTAGTCCTATTGATTCACATATGCCCTGATCATCATCCGTGCAATCCTGTGAGGATCTACAAAGCAGTTTCCCCTTTAATGTAGGATCATACACCTTGTAGATTGATGAGCCATCTAGGAACCAACCTAGAGAACATCTTGAAGACCACCTTTTGCTACATAATCAATGCATTATGAACATCTTGAGTACCCTCTTGATTAGCCCCAAATAGAGCTTCCTGGCCTAAAAACCAATAAAGACATGCATCCCTGGATAGCCCTAGTTGTACCTGATCTTCGTACTTGCTTTTTCACCTTGGCACATGCACTGGTAGATGCACATGGCCTTGCGTGCTCCTTATTTTAGCTACACCAATGATGCTATATAATCATGTGAGTCCATGTGAAGGGTGGACCACCACAAGCCTAGTGCAAGAATGGTGCACCTTCTAGGCTTCTAGTGATCCTGATAAATAAATAGCATGCTCTTTCTCCCTCTAGGCACTTTTTAGAACTTATAGATACGAAGTTTCAAGGGCACATATCTCAAAGTTTGCAACCAAACAATTGCAGCATAATTATTCTCTAAGAATGTGGTATTTCCTCGACTCTATGATTGTGCTTTTGGATTTCAATTGATTCACATTAACCATGTTATCCTCGAGATAATGGTAGATACGCTCTAAATACGTATCCCATATAATTTTGGCAATCCCATAGGGTGATATGATACAATGTTGAGTGTTTGCAAAATTTGTTGTATTTTTCATGGGTGCAAGCATGGACAAAGTCTATCACATCTTGTCTCATGTGGGCCACCATAGACCTTGGAATTAAAGCACCCTAGTCATGGGTTTGGGGCTAGGTGTTGCCCACATGGAAACCTATGGGAATGGTGCACAAGGAGAGAATACTTGTTGGGGCATGACACTCTTTTAAGGATCAATTCATGATCCTTGTAATACAAATGGCCTGCTATTAGCTAGTAAGCATAGCGCTCTCTTAAGAATCATGGTGCATGTTTATTGAAACTGGGAGGTATAGTAGTAGTGGTGAGGAGCATCACAATGTTCTTGGTCCATTCTGGAACCCATTCAATGGAAAAGAGTAAAGAACGGGGAAGGTCATCATTCACCCGGATGGGATCCTACCCTGAGGTTAATTTAGAAAAGTGGTCTATGTGTTGGTGCTTTCCTCTTCTTGACCGCCACCTCAAGATTGAATTCTAGCAAAATTATAAACCAACACACTATCCTACCCATGTTGCATTGTTTGTGCTTGATGGTTGATGAGCAAGAAAAAATAATTTGCAAGCAAATGGCGTTAAAACTTCTCTACCTACATTGATAGCCCCTCGCGTTCCATGGTCGTGTGATTTTTCTCAGCGAGGTTCAATTTTTGGCTAGCATATGCAATGAAAGAAACTAGATCTTCATCAACAAGCTGGGCCAAGATGTAGCCACTGGCATAGTCACTGACATCAATATGTGTATGAAAGATGTTACCCCACTCCATTGAGGTGCTTTCAGAATAAGAGTGTCACCAATGCAGATTTGAGCTTCTCAAAAGCCACGTTGCAACTAGTAATTGATATAAGGGCCGATCTATCTTAGGACACATGTAGAAAAGTCCTCGGGAGTACTTATGATGGCGAATGAAAACTTGTACAACTCATGGGCTTGCCAACTTGAGAAGATTTATGATAACCAACATTTTATCTCAATAAGTGATGATACCATAGTTGGACACTAAATGGCCAAGAATGCTGCCATGCCTAACTATCAGCGTTCGGAAAAAATGTGTCTCAGCTTAATATGGTGCCGTTTTCAATTTCAAAAATGCCGGTTGAGGGCAGGGGGGAAAGGAGAAATACCGCCCCAAAATAGAGAAAAATAGTGTAAAAACCCAAAAAAACAACCTAACCTTCTAAAATTTCCTTTTGACAAAATGAAAGAAAGGAATTTTGTATGTTTGGAAAAATGATTTTTCCCGAACACTGCTAACCATAGAGTTTTAGTGTGGCATTGTCTAATTTGGCTCTAACTTTAACGACACGCTTTACTTTTAAAAAAAGCATAAGAATGGCTAGTGGAGGAGTTTGCGCGTTAATGTTTCTAGAAGGCATTTTCCAGTATAATAAAAAGCAAAGTTTACGCGGAAAGCAATTAGCAATAGCCGTGCTAAAAGGAGGGTTTAGGGTTATAAAAGGAGGCCATGCGGCCATTTCCATTTTGTGGCATAAAACTCGAGCAGTTGCAGGTCGGTGCTTCCTACTCAGATTGTCGTCTCCAATATCCCTCCACCATGGCCAACCTTAGGCAGACGCTTGCAGGTATACGCAAAAGGTCTACAGATCAAGAGGATCTCTTGCAACGTCATGATCAGCAACCGAGTATATCATCATCACCAGCAGCGCCTTATTATAATGAGAAGCAACGGCTGACTAGGCGACAGCCCAAGCTCAGGAGCCGCATCCTCAAAGACAATGCCTTCCTCGCGAAAGATGAAGGCTCTGCGCCTGTGCAACAAGACGTCGATGATGCGTCAGCTAGGGATCTGCATATTAATGAAGGCGCCCCGAGCTCTATATTAAGTAAGGATTATGGTATCCTGACGGACATGGAGGTGGCGTCCATCTTCTTGAGCTTTATAAGCGAAGTCAATAATATTGCGAATTCCAAGCTGCAAAAGCTATACAAGCAACGATGTCGTGCTGGCTCTGATGATCATCAACAGCATCACGCCATGGCCAACGTCAACAAGCTGCCCAATACAGCAATTGGATCCAAGCAGATCAAGCGACACATGAAGATCGGCTCATCAGCAACGTCTGAGCAAGGCCAGCATAAAGATGTTCGCCGGATCATTGAACGGGTCGCATTGACGCCGGAAGGTCCAATTAGAATCAAGCTCGTTAATTGCTACAGCTAAAGTACTGGAATGAAATAAAATAGCTATAAATTGTATTGCATAATGGAGCTAGGGTTTTGGTTCTTAAGGAGGCCTTCACGTGCTGCTGACAAATTAATCATGTATAACAAGCTTACTTTGACTTGTATTAAATTAATGGCATTACTTTGACTTGGATCAAATTAATGGCATTACTTGCCTTGGATCAAATTAATGGCATTACTTGCCTTGTTGACGTAGTTTCTATCCCTGATTGAAATTCCAATATTTAATTTCTCCAATTGCAGTTTTTTCACTTAATGGACACCCAGCTTTAGATGAGATTATGGTAATAGAATTTGGCTCGCGTTTCCTCAGGCTTCTCTTAATTAAGATGATCCTGTTTATATAATTTTCTTTATAAATATCCATTAATTAAGTGGTCCCACCGAAACATTCTCTTGAATATTGATTTTACGTGGAAAATTTCCATATCGTTGTCCCACGTAGCATACGTCTTTTTCATCAAGGGAAAACGTACTGTAGATTATCATGCTTCCATGAAACATGCATCCCACATGGGTCCTTCGCTTTCCATGAGGCAAAGCAGGTTTTGAGGTTTCAGAGCGACGAAACACGTTTTTAATGCTCAGATTAATGTAATGGCTAGATATCGACCATGGAAAAAACTCTACTTCACATACAACAATTGTGTTTGGACATGCCAAGATTGAAGCTCTCGGACCTAGAACATAAGAGTTTGGCAAGGTGATCGTTGGCGTGCTTCATCCACAAATTAAGAGTGCACAATGCCAAATAACAATCAAATTGCAGTATACTTCATACAAAAATTTTGTGTACAAGATATATTAAGACGAAGGGTAGACTAGGTAAGCAAAACACACAATGGAAGTGTGGATTTGGAAGGGCCAAGGAGGGGTCCCAACAACGAAAAAAAGAGGCAACCCCCGTCCCCTCCCAAAAAGAAAAAAAAAAAGAGGCCTATTGGGCTACTACCATAGGAGCATGATCAAATGATAAAGATGGTCACCCCAAGGGGCCATGTGTTGAAGTTTCACATTTTCTCCCCCAGATTCTTTCCAGCACGCTAGAGCTCAGTGCTTCTTGATGCTTCAATATGGCACGGATCTCTAAACCTACCTTCTCTATTAGCATAATCAACACATTGTTGGAAAGCTTCTCTATCCTTGTCACCTGAGAGCAATTGTTTGCATACCGTTTTCAAAGTCTCCCATGACCTCTCTGTTAGAGCCTTGACTATGTAGTTGAAATTTTGGAACCAAAATAAATGCCGCTCCATGCAAACGTGTACGCATTTGGGCCCAACATCTTTTTGCAGCCCCTGTTACTTGTGCCTTTTCTCTAGTAAATTGGTTAAACTATTTTGTTTGTCTACTAGCTTACGACATCAACAACATCTTTTTGTAGCCCCTACTGTTTGAACGCATTTACCTGGAAAGTAATTAGCGGTAGCAGGTAGGGTTCAGGGTTATAAAAGGAGGCCGTGCGGCCATTTTCATTTTGTGGCATAAAACTTGAGCAGTTTGTTGCAATATTGCCCATCGGTGCTTCCTACTCACATTGTCATCGTCAAGGTTGTTGTGCACCTCCAATATCCCTTCACCATGTCCAACCTTAGGCAGACACTTGCAGGTATACGCAAAAGGTCAGCAGATCAAGAGGATCTCTTGCAACGTCATGAGCAACTGAGTATATCATCATCACCAACAGCTTATTATAATGAGAAGCAATGATTGACTAGGGGACAGCCCAAGATCAGGAGCCGCATCCTCAAAGACAATGCCTTCCTCGTGAAAGATGAAGGCTCTGTGCCTGTGCAGCAAGTTGATGCTGCGTCAGCTAGGGATTTGCATATTAATGAAGGTGCCCCGGGCTCTATATAAATTTTTTGGTGTCAATAGGCCTTAGGAGCTCCACATAAGGCTTGTCAATACCACATACCTTCTCTATATTATGCCAAAAAATCAACCATTGGATAAGATGCATAAAAGTTTGGGTAGCACCTTGATAACTTGGATACTTTTAGATCTCTTTCTAGGGCTGTATGTAGGAATTAGATAGTTTACATTTTTATACAATCTCAATATACCTCAGAGTTGTGGAAGCAAGATAGTGTTGGCAGTGTCCTGTCCAACACCCAAATCGGCGATAATGCATCTGAGCCATACAGAGTCAACCGTAGTTGTCAAGACTGCCCTATACTCAGCCTCACAACTATAAGTGGCCACATTAAATTTCTTCTTTCTCAACCATGATGTACGTGAACTGCCAAGCATGAAATAAAAACCACTTGTGAACACCTGTGTGTCAAAACAACCAACCCAATTTGAGTTCGAAAAATCATGTAAGTCTGGCGTAAATGATCCCCCCTTGGGATAAAACTAGCCAAGATATAAAGTGCCACTCAAGTAGTGGAAAATCCTTCTGAAGTACTACCAATGCTTAGACCCTGGGATATGCATCAATCTGCTGACCTGTGAGACTGCAAACTGAATATCCAACCTCGTGTTGCATACATAAATGAGGCAGCCAACAACAATATGGTAAAGAGTGACATCAACAAGATCACCAACATCATGTAGACTTAACTTCAAACCAGCTTCCATGGGAGTGGCAATAGGTTTGCAATCCTCAAGTCCAAACTTACATAGAAATGTCTCTATGTAGCTTCTTTGACACAAGGCAATACCACCATCACACTGCTTAAACTGTATGCCCAAGTAATGATGCAACAACCCCAAATCTTTCATCTTGAAAGTAGCATTCAAATCAGCCTTGAATTCAACAATATGTGCCTCATTGGGATCAATGATCAGCAAATCATCCACATAAAGAACAAGCATGAGAAGTACATTGCCCTCATGCTTGACATACAATGTGCTTTCTATTGGACTGTTACAAAAGCCTTGTTTGACCAAATGAGTTACAGCCTTCTCATACCAAGCACGATCAGATTGCTTCAATCCATACAAAGCTTTGCTACATTTTCACACCTTATTCTCTTGTCCTTTCTTGACAAAACCGCGAGGCTGCGTTACATAAATTTCCTCAAATATGTCACCATTCAACAAAGCAGTAACAATGTCGGATTGATGTACATCCTAACCAAAATGAGTTGCCAAATGCACATACAAAATGCACAGTGGTCATACAACAATTGGGAACAAAAGTCTCTTCATAATCTATACCTTTTTGCTGTGCATAACTCTTTGCAACAAGTTGAGCCTTATAGCGATCAATCTCACCATCCGGCTTGTGTTTTAACTTGTAAACCCACTTTGTTCCAATTGCCTTTTATCCAGGAGGCAAATCACATAAAGTCCATGTGTCATTTTCTATAAGTGCATCATATTCTGATTGCATGGCAGCCATCCAATTTTTTTAATTATGTGCTTCATCAAAAGACAGAGGTTCCTCAACATAATGTAAGCTAGACACAGCCAAAGCATAACAATCTGATGCATAAGATGATTGGCGAGAGCCTGAACAAGTGCGACTAGACAAAGGTGCATCCAATTTACTGTCATGCAATGTATGCACCAGCCATTTTGGCAATACCTCTATCCTGCTCATTGTCAGCCCTCTCCTCATCAAGTACATCATGCACATTTGCATCGGTAATAGGATGATGTATAACACTTTTTGAAACCCCCATAGGCTATACATTTGCCTCATTGGAGTTTACATTTGAACTTCCACCACTAAAAAGAGGCAACAAAGTGTCATAAATGTCTTGTGAGCTTACATTGTTGTCTCTGGTACATGACAGTAAGGGTTGAACATAATGCTTTGTTTGTGGATGATACAACTTGTAACCTTTGCTTTCAGCACTATAACCACAAAAATACATTTGATAGCCTTATCATCCAATTTTCTACGCTATATTTGTGGCACCAAAGCATACGCCAAACAGCCAAAAACATGCATGTGCTCAATAGATGGCTTTCTATCATGCCATGCTTCATATGGAGTCATAGACTACAATGCTTTTGTAGGACACTTGCTGAGTACATAAGTGGCACACATGACAGTCTCGAGCCAACATGAATGTGGTAAAGCTTGACTTTTGACCATACATTGTGCCATCTTCATAAGAGACTTCTTTTTCCTCTCAGCAACACCATTTAATGGAGGTCAAAATGAACCTGAATCAAAAATCTGGGTAGACTAAGCTTTAAGAGCTATCCCAAAAAAAAATTCAACCTGCCAACGCTCACCAAAGCGAATGCTTAGAACTGACTACGTAGAAACCTTTCCCTGATGGCCATTTTTGAGTCAAATTCGTTAATGATTCTTCTTGCATCAGCAGCTAGGGTTCCCAATTCTTCTTCAATAATTGTAGATACATCCCTTGAGACAATCTGTTTTATGAACTCTGAGGCATCTATGAATCTCTAATGTTTCTGATTAGCTACATGCTTTTCCACATTTTTTATGCAATGTTGCATTTAATCAGTCAAGAAAAGACATGCATAAACAAGGTCAGTCTCAACATATCTTTTAATTTGCTGCATAAGTCTACTCATAAATAGCTTGAACATAGGATGCCTCAACAAAGAGTTATTTACCATAAGTGAATGTTGGAGACCAACATTATTAAACTCAAAATTAAGCACATCAGATAAGGAAAAGACACGAGGGATGTGGTCTGTCATGGAGCATTTTATAATCAACAACCAAATCATCATCAGTAGGCAGCCAGTGAGTAGAACAAAAATAAATTCTTTCAAGCCAGGACCAAGAAGACAGATGAGATTGTGAATGGAAGGTAAATCCTTGGTTTTGGTATGTAGTTTCTAGCCAAGCATCCTGTAAATTACCTGCACTCACCATTCTCTCCCTAGAATTACTCTCTAGCTTGTTAATAAGAGAGCCAGTAGAGGTGATATCCTGCCCTGCACATACCATGTTAAAGTCCCAAGCCATAATTCAATGAGATAGCTACAAACCTACTATCCATTAACAAAGATCACCCCTAAGTCTAGGGTTATTGTCTGCATAGACATTATTCAACATCATTTTGCTCCATTGAGTGGATATCTGAAAAACTGAGCATTGACCATTTGGATGATCCAGAATCCAGATGGGATGAAGAGATGTCTTAATGCAAGTAAGCTCCGGGGAATCCCCCTTTCTTTCCTCCATAGAAGCACTCCATACCTCTATAGTGCATAAGTTGCCTTGCCTTGTCTTTCCTTTTATGCTCTTGAACTAAATACACATCAATCTGACTAGAAAACATCCACTTATTAAAATTGTGCAACCTTGAGGGGTCATTCTACCCTTTTACATTAAAGGTTGCAAACTTCATACTGTTATGAACCATGTGTGTTTCCTCCTCACTATCTGTTTCTTGCATATGCACTTCTAGATGAATGCCTCATGGGTCGGTTTCATTGTTGGATATTTTTGTTTCTTGGCTAACTCATGGGTTTCCATGATGTTTTCTATGGCTACTGAGGTTTCACGAGATGGCATGTCCTCCATGAGGGCTTCATAATAATTATGTGAGATATACCCCAAGGAGAAGCCCCTTGATTTAAATAATTCCCAGGTAGCAGCTGTGAAACCATCCCCATCTACCACTCTCTTGACTTTCTCTGTTGGTTTTGGATTTTTTGAAGATGATGGAATGTTACTCCCCACACTAGGTTTAAACAAAGTCTTGGGTTGGGTGGTTGCCTACCACTAGGTGTCCTTGCATAAAGTGGGGATGATCCACCTCCTTGTTATTGGTTGTAGACACTTTTCCTCTATCAACTTTGGAGACATTTTTCCCAAAGATCTGCTCTTGCGGGACCATATTTTTGCTCCCTAGATAAGATGGGATGAGGTGAGAGGCAGTAGATATTGTAGGGTAGTTTTTTGAAAAATGTCGTGAGTTTCCACAATGATATCACAACCCAACAAGATTCCCCGATTTCAAGTAAAACACAAGCACTACAAGACGTCTTTAATGTAGCGACGCTCGTAGTGCGACGCTCAGATGGGAAAAAGCTCGGCCTCGCTATAGGCGTCGCTATGTAACAAAGACTATAGAGATGCTCATAGAGACGCTTATAGTGACATTCATAGCGACGCCGACCCTTAAAAATAATTTGAGAGCACCAGAAACTCAGATCTGTATATCTGAGTTTCGGTGCTCTCTGCACAATAGGTATACCTTCCCCCCCCCCCCCCCTCTCTCTCTCTCACACACACACACACACGTGGAGATGAGGGAGAGCGAGGTATGCTCCCTCCCTCTCCCTCTCTTATATTCCCTTCCCCTCTTTCTCTCTCTCTCTCTCTCTCTCTCTCTCTCTCTCTCTCTCTCTCTCTCTCTTTCTCTCTTTCTCTCTCTCTCTCTCACACACACACATTGTGTGTATGAGTGTGTGTGTGTGTGCACGCGCACGCGTGCGTGTGTGTGTGTGTGTGAGAGAGAGAGAGAGAGGAGAGAGAGAGAGAGAGAGAGAGAGAGAGAGAGAGAGAGAGAGAGAGAGAGAGAGAGAGAGAGAAATAGAGAGAGAGAGCTAAATAAAGAGAGACAACGAGAGAGAGAGAGAGAGAGAGAGAGAGAGAGAGAGAAATGAAATGAAATGATATATTTAACGTCTTCAAAATGCCGAAATCACTTATGAGACCAATCCGATAAACTCCTTGTGGATCTTATCTAATGTTGGGGTACAAACATACAAGTGAAGTAAAGTGGAAGACTAAAATCATCATCAATTTTCAACATTGGGCGTTGTTTGAGAAAGTAGTGCATTGGTCGGTGAAGAGCTTCGTCAATGTCCGCCTTGTAAATAGACATAATGTGTGAAGTTGAGGGTTGCCAAAAAAAAAAAATGCTCTTTGAGGTCGTACCGATGGAGCTGATGGTAGCAGGTCTTATGGTGTTTGTAAGCGGTGTTTTTGTCATAATTGGAGCAAACCATAGCCAAATCTTGTGCTTCCCCTTTCCCCCTTCTTGCATTTCCTTGCTCAATGTTTTTGGTGACAATTGTGTGAGTTGTGTGTGCCCCCCGGGCCATTTGTGTGTGAGGGAGAAAGAGAGAGAGGTGTGTACTATAAGATTGCTAAAAACGGGCAAAATCATGATGGTGTGTTGTCTGTCAATTGTGTGGAGTTTGTCTTCATTGGTAGGCGTTGGTGCACCCAAAGTGTGACAACCCTAGCAGAGGACATAGGCAGTGATGTGTATGCTTATAGATGCATGGCAGAGGGCTAGAACATATGGGAAGATCCTGGACAGATAGGTGGCAGCAGAGATATATGCTTTATGTGGGTTTTTAGACCCTAAAGGCTACAAGATGGGCCGGAAAAGGTGGTAGGTGAAGGAGGCTCAAGGTGATGGTTTCTAGCTCAAAAATGTAGAGCTTGAAGTGCTAGAGGAGCAAGTCCAGATGGCTCATCAAACGGAGCTACAAAGCGAAAGCCATGGCTATTCAAAGTTGAAGGTATTTGCAAATCTGAGACGTACAGAGCAGGTGATTCCAGGTAGTCCAAGTCATTTTGGAGCTATGGGTGTGTAGTGCTTGATTTATGGAGCCTGCTGGTCTTTTCAGATTGTCGTTTGGATCTTTGGACGTCAAGATACTAGCAAATAAAGATTTGTCGGGGGCCAGTTCTGTGTCGGGTTGGTTGCATGGATAGATGTGACATCTAAGATTTTTGAAGCTTTTCTAGGTTTTGTATGAATTCTATGCAGCAAGTAAAGGCCATGGGATTTTACAGCTCGTCAATCGGGCACCGGGTCGGTCAGATATTAAAGTTTGAAAATGATGACAGTTGCCGGTCAGGTGGTAGCAAACGGGTTTTTTAGGCGCATCATTTGAGGGCACGGCAAAGCCAAAATGGTAGTGAGGTTTGTACAGTTCGTAGCCAACAAAGAGATCTATTGGTTGGAAATTACGGCTCAATCACAGGGTTGGTGTGCACCAAATGGCATCGGATTGAAATGGTGAGAGGAGGAGAATTTTTATGCAATTAAAATTAAGAGTTGGTGAAGTTTTGACCATTGGGGGGTGATTTGAAGTGGATCTATCATGTATTTGTGGGTTAATCCCACATGATAAGTACGAGGTTGACTTGGTAGAGTACATAAGCACAAGGGAGACGTGCACTTATGTGTCGTGGTGTAGGAGTTGAGCTCCGAAGAGTATTCACCATGGTGCCTAGAGCGTGCACAGCATTGTTGTGGTCGTGCCTGATGGACATGATGTTGATGTGGGGTGGTACCTGGTGGTTTTGTTGAAGCAAGTGGCGGATAGGCCCGTTATCGATGGCCGTTGACTCTGCAATGGCATGATGATGTGGTAGAGGCCCATCACACGCCCGTAAGGGCCAAGTCATGCCTTGGGTTCCCATAGGAAGTAAACCCAAGAATAGAAGGGCATCCTCACATTCAAGGGATACCAAAAATAGACGAGGAACCAAAAAAGGGGAGTGCCCACGCTCAAGAGGGGCCCGTTCTTCCATGTGGGGGTTCTCTTTTCCGAGGTCAGTGAGACGAGAGGACCAAGGGATTCTTGAGCCGAAGTGTGGCTATGGAGTTGGTGTGGAGCTGAAGGGCAACCAGATTTTTGTGTTCTACTTGCCGATGCTTATGCCGGTTAGGAGCTAGAGCTGTATATAGTCGTCTTTGTTGAAAGAAATCCATCATTATTGTGCATCTGGTGTCGATTCCCCTTATCCCTTCTCTTCTTTATTGTGTGCATCTGATTTCGGGCGTGTGTAGGTAGTTGTGTCCCCCCTGATGGTCTGTTGTGCACAGAGAGGTTGAGAGAGGTGAAGGGATTGAATCGAGCTATACAAGGTGATTGGGCTTTTTTGGTGGTGTCATATTGAGTGTGTGCAAATGGTGGTGTGCAAACGGTGGTTCGTCGGTGAGTTGTGTGAGTTTTGAAGGTGGACTCTAGTGGATTGGGGTGTGTAGTGATTTTCCTGGGCTATAGAGAGGCAGATTACTTGGGTTTTGGGTGTGTTTCCCTTCCCCCTATCCATCTTCAAGTTCCCCACGGAGGAGCATTGATGCTCCGATTTGAAGTTTAAAGTGGTGTTTGGAAGCCGACAAACGGTTAGCAGATGTTCAAAATATTTGGAGGTTGTGTTTAAAGGTAGGAGAGATGATGTAGTCAAGCTTTGGGCCCATAATTGGAGGTGTTGAAGACCTTGAAGATTGGTTGGCAAATTTTGAATTGTAGATGATATTGATGCATGTGTTGAGACGGATGCAAAAAAGCTGCAAATGGTGTTGTTGCTGATGCGCAGACAAGCAAAGGTTTGGTACAATGATTTGAAGGGTGATGATCAAAGTTCATGACACAAATTGTGGAGGCAGTTTTTGGAGCAGTTTGGAAAGGTGATTGCCCTGACAGAGGCTGGTGCTAAGTTGAAATTGGTACACCAAGGAGTAAGTAAGGATTTTTCTATTTTCCTTGAGGAATTTGAAGCTTGTTGGAAGTAGTTAGAATCCATGCATAAACAAGCGCCAAGGGATAATGCAAGCACAAAGAGTATCAACTCAACACTCGGATAAATAGATCTCAGCTAAGCATAAAACGCATAACTTTATATACAAGTGGTGAGCAAACATTGTGCTCAAATCACGTCCCACAAGTAGTGATGTGAATCTGACAATTGCATAAATCTATACTTGTAAGCATGTAGAACCTATAACCAATGACTATTTGTAAAATGTAAGCATTAGACTCACCATTAGAATGTTCGTCAATCAAAAACAATGTATACCATAGATCTACCTATAGCCACTATGAGCATACATAAATCTCACTCCTACGACAGAGGATACAAGAGCACTAAATCCACATCCAAGCTAACAAAATCTATAAAAGTGAGAGTAAATACTTGATCAGTGTTAAAATGGGAGTAAATCAACCACTACACCATCCTAGAATCAAATTGCAAATACATGCAACATATGGCAAGAATTTGGGAATAGAGTTTCTCTTATATTTTCAGTAAAATCTCAAATACAACTTAGTCATTCAAAGTGGCATGCCAAAAAATCATAGAAGTATAAATTAAGCCAACTAGGCACTCTGCTTAAACGAGAGACTCAGACTCTCATCCACAAATGTCATACAACGATCAAAAGTGATCAAATGCTCTCCAAACTCAATGAATAGAAGCAAGACATTGTTGTGAGTTCTCACAAAAAGTGCATAAACTTGTCCAAGACAAAACCATCTCAATCAAAAATCCACATGTGGCATACATACAACATAAGCATGGCATAAGCTCATTCCCATATGAGTAGCTCTTTGGAAACTCCACATCTCTGCTATCTGTATACCCGTGAATCCATCACCTACGAGCTATCAAGATCTCGATTTGTATTAGCATATGCATACATAACATAAATTCCACACATGACGAATGTGTGTTGGAAACCTCTGTGAAAAACCACACAATCTAAAGCATAAAGCATCGACCGGAATGTTCGTCGGTTAAAAAATGCACAACTTGTAATCTTGCACACTATCTCGTTGATCAAAAACCTCATCGGTCAAAAACTAGACACATGGATAAGAAACCACTTGTCCGCATATGACATACATTTCCTCCGAGATTAGTGCCGGGGAAAAGTACAATCTAGCTCACAAAATCCCTGTGAAGGTCAAGTTGTACCTATCATGGTGGCCGTAGACATCCGAGAGTCGATGTCGCTTGTCAAAAAAAACGTACTTCCAGAAGATCATTGGATCCATGTGTGTCATGGCGTATCTATGCACGAGAAGAAATCAAAACACTGGAAAAGAGCCTAGACCCACTCTCTCTCGCTCTCGCTATGTTGAGGAAGTGGTCAGATAGACTCGTTCCATCTACCTCTGTGTTTATCTATGCAAGAGAAGAAATCAAAACACTAGAGGAGAGACTAGACCCACTCTCTCTCGTTCTCACTATGTCAAGGAAGTGACCAGATAGACGCCGTCTATCTACCTGTGTGTGTGTGTGTGTGTGTGTGTAGCTGTTTAAATCTTAAGTAATAAGACATAATTGAATTTTTACTTTCAAAAGACAGCTGGCCAAGGAATAATGAACTGATATGTACAAAAATAACTCAGTATCAGAATTATTTAGGTACAATGATTGTAGGGAAGAGGTCCTCTTTCAGTAAGGTTGGTAGTAAAAAAACATCCTCGTTCCTCAGTGGGTATTTCATCACAATAATGTTGCTTGCCAAAGAAAAGAAAACCCTCCAAGATAAGATAGAGTCCTTACCTGCATCCATCCAACTGTTGAGCTTATGTGTGAAGCTACTCTATGTGATGGCTTACATATGAAGCTACTCTACATATATCGCTCATGTCCCCTCTATATATGCATCATCTAGTGTGAGTATTCGACACACTTTGGGGTTCTCACTTCCGGTGTCCCGTCTCTCCTTCTCCGTCTATTCAATATGGTATCAGAGCTTCACCTATGGGGACTCAACTATATCGCCCACTATGAAGCTAAGTATATACAAAGTTACTGCTTTGTTTTCTTTGCGTTATTAAAGAAATTGTTTACGATGAGTTCGTGTTTGGTACTTTTGCATACATGTGATTGCTTCGAAGAGCTTGCATGCATGCGTGGTTTCTTCAAAGAGATTGCATGAGGAATGACCAAGAACATGGCTGCAAGATACTAAGGTCCCGCTCCATACTTTCTACCACTTATTCATGGTGCAAGTTGATGGAACACTCCCTGCAGAGAGAATTATAGTAGCGTTGCTATTTACAGGCAGTGAATTTTAAGAAAGATGCACATAGTAGCATGCATTGATAGGAGATTATTTCACACATGGTAGACGAATTAGGTGACTGAGGTAGCTTGTATGGCTGCCCCTGCCGCTTTTAGGATCTTAGGGTGTGGCGCTGGAGCTTCTGCATTTCCAGATGATTTTCCCACTAATGCCAGCCCAAATCCGTCTGTGTGTGCAAGAGGATGCGATGAAAGGCCGTCCGTGCAGTCCGCATTCATGCCCTGTTTAGAAGATGAAGATTCTAATTGTTTGCAAGCCTTCAATTCAAAATGGCGCTGACGTAGGGTGAGCGGCCAAATCCTGGCAGAGGCGGTGTAGCCAAGAATAGCCAGCGCTTGCAGTTGGAGCTTAAAAATAGCAAAGCGTGTACGCGAGTGGCTTAAAAATAGCATCATGAGTGTTTTAAAAATAATAGATGGCTATCTCTTAGCTAGCCTCAATTTAGGTGTGAGGTTAACGTAATGAAGTAGCCGCGAATGGGACTATCCACGATGCCAAGAGCAGCAAGATCTGCCATGGCTATATAACCTGCAACTGAATGTGGAGGTTGGCTCTTGGGGCGCGATGGAGTCCATGCGATTTGTCCTTCTAGCCATCGGTATTTGTCCCCGAAGATCAGGGTACAGAGAGACTACACTCGTAAAAGGCATAGAAATATAGCTCTTCACGTATATCTTGTGCTAGATTGGTGCCATATTAATCTCGCTGCTCGCTGGCGGCTTGCAATCCAAGTCTTGCTGCCAAAAGCTT
>NC_140956.1:65583411-65868411 GCF_014529385.1 Adiantum capillus-veneris
GATCAAGCATGGCCGATTGTTCATGCAGTTTCGTTAGGCAAATACCACCATAGCGCCTTCACAGTAGGTTTAAGAGAGAGGCAATAAACCACTTAATTTGCAAGCTAAGGGTTTTTTTTTAAAAACCTAATTATAACGATATAAAGGGAGATATCCCACGTATACCTATAAGGTAAATTAGAAGCTAGTTTAATCACAATTGTTATTTGGTGCTACCTAATCACAAAGGTAAGTACCCACAGTGTGTGTGAGGATAAGGTGTGTGTGTGTGTTATGTTTTGTGTGTTGTGTGTGTGTGTGTGTGTGTGTGTGTGTGTGTGTGGGTGTGTGTGTGTGTGTGTGTGTGTGTGTGTGTGTGTGTGTGGTGGTGTCATACATCGCTCTCTCTTGCACTATAGAGAGAGAAAAACTCACTAGCATTTTGTACTCATCGCTGAAATTTCAACATTGTTCTACCTTCAGTTTTCACAAACTCCAACGCTCCCACTCTCCAATTTTTTTCAATCAACACCTGGTGTTTTTTTGTTGCCTCATAGCGCTACTGCAAAGAAAGAGTCTCTAGTGCTGCTCTTTTTATGAGGTTCAACACTTCTCATTAATGAAAATCTCTACAATGCCTTTTGTTTAATGCTCCCATACCTTTACTGAGGTGTCAATTTCCTATAGATCTGTATTGTGGATTTCCTCCTCCTCCTTTTGATTCTATTGCTTTTTGCTAAGGTATTGAACCTTAGCTTCTCTCAAAGCTTTTGCACGTACGTCAAGAGAAGGTCAAGAAATCAAAGCTTTGATACCACTTTGAGTGTGCAATGTGTGTCGTATATGGTAATTAACCCAAGTATTATCAGAGATCCTATAAAGTGATCTATTTGTACTTTCTACCTCTGTGTTTGGTATTGTTTGTACATGATTAGTGCATCTTGATCACTCTCATCATCATACGGCATGTTATTGTATATGTTTTCATAAATTTCAGTAGATAACCTGAATCTATTTTTCCATCCAGGGATAGGCTCCATGGGAAACCGTATTGCTCTTACAAGGTGTGAGTAATATCATAACTAGAGGTGTATGATTTAGAAGGCTGTATGTATCAAAAATGCCTTCAACTGGCCATAGTACAAGCCTTCAACTACTTTCCCCCCTCTAACAATTTTGTTGTGCCATGCATCCTTTGTTGCCTTCACTGTCTCGTTCCTCTTTTTGGTGCATTTAATCAAATAGAAATCATGTCCTTTCTCTGCTACCTTGGCTGCAAAGTTGTCACCAATTGACAACAATTGACACAAACACTCAGGGTTCCCTTCATACATGGGGAGGTTAGAGACATTATGCATTGGCAAATTGAAATCAGATAACTATTATTTTATTTGGCATCATCGTCTTCATCGCTGCAAGGATCGTCTGATTCCAATAATGGTTGGACTATCAAATATTTCCATTCTCTACATGTTGTCTGTTCTTCTCTCTTGTTTTTTCAGTTCCCACACTTAGCTTTATTAGTTGGGCACCCTTGGCCTTTTAGATGACCTCAAACGGACCCCGAACAGGCCAAAAACATCTTCTCCATTGCCCACAGATACATGAATCACAAAAACATGAGAGTGTACGATATCGTAGAGCGCATGGACTATCCTGTGAATATCCATCAATGCAATGAAATGATCATGAACCTGTAATACACTGACAATCCCATTGGACATTGCGTCGCACATCATCCTTGAAACTAGCCAAAAAACTCTTTGTGTACTTGATTTATGCTGAAATGTTTCATTTAGATAGTTGACTACATCGGCTGCAGACTTTCATAGGCCAGCCATCTGGTTTCACTCCTCATGAGTGAGGGTTCTCTTTATGATTACCTCTGCTCCATCGTGCTCACCTTTTCCATGTCCTGATGCTGAAAAGTTATGCATCATCTGCAGACCTGTCAACCAATAATGCCTAGCCACAAAGTAGAAAAGGTCTTGCATGCTTTAAACTGAGACACTGCACCATCTGACAACACCCAATGACGTCGTAAAGAATGGCCTTTCTGTTTCAACCACTTGTCATGAAGAAGAAAACAATGTTCTACAAACAAAGTGTCATGTATTATATCATCAGATATGTAAAAATGGAGTGTTTTTTCAACACCACCTCCTGAGTTTCTCACATAAGTAATGTGAATAAGTATTGTAACCTGATTAGACCACTAGTGCATGGACTTTATCTCATTTTCTATTTTAAAATCGATAATTCTTGGAAATTCGATGATCGAAACAACACATCTGATGGAAACTTGAGTAGAGCACTCTTTAAATTGTTGTGCCTGCCACCAAAAAAATGTAGTTATGCTTGATGAAGCTCTTAAGATGAGATGAGAATGGGTCAATAAAAGTAGAGCATCTTATTTGTTGCACTACCAAGTCCTTTCTTTTCTTCTCACAGACCCACCTGCATCAACTTGCCCAGTTGAACATTTGTGAAGATCTTCACAGTGACCTCCCCACTATCCACTGAAATTTCATCAGGACACAATGTCAACTCTTTTATTCCAAATCTAGAGCAAATCCAAACGAGCATTTTTTTTGCATAGTATTCTGCATCATGAGCCTTTGGACATAAAAGTGATTCCCACATATCACTGATTCTATGAACACTAATTGGTTTGCAGTACACTTACCTGAATCATCACTACAGCAAACGGAACATGTGCAGGCATGATCCTTTCCATAATGCTCAAACTTGTTTTGTCGCATCTGATTAAATGCCTCTTTAAAATATATCATTTGGACATGATATACACAGCAACACGTATATCGCTTCTTCATTTTTTGGACAAAGTAAGGCTTTAAAGCCTCAAAACATCTAAGAGAAATTTCCACTTCTGGATTGGCCCTCTTGAATCTTTGGTACAACTCAATCTGTGACATTAAAACAAAACAAATTATGAGAGTAAAATATTAGCCATTTTGTACAGTACCATTTTGGTTTTGTACATAAGCAAATGTGGGGTTGTAAAATATTAGCCATTTTGTACAGTACCATTTGGTACAGCAATAGTACCTGTATAGTACCAATTTTTGGTACTGTATAGTACCAATTTTTGTATATTTGGTAGAGTACATTAGCAATTGGATTTTGTGCAAGTACCAGATTTGGTATAGTAAGACATTAGCTATTTAGTACTTTACCATTTGGTGCAGTAGAGTACCAATTTGGTATTGTTCAATACCAAGTTTGAAACTAGTTTGGAAATTTCTTAAAGAGTACCTTAAATGGTGGTACCAGGTGGATGCCATAAATTACCAATTTGGTGGTATAGTACCACCAATTTTGGTACTGTAAGACTTTATCAATGAAATATATTTTTGTTTTGTACTAGGAAATGTACTATAGAGTACCTTGAGTAATGCTATAGGGTGGATGGGGATATTATGTAGTACATAAACATGGAATTATATGGTACTCATTAGTACATTTTAGGGTGCTCCATATAACATGCCACCAATATGGTAGATAAATGTACTTTGGCCTACATCACAAGGTTCTATAGAGTACTCAAATCAGATTGAATGTACTATGGTGTACCTTATATGGTAGTATAGGGTAGATGAAGGACCTATGAACATTATTATAGGGTACTCCCAATCACATGAAAAGTGCTATTGAGTACCTAATGTGGAAGCATACGGCATTTTTAAGGTATATGGAGTATACCTTCATATTAATAAAGCTACTATTATACATAGGTCATTAGGTTGCTACCTTCACCAAGTTAAGAGAGTAGTATCTAGAGTATGAGTTAGGTAAAAACAAATGGAATACCTTCAAGTACTATAAGTAGAGTACATTACACCGAAACATAGAGAGGCACAAAAGACATTAGCAACGGTTTTAAATTTACCTGAGACTCATCGAGAAGATGCATTGGATGTTTGATAACACTTTTTCTTCCAATCCTCTTCCGACATATATCCTTTTTGTTGGGTGAAACTAGAGTCTCTGAGCTCCAAACGACATAAACTAGATCTCTTACTTCACCTGTGACAATGTTACCTTGAGGCAATTATCTTTGACATGCACTCAATGGCAAAAACTTCCTCATCATCTTTAATCTCAAGACGATAATTGGCTAGCAATGTTTCTCCGATGAACACTCAAAATACCTTGCTATCCTTGTATGGTTCATTTGTGTTGTGCCATCGATATTATTCATTACCATCATCAAAGAAGAGCTCATCTGTTGAGCGGGGCACCTTGAGCTGGCTGAGGGTGTTACGGATGCTAGATAGAAGAGTGCTTTCAAATTAGCTATTGATGTTTTGCAGATCCTTAAAAGTAGGATGGAGCAAGTGTTGATGGAATAACTCTGTCTGGATACTTCTTGTAAGCCCTAGTGTCTGTGTGCGCCAAAACTTTGCCTTAGCTGAACAAATCTACTTTCTTGATTTGGCTTCATCCATTAAAGATGGATCTTGCAACCTGCTGCTTTCTTTTTCTTTCCTTCTCTATTCTCATTTCTTAGCAGCCAATACTCATGCATAGAAGCGGTGTCCATGCTGTGAACACTTGCATTCAGCTCCATAGTCCAATCCCTGTTTAGGCAGCCTTGCACAGTAGTCCAATCCCTATTTGGAAACCTTTCTTCATTCACCATGCCAGAGAAGTAGTTGTGAATTCCATGCCTTGAGATTATCCATGTTTACGTAGCCATATTCTCATGCTAGGATAACCATTTGTATTCTCTGGTCAATCTGTGAATTCCATGCTGGCAAGAGTGTGGGTAGTGTAGCGAGTTAAAGAGCTACAACTACATAATCGGCTATGTTGTGGACGAGGAAGAAAGATAGGAAGAGAGAGAGAGACAGAGAGAGAGAGAGCGTCTATAATCATTACATAGATCTATATATGCTGATACAAACCAAATGTTTTTTTTACATAAAAGAATTCCCCAAAAAAAAAGAAAAAAACAATTTCCCAATAAAGTGGATAAAAAAGACTTCCCCCAAAAAATGCTAATTTTCTACCCAAGAAAAAGTAGTGTCCTTGACAGTGCATATTGTACCACCAAACCATGCTTTCAGCCATCTACACAATACACTATATAGCTACACATTAAGTACTTCCCATAGTAATAAATAGTAATAAAGTGTCCTACTTATTTGTAATATTATGTAGCTATTTAACTCTATGTGCTATGTAGTGTTATCTAGTAAACTATGAGATACTATATACTTATATGGTGGAATATAGTTTTATGTGCTATATAGTGGTAGATGGTAGTATATAGTTCTTTACACTACAATGTTGTATGCACTATATAACTCTATACTGTCATATAACTCTATACTTTGTAATTTTTCATGAATTACAACGGGCATTGGTAATTTTACCTTTCATATTCGTCACTTGTGGGACTTTTATTCTTTCTTCAACCTTGCCACTCATATGGACTCTCCCATTCTGCCATCATAAACTAATGAATATTCTCTAATCTTTCCCGATGGGGGGCAATCTCTACAATCAAGCTTGAAGCATCTAAGTCCTCAAAAGCATAAGAAAATTGCAATTGCAATTCTGGTGCCATCATGAGAAGGTTCCTAGAGGCTTGTTGTGCACACAAGGATTTAAAAAACAAGGACTAAGGCTTCCACCTTGCCAAAATTCCCAATGGTTGGCGTTGGATACAATGAGAACTTCCGATTGCTTCATACCTCGTAGCACGAATCAAAACATCAAAAATTCCAACCTTGTTTTGGTTTCTTCCATCATTGCCAACTTTGGAACTTGCATCTACCCAAGATATTTAGCAATTATTGCAGCCCAGCAGAAGGTGAAGCCTCCCGTAGACATTTTGAAATAAAATGTAAAGGAAGTCACTATGGCCCTTTAATGAAGGGACCCATTTAGTAAACAAGCTGGCTCTCCGCCTCTGCTGCAAACCATGGCACTACACCTTCCAATGAGAGACAGAGAAGAGAACCAGCTATTCTTTCCACCCACATGGCTCGACTCGAGAAAATCATGCCCTTTCTACACTCGCCCAAAAGCCTCCATATCAACACTCCCATTTGATGCATACTCCCGTTCTCGCGAGAGGGAGTGCCATAAATGGCACAAAAGAACTTGGTACTTTCTTCCTCTAACATGTGACAACTGCCTCATAATTCCTCTCTCTCATCCATCTCAAAATGAACTCTCTCTCTCTCTCTCACTCTCTCTGTCTCTCTCGCTCTCTCTCTCTCTCATCTCTATCTCTACTCTCTCTCGTCCTCTCTCTCTCTCTCTCTCTCTCTCCTCTCTCTCTCTCTCTCGTCTCTCTCTCTCTCTCTCCTCTCTCTCTCTCATCTCCTCTCTCTAACTCTCTGCTCTCTCTCTCTCTCTCTCTCTGGGAATGCCAAAAAAGGCACAAAAAGCCTTGGGCACTTTCTTCCTCCTCTTGTTTAAAAACACCAAAACGTATTTCAAACGGTATATGCCACATTATTTTCAAAGGAGTTCACTGTCTAAAATTGTGACTGTTTCCAGGGGCTAACTTCGGCCTTTTCTTCATGTTGTGATGAATCCCAAGGGTAGCTCATGTCTATATGCAAAAAGAGCTTCACCTCCATCCCAATAGCTCCAATATTCCTTTGCGCCAACGTCCAAATTCCATTATTATGTAAAACCTTGCCCCATACAAGAGCTTGAAACACCAACAGTTTCATGAAAGCCTGTGTTTGCAACATGAGGTTCTACTAACAGAAAACTTGGAAATAAGGTAAGTGGAAGAGCTATCAGATAATAATATGTAATACAACTTTGTTGCAGAGTAGCATACAGACACACACACACATTGTCGAAACCCTGGTTTGCTAATCAGCGGTAACTGATAAGAAAATCCTGGTTTAGTTTTTTATGTTGTGAGAAGAATAGTATCAACATAAAAACAAACAGCAACTCAAAAAAGTTAGTGGCCTCGCTATGTCATAATGTTACTTGGCACAAATTCTGACTAAAGACAATACCAATAATCCTCAGTTGCTCAATGTCAAGGTGAGAATCCTACCAAAACTTTGACTTTGAATGCCCACAAGTCCTAACCCCAGTTTCAACTCACAAGTTTAATATTTTTGGGTACTTTGGGGTCCTTTTGGTACTTTCTGTATGGAACATCATATGTATATCTGTGTGCTACGAATTGTGATGTACATATTAGGTCTTTAAGTACCATGTTTTGACTTGAGGTACTTTACTTTTGGTACTTCAATATTTCTGGGAACTTTGGACCTCATTTTGTACTTTTTGGTACTTTATATTTTTACTTTTGTGCTTTGGGTACTTCACATCTGGTAGTTTTATTGTTTGGAACTTTTCATACTGATTATTTGGTACTATTTACTATTTGGTATTTAACATTTGGTACTATTTATTGTGTACTAGATTGTTTGCTTTGGTAGGAGCATGATATACTTAACAAGTACTTTAAGGTATTGTCTGCTAGTTTTGCTACTTACCATATTGGTTACTGTTTTCTATTTGGTACTACTTAGTGCTTATTAGATTATTGTCCTTTGGTACAAGTTGGTCCTTTAGTACTCTGAACATTGGTACAGTTTACATTTGGTATTGTCTGCTATTTAGTACTAGTAATTGTCATGACATTTACATTTGCTGTTGTTTACTTTTCTCTAGGACACTACTTTGGTAATATTCACTGTCATGAACATTCCATATGTGACATGCAGAGGAAATGTGGTGTCCTCGAAACTGAGTGTGAAGAGGCTCAGATCCAGAGTGAATTTGTCAGAATGATAATTGCAAAATTCAACTAAGGAAGAACATTCATATTATTTCCAAGGCCCCAGATCAAGGATGAAGACAAGACAATCTATGCTTTAGGATCTTCTGTTGCTTGTGGGGAGTGCTTGGACTCCATCCATGTGGTTGGTTCTTTCATGCTGGCTGTAGGCACCAATACCACCCTCTCTATTTCGTTGCCACTCTAATGAAAAAAGACATTTGTGCGAAAGGTGGATGCAAGGAGCGCATCTCCGAAGTGGCCAAGACCTGGGCTCACAACAAGGGACGTGTTCAGAAAAGTAAGCAACCGTCTTCGTTCTTGTTTTGAACAAAATTTTGGTTTTTCTTATCGTAAAATGTTTGTTTGTTGGTGAACTATGTAGAATACGAGGTCAAAGAGGAGTATACGGACAACCATGTTGCAGACAAGCACTCCAAGTTGGACATATGTTTGATAAGGAAATGGCAGATGGTGGTAAGTTCTATGATGTGGATATGCACGAGGTTGCTACACGCACATTTTAAGGCATGTCAAATGAAGTGCAATCAGACAAGTTAGATGAAGACAAGGACACCACCACAGGGGCCCATGAGGGAGTAAATGACCGCAAGGAAGACCGGGCCATGACGTGCTACCAAATCAAAGTGGTGTGCTTGGTGGTGCTTTGGTCGATGTATAGCAGCCAAACAAGCTTTTGGTTTGGTTGGTGGGTTGGGGGAAGGGGGGGGGGGGTGGCACATGGTAGTAGGGAGAGGACAAGGGAGAGTTATAGTATGTGATTGAAGGATTCCTTCAAATCCATTCAATCATGGATTTTATTTTAGACGAGTGACTAGGATGATAGGATTGCTATCTAGAAAAAATATAGAGTTTGTAGTTACCATGTCAAAGTAACTATTTAAAGCCTTGAGTAATGTAGCCAAAAAAAATCTTAGATTAAGAAGTATACTTTAGCTATTTCGAACTAGAAAAATTGAAGCTTTACTACTACTTTCAGCTTCTGTTGTTTGTCTTGTCTTGTCATTGCCACATAATACATACACACTTTGTTCCTAGTTGGGGCAATCAATGGTTGGGGGCAAAGAGTACTTTGCCTAAGGAGGCTGCTAAATCTCCCATATAGGGCCATAAGAAGGCAAGCAACTCCACAAAATCTATGAAGATGATACATTTAAACAACACATCTCCTCTTTGCAAGGAAGCTGCCGGGTGTTTGTATACAGAGGATGTTTCCGAATGTAGTTACATATGTTTGTAACTTGCAAGGATGTTGCAACACTAGGGTTTTGGGCATAGACCAAGAGAAGGCCTTTCCCCAACCTATGCTTACATCTCGAGGCGTGTGGCCTTAGGGGCTTTCGGAAGAAGATTTCATACTTGGTGGTACATATTGGAGATCCCAATGCCCACCCTGTGTGAATTGACCCCTACCAAGCTACCGTTTACATCGAGCGGAGCCACTTGGAAATGCCACCCATCACTGATCAATGCGGCTCATGTGCATGCATGCAACACCCAACACAATGCCCATGAAATGGAAAGGGGAACGAGCCATAACTCCTCTCTCTTCCCTTTCTCAATGAAGACCATCTCCCCGTATAAGTACCCTAACACCTCATCCCCAACACTCGTACGTGGGATTTTTTCCACCATGTGCCACTTCCATGAGAGATCCCCCCCCATGGGTTATTGGAATCCGTAAAATTTTCAAAAGAAAACCATTTTTTTTGTAGTACTTTGAACCACAATAACTTTCAGCTTTAGAGTCAGATGGACCTCTTGTAAAGCCGTAGTGAAACTCTACTTTGTCGACTTTCCATTTTAGAACCCCATTGCAATTGCAAGTTGAAAACCAAAAGGCATTTAACAGAAGTCCCAAAATGGGATAAATTCACTTGCTTGCAACCTCATTGCTAGATTGCTAACTGCCAACTTCCCGTCACAATATCTTGGTGCTTGTAGCCTTGATTGATGAGTTGTCACTTTTGACTAGCTTCAAATACCTTATACACCCTCTGTAAACACTGAAGACTTGAGAAAACATACAATGGCACATATACCAAGGTAGTCAAAATGGTGTAGAAGCGGTCCTTGACAAAACTTCAATTGCTCCTATGTTTACCGTCCCGGTTCGGATTGTAGATGTGAAAAGATCGACATGATCCATAAATCAAACACTTTAGTCCTATTGATTCACATATGCCCTGATCATCATCCGTGCAATCCTGTGAGGATCTACAAAGCAGTTTCCCCTTAATGCAAGATCATACACCTTAGATTGATGAGCCATCTAGGAACCAACCTAGAGAACATCTTGAAGACCACCTTTTGCTACATAATCAATGCATTATGAACATCTTGAGTAGCCCTCTTGATTAGCCCCAAATAGAGCTTCCTGGCCTAAAAACCAATAAAGACATGCATCCCTGGATAGCCCTAGTTGTACCTGATCTTCGTACTTGCTTTTTCACCTTGGCACATGCACTGGTAGATGCACATGGCCTTGCGTGCTCCTTATTTAGCTACACCAATGATGCTATATAATCATGTGAGTCCATGTGAAGGGTGGACCACCACAAGCCTAGTGCAAGAATGGTGCACCTTCTAGGCTTCTAGTGATCCTGATAAATAAATAGCATGCTCTTTCTCCCTCTAGGCACTTTTTAGAACTTATAGATACGAAGTTTCAAGGGCACATATCTCGAAGTTTGCAACCAAACAATTGCAGCATAATTATTCATCTAAGAATGTGGTATTTCCTCGACTCTATGATTGTGCTTTTGGATTTCAATTGATTCACATTAACCATGTATCCTCGAGATAATGTAGATACGCTCTAAATACGTATCCCATATAATTTTGGCAATCCCATAGGGTGATATGATACAATGTTGAGTGTTTGCAAAATTTGTTGTATTTTCAATGGGTGCAAGCATGGACAAAGTCTATCACATCTTGTCTCATGTGGGCCACCATAGACCTTGGAATTAAAGCACCCTAGTCATGGGTTTGGGGCTAGGTGCCCACATGGAAACCTATGGGAATGGTGCACAAGGAGAGAATACTTGTTGGGGCATGACACTCTTTTAAGGATCAATTCATCATCCTTCTAATACAAATGGCCTGCTATTAGCTGGTAAGCATAGCGCTCTCTTAAGAATCATGGTGCATGTTTATTGAAACTGGAGGTATAGTAGTAGTGGTGAGCAACACAATGTTCTTGGTCCATTCTGGAACCCATTCAATGGAAAAGAGTAAAGAACGGGGAAGGTCATCATTCACCCGGATGGGATCCTGCCTGAGGTTAATTTAGAAAAGTGGTCTACGTGTTGGTGCTTTCCTCTTCTTGACCGCCACCTCAAGATTGAATTCTAGCAAAATTATAAAACCAACACACTATCCTACCCATGTTGCATTGTTTGTGCTTGATGGTTGATGAGCAAGAAAAAATAATTTGCAAGCAAATGGCGTTAAAACTTCTCTACCTACATTGATAGCCCCTCGCGTTCCATGGTCGTGTGATTTTTCTCAGCGAGGTTCAATTTTTGGCTAGCATATGCAATAGAAAGAAACTAGATTTCCGTCAACAAGCTGGGCCAAGATGTAGCAGTGGCATAGTCACTGACATCGATATATGTATGAAAGAAGATGTTACCCCACTCCATTGAGGTGTTTCAAATAGGAGTGTCACCAATGCAGATTTGAGCTTCTCAAAAGCCACGTTGCAACTAGTAATTGATATAAGGGCCGATCTATCTTAGGACACATGTAGAAAAGTCTCGGGAGTACTTATGATGGCGAATGAAAACTTGTACAACTCATGGGCTTGCCAACTTGAGAAGATTTATGATAACCAACATTTTATCTCAATAAGTGATGATACCATAGTTGGACACTAAATGGCCAAGAATGCTGCCATGCCTAACTATCAGCGTTCGGAAAAAATGTGTCTCAGCTTAATATGGTGCCGTTTTCAATTTCAAAAATGCCGGTTGAGGCAGGGGGGAAAGGAGAAATACCGCCCCAAAATAGAGAAAAATAGTGTAAAAAAACCCGAAAAAACAACCTAACTTTCTAAAATTTCCTCTTGACAAAATGAAAGAAAGGAATTTGTATGTTTGGAAAAATGATTTTTCCCGAACACTGCTAACCATAGAGTTTTAGTGTGGCATTGTCTAATTTGGCTCTAACTTTAACGACACGCTTTACTTTTAAAAAAAGCATAAGAATGGCTAGCGGAGGAGTTTGCGCGCGTTAATGTTTCTAGAAGGCATTTTCCAGTATCATAAAAAGCAAAGTTTACGCGGAAAGCAATTAGCAATAGCCTGCTAAAAGGAGGGTTTAGGGTTATAAAAGGAGCCGTGCGGCCATTTCCATTTTGTGGCATAAAACTCGAGCAGTTGCAGGTCGGTGCTTCCTACTCAGATTGTCGTTCTCCAATATCCCTCCACCATGGCCAACCTTAGGCAGACGCTTGCAGGTATACGCAAAAGGTCTGCAGATCAAGAGGATCTCTTGCAACGTCATGATCAGCAACCGAGTATATCATCATCACCAGCAGCGCCTTATTATAATGAGAAGCAACGGCTGACTAGGCGACAGCCCCAAGCTCAGGAGCCGCATCCTCAAAGACAAATGCCTCCTCGCGAAAGATGAAGGCTCTGCGCCTGTGCAAACAAGACGTCGATGATGCGTCAGCTAGGGATCTGCATATTAATGAAGGCGCCCCGAGCTCTATATTAAGTAAGGATTATGGTATCCTGACGGACATGGAGGTGGCGTCCATCTTCTTGAGCTTTATAAAGCGAGGTCAATAATATTGCGAATTCCAAGCTGCAAAAGCTATACAAGCAACGATGTCGTGCTGGCTCTGATGATCATCAACACAGCATCACGCCATGGCCAACGTCAACAAGCTGCCCAGTACAGCAATTGGATCCAAGCAGATCAAGCGACACATGAAGATCATCTCATCAGCAACGTCTGAGCAAGGCCAGCATAAAGATGTTCGCCGGATCATTGAACGGGTCGCATTGACGCCGGAAGGTCCAATTAGAATCAAGCTCGTTAATTGCTGCAGCTAAAGTACTGGAAGGAAATAAAATAGCTATAAATTGTATTGCATAATGGAGCTAGGGTTTTGGTTCTTAAGGGGCCTTCACGTGCTGCTGACAAATTAATCATGTATAACAAGCTTACTTTGACTTGTATTAAATTAATGGCATTACTTTGACTTGGATCAAATTAATGGCATTACTTGCCTTGGATCAAATAATGGCACTTGCCTTGTCGACGTAGTTTCTATCCCTGATTGAAATTCAATAATTAATTTCTATTTCTCCAATTGCAGTTTTTTCACTTAATGGACACCCAGCTTTAGATGAGATATGGTAATAGAATTTGGCTCGCGTTTCCTCAGGCTTCTCTTAATTAAGATGATCCTGTTTATATAATTTTCTTTATTAACATCCATTAATTAAGTGGTCCCACCGAAACGTTCTCTTGAATATTGATTTTACGTGGAAAATTTCCATATCGTTGTCCCACGTAGCATACGTCTTTTTCATCAAGGGAAAACGTACTGTAGATTATCATGCCTCCATGAAACATGCATCCCACATGGGTCCTTCGCTTTCCATGAGGCAAAGCAGGTTTTGAGGTTTCAGAGCGACGAAACACGTTTTTAATGCTCAGATTAATGTAATGGCTAGATATCGACCATGCAAAAAACTCTACTTCGCATACAACAATTGTGTTTGGACATGCCAAGATTGAAGCTCTCGGACCTAGAACATAAGAGTTTGGCAAGGTGATCGTTGGCGTGCTTCATCCACAAATTAAGAGTGCACAATGCCAAATAACAATCAAATTGCAGTATACTTCATACAAAAAGTTTGTGTACAAGATATATTAAGACGAAGGGTAGACTAGGTAAGCAAACCACACAATGGAAGTGTGGATTTGGAAGGGCCAAGGAGGGTCCCAACAACGAAAAAAAGAGGCAACCCCCGTCCCCTCCCAAAAAGAAAAAAAAAAGAGCCTATTGGGCTACTACCATAGGAGCATCATGATCAAATGATAAAGATGGTCACCCCAAGGGGCCATGTGTTGAAGTTTCACTTTTTCTCCCCCAGATTCTTTCCAGCACGCTAGAGCTCAGTGCTTCTTGATGCTTCAATATGGCACGGATCTCTAAACCTACCTTCTCTATTAGCATAATCAACACATTGTTGGAAAGCTTCTCTATCCTTGTCACCTGAGAGCAATTGTTTGCATACCGTTTTCAAAGTCTCCCATGACCTCTCTGTTAGAGCCTTGACTATGTAGTTGAAATTTTGGAACCAAAATAAATGCCGCTCCATGCAAACGTGTACGCATTTGGGCCCAACATCTTTTTGCAGCCCCTGTTACTTGTGCCTTTTCTCTAGTAAATTGGTTAAACTATTTTTTGTCTACTAGCTTACGACATCAACCAACATCTTTTTGTAGCCCCTACTGTTTGAACGCATTTACCTGAAAGTAATTAGCGGTAGCAGGTAGGGTTTTAGGGTTATAAAAGGAGGCCGTGCGGCCCATTTTCATTTTGTGGCATAAAACTTGACAGTTTGTTGCAATATTGCCCATCGGGCTTCCTACTCACATGTCATCGTCAAGGTTGTTGTGCGCCTCCAATATCCCTTCACCATGTCCAACCTTAGGCAGACACTTGCAGGTATACGCAAAAGGTCAGCAGATCAAGAGGATCTCTTGCAACGTCATGAGCAACCGAGTATATCATCATCACCAACAGCTTATTATAATGAGAAGCAATAATTGACTAGGGGACAGCCCAAGATCAGGAGCCGCATCCTCAAAGACAATGCCTTCCTCGTGAAAGATGAAGGCTCTGTGCCTGTGCAGCAAGTTGATGCTGCGTCAGCTAGGGATTTGCATATTAATGAAGGTGCCCCGGCTCTATATAAATTTTTTGGTTCAATAGGCCTTAGGAGCTCCACATAAGGCTTGTCAATACCACATACCTTCTCTATAATATGCCAAAAAATCAACCATTGGATAAGATGCATAAAAGTTTGGGTAGCCCTTGATACTTGGATACTTTTAGATCTCTTTCTAGGGCTGTATGTAGGAATTATATAGTTTACATTTTTATACAATCTCAATATACCTCAGAGTTGTGGAAGCAAGATAGTGTTGGCAGTGTCCTGTCCAACACCCAAATCGGCGATAATGCATCTGAGCCATACAGAGTCAACCGTAGTTGTCAAGACTGCCCTATACTCAGCCTCACAACTAGAAGTGGCCACAGTAAATTTCTTCTTTCTCAACCATGATGTACTGAACTGCCAAGCATGAAATAAAAACCACTTGTGAACACCTGCGTGTCAAAACAACAGCCCAATTTGAGTTCGAAAAATCATGTAAGTCTGGCGTAAATGACCCCCCTTGGGATAAAACTAGCCAAGATATAAAGTGCCACTCAAGTAGTGGAAAATCTTTCTGAAGTACTACCATGCTTAGACCCTGGGATATGCATCAATCTGCTGACCTGTGAGACTGCAAACTGAATATCCAACCTTCGTGTTGCATACATAAATGAGGCAGCCAACAACAATTTGGTAAAGAGTGACATCAACAAGATCACCAACCATCATGTAGACTTAACTTCAAACCAGCTTCCATGGGAGTGGCAATAGGTTTGCAATCCTTAGTCAAACTTACATAGCAATGTCTCTATGTAGCTTCTTTGACACAAGGCAATACCACCATCACACTGGCTTAAACTGTATGCCCAAGTAATGATGCAACAACCCCAAATCTTTCATCTGAAAGTAGCATTCAAATCAGCCTTGAATTCAACAATAGGTGCCTCATTGGGATCAATGATCAGCAAATCATCCACATAAAGAACAAGCATGAGAAGTACATTGCCCTCATGCTTGACATACAATGTGCTTTCTATTGGACTGTTACAAAGCCTTTGTTTGACCAAATGAGTGTCAGCCTTCTCATACCAAGCACGAGGAGATTGCTTCAATCCATACAAAGCTTTGCTACATTTTCACACCTTATTCTCTTGTCCTTTCTTTGACAAAACCGCGAGGCTGCGTTACATAAATTTCCTCACAATATGAGTCACCATTCAACAAAGCAGTAACAATGTCGGATTGATGTACATCCCAACCAAAATGAGTTGCCAAATGCACATACAAAATGCACACTGGTCATACAACAATTGGGAACAAAAGTCTCTTCATAATCTATACCTTTTTGCTGTGCATAACTCTTTGCAACAAGTTGAGCCTTATAGCGATCAATCTCACCATCCGGCTTGTGTTTTAACTTGTAAACCCACTTTGTTCCAATTGCCTTTTTTCCACGAGGCAAATCACATAAAGTCCATGTGTCATTTTCTATAAGTGCATCATCCATCCAATTTTTTTAATTATGTGCTTCATCAAAAGACAGAGGTTCCTCAACATAATGTAAGCTAGACACAGCCAAAGCATAACAATCTGATGCATAAGATGCATGGCGAGATCCTGAACAAGTGCGACTAGACAAAGGTGCATCCAATTTACTATCATGCAATGTATGCACCAGCCATTTTGGCAATACCTCTATCCTGCTCATTGTCAGCCCTTTCCTCATCAAGTACATCATGTACATCTGCATCGGTAATAGGATGATGTATAACACTTTTTGAAACCCCATAGGCTATACATTTGCCTCATTGGAGTTTACATTTGAACTTCCACCACTAAAAGAGGCAACAAAGTGTCATAAATGTCTTGTGAGCTTACATTGTTGTCTCTGGTACATGACAGTAAGGGTTGACATAATGCTTTGTTTGTGGATGATACAACTTGTAACCTTTGCTTTCAGCAATATAACCACAAAAATACATTTGATAGCCTTATCATCCAATTTTCTACGCTATATTTGTGGCACCAAAGCATACGCCAAACAGCCAAAAACATGCATGTGCTCAATAGATGGCTTTCTATCATGCCATGCTTCATATGGAGTCATAGACTACAATGCTTTTGTAGGACACTTGCTGAGTACATAAGTGGCACACATGACAGTCTCGAGCCAACATGAATGTGGTAAAGCTTGACTTTTGACCATACATTGTGCCATCTTCATAAGAGACTTCTTTTTCCTCTCAGCAACACCATTTAATGGAGGTCAAAATGAACCTGAATCAAAAATCTGGGTAGACTAAGCTTTAAGAGCTATCCCAAAAAAAAATTCAACCTGCCAACGCTCACCAAAGCGAATGCTTAGAACTGACTACGTAGAAACCTTTCCTGATGGCCATTTTTGAGTCAAATTCGTTAATGATTCTTCTTGCATCAGCAGCTAGGGTTCCAATTCTTCTTCAATAATTGTAGATACATCCCTTGAGACAATCTGTTTTATGAACTCTGAGGCATATATGAATCTCTAATGTTTCTGATTAGCTACATGCTTTTCCACATTTTTTATGCATGTTGCATTTAATCAGTCAAGAAAAGACATGCATAAACAAGGTCAGTCTCAAACATATCTTTTAATTTGCTGCATAAGTCTACTCATAAATAGCTTGAACATAGGATGCCTCAACAAAGAGTTATTTACCATAAGTGAATGTTGGAGACCAACATTATTAAACTCAAAATTAAGCACATCAGATAAGGAAAAGACACGAGGGATGTGGTCTGTCATGGAGCATTTTATAATCAACAACCAAATCATCATCAGTAGGCAGCCAGTGAGTAAGAACAAAAATAATTCTTTCAAGCCAGGACCAAGAAGACAGATGAGATTGTGAATGGAAGGTAAACCTTGTTTTGGTATGTAGTTTCTAGCCAAGAATCCTGTAAAATTACCTGCACTCACCATTCTCTCCCTAGAATTACTCTCTAGCTTGTTAATAAGAGAGCCAGTAGAGGTGTATCCTGCCCTGCACATACCATGTTAAAGTCCCAAGCCATAATTCAATGAGATAGCTACAAGCCTACTATCCATTGCCAAAGATCACCCCTAAGTCTAGGGTTATTGTCTGCATAGACATTAATCAATCATCATTTTGGCCCCATTGAGTGGATATCTGAAAAACTGAGCATTGACCATTTGGATGATCCAGAATCCAGATGGGATGAGAGAGATGTCTTAATGCAAGTAAGCTCCGGGGAATCCCCCTTTCTTTCCTCCATAGAAGCACTCCATACTCTATAGTGCATAAGTGGCCTTGCATTGTCTTTCCTTTATGCTCTTGAACTAAATACACATCAATCTGACTAGAAAACATCCACTTATTTAAATTGTGCAACCTTGAGGGGTCATTCTACCCTTTTACATTAAAGGTTGCAAACTTCATACTGTTATGAACCATGTGTGTTTCCTCCTCACTATTTGTTTCTTGCATATGCACTTCTAGAGAATGCCTCATGGGTCGGTTTCATTGTTGGATATTTTGTTTCTTGGCTAACTCATGGGTTTCCATGATGTTTTCTAATGGCTACTGAGGTTTCACGAGATGGCATGTCCTCCATGGGGCTTCATAATAATTATGTGAGATATACCCCAAGGAGATGCCCCTTGATTTAAATAATTCCCAGGTAGCAGCTGTGAAACCATCCCCATCTACCACTCTCTTGACTTTCTCTGCTGGTTTTGGATTTTTTTGAAGATGATGGAATGTTACTCCCCACACTAGGTTTAAACAAAGTCTTGGGTGGGTGGTTGCCTACCACTAGGTGTCCTTGCATAAAGTGGGGATGATCCACCTCTTGTTATTGGTTGTAGACACTTTCCTCTATCAACTTTGGAGACATTTTTCCCAAGATCTGCTCTTGCGGGACCATATTTTTGCTCCCAGATAAGATGGGATGAGGTGAGAGGCAGTAGATATTGTAGGGTAGTTTTTTGAAAATGTCATGGGTTTCCACAATGATATCACAACCCAAAAAGATTCCCCGATTTCAAGTAAAACACAAGCACTACAAGACGTCTTTAATGTAGCGACGCTCATAGTGCGACGCTCAGATGAGAGGAAAAGCTCGGCCTCGCTATAGGCGTCGCTATGTAACAAAGACTATAGAGATGCTCATAGAGACGCTTATAGTGACATTCATAGCGACGCCGACCCTTAAAAATAATTTGAGAGCACTAGAAACTCAGATCTGTATATCTGAGTTTCGGTGCTCTCTGCACAATAGGTATACCTTCCCCCCACCCCCCCACCCCCCCTCTCTCTCTCTCTCTCTCTCTCCTCTCTCTCTCTCTCTCTCTCTCTCACACACACACACACACACACACACACGAGGAGATGAGGGAGAGTGAGGTATGCTCCCTCGCTCTCCTCTCCTTATATTCCCTTCCCCTCTTTCTCTCTCTCTCTCTCTCTCTCTCTCTCTCTCTCTCTCTTTCTCTCTCTCTCTCTCTCTCACACACACATTGTGTGTATGTGTGTGTGTGTGCACGCGCACGCGTGTGTGTGTGTGTGTGAGAGAGAGAGAAAGAGAGAGAGAGAGAGAGAGAGAAGTTAAAGAGACATATAAAGAAAGTAGAGAGAGAGAGAGAGACAGAGAGAGAGAGAGAGAGGTTAAAGAGAGGGATAACGAAAGTAGAGAGAGAGAGAGAGAGAGAGGAGAGAGAGAGAGAGAGAGAGCTAAAATAAAGAGAGACAGCGAGAGAGAGAGAGAGAGAGAGAGAGAGAGAGAGAGAGACACTTGCTGAGTACATAAGTGGCACACATGACAGTCTCGAGCCAACATGAATGTGGTAAAGCTTGACTTTTGACCATACATTGTGCCATCTTCATAAGAGAATTCTTTTTCCTCTCAGCAACACCATTTAATGGAGGTCAAAATGAACCTAAATCAAAAATCTGGGTAGACTAAGCTTTAAGAGCTATCCCAAAAAAAAATTCAACTTGCCAACGCTCACCAAAGCGAATGCTTAGAACTGACTACGTAGAAACCTTTCCCTGATGGCCATTTTTGAGTCAAATTCGTTAATGATTCTTCTTGCATCAGCAGCTAGGGTTCCCAATTCTTCTTCAATAATTGTAGATACATCCCTTGAGACAATCTTTTTTATGAACTCTGAGGCATCTATGAATCTCTAATGTTTCTGATTAGCTACATGCTTTTCCACATTTTTTATGCAATGTTGCATTTAATCAGTCAAGAAAAGACATGCATAAACAAGGTCAGTCTCAACATATCTTTTAATTTGCTGCATAAGTCTACTCATAAATAGCTTGAACATAGGATGCCTCAACAAAGAGTTATTTACCATAAGTGAATGTTGGAGACCAACATTATTAAACTCAAAATTAAGCACATCAGATAAGGAAAAGACACGAGGGATGTGGTCTATCATGGAGCATTTTATAATCAACAACCAAATCATCATCAGTAGGCAGCCAGTGAGTAGAACAAAAATAAAATTCTTTCAAGCCAGGACCAAGAAGACAGATGAGATTGTGAATGAAGGTAAATCCTTGGTTTTGGTATGTAGTTTCTAGCCAAGCATCCTGTAAATTACCTGCACTCACCATTCTCTCCCTATAATTACTCTCTAGCTTGTTAATAAGAGAGCCAGTAGAGGTGATATCCTGCCCTGCACATACCATGTTAAAGTCCCAAGCCATAATTCAATGAGATAGCTACAAGCCTACTATCCATTGCCAAAGATCACCCCTAAGTCTAGGGTTATTGTCTGCATAGACATTAATCAACATCATTTTGCCCCATTGGAGTGGATATCTGAAAAATTGAGCATTGACCATTTGGATGATCCAGAATCCAGATGGGATGAAGAGATGTCTTAATGCAAGTAAGCTCCGGGGAATCCCTTTCTTTCCTCCATAGAAGCACTCCATACCTCTATAGTGCATAAGTTGCCTTGCCTTGTCTTTCCTTTTATGCTCTTGAACTAAATACAATCAATCTGACTAGAAAACATCCACTTATTAAAATTGTGCAACCTTGAGGGGTCATTCTACCCTTTTACATTAAAGGTTGCAAACTTCATACTGTTATGAACCATGTGTGTTTCCTCCTCACTATTTGTTTCTTGCATATGCACTTCTAGATGAATGCCTCATGGGTCGGTTTCATTGTTGGATATTTTTGTTTCTTGGCTAACTCATGGGTTTCCATGATGTTTTCTTTGGCTACTGAGGTTTCACGAGATGGCATGTCCTCCATGAGGGCTTCATAATAATTATGTGAGATATACCCCAAGGAGAAGCCCCTTGATTTAAATAATTCCCAGGTAGCAGCTGTGAAACCATCCCCATCTACCACTCTCTTGACTTTCTCTGCTGGTTTTGGATTTTTTGAAGATGATGGAATGTTACTCCCCACACTAGGTTTAAACAAAGTCTTGGGTTGGGTGGTTGCCTACCACTAGGTGTCCTTGGATAAAGTGGGGATGATCCACCTCCTTGTTATTGGTTGTAGACACTTTTCCTCTATCAACTTTGGAGACATTTTTCCCAAAGATCTGCTCTTGCGGGACCATATTTTTGCTCCCCAGATAAGATGGGATGAGGTGAGAGGCAGTAGATATTGTAGGGTAGTTTTTTGAAAAATGTCATGAGTTTCCACAATGATATCACAACCCAGCAAGATTCCCCGATTTCAAGTAAAACACAAGCACTACAAGACGTCTTTAATGTAGCGACGCTCAGATGGGGAAAAGCTCGGCCTCGCTATAGGCGTCGCTATGTAACAAAGACTATAGAGACGCTCATAGAGACGCTTATAGTGACATTCATAGCGACGCCGACCCTTAAAAATAATTTGAGAGCACCAGAAACTCAGATCTGTATATCTGAATTTCGGTGCTCTCTGCACAATAGGTATACCTTCCCCCCCCCCCCCCCCTCTCTCTCTCTCTCTCTCACACACACACACACACACACACACACACGAGGAGATGAGGGAGAGCGATGTATGCTCCCTCCCTCTCCTCTCTCTTATATTCCCTTCCCCTCTTTCTCTCTCTCTCTCTCTCTCTCTCTCTCTCTCTCTCTCTCTCTCTCCTCTCTCTCTCTCTCTCTTTCTCTCTCTCAGAAAGAGAGAGAGAGAGAGAGAGAGAGAGAGAGAGAGAGAGAGAGAGAGAGAGAGAGAGAGAGAGAGAGAGAGAGAGAGAGAGAGAGAGATAGAGAGATAGATAGATAGATTTTTATTATCGTCCTCGGAGGTCAAATATGACCTATGGGACCAAAGTTACATGTGATGTAGTATGTGTATGACTGATGAGTGACTCTCGATGCTCCAAAATTGTAGTGATGAGAGTCGCAATGGAGAGCCCACACTTTGGCTGGGAGAGGAAAGTGTGTAGGTCTAAGTTATGGCTGAAAATGTGAGAGAAGCAAGTTCGGATGTGATCAAAAGCTGAGCATTCTAGTAGTGTGTGGTACTCAGACTCTCGAACTTGCAGTGAGCATAATGTGCACAATCGATTTGACTCTTCTCCATTGCCCCAACGCCCTATCTCGCATCGAAGGAAATAGGAGCTAAGCCGAATTGCTGCGATAGTGCGTATCGCGGACAAGGGAATAAGCTCAAGCATGTAAGTGTGAGTATGGTTTCCTCTCTCAGCGAAGAACATGGTTTTGTAGTTGGGGGCAATATAGGTGGTGTAATGTATGAAGCGTGACCCACCGGATTTCTCCCAAGCCGTAAAAGAGAGAGAGAGAGAGAGAGAGAGAGGTTAAAGAGAGGGATAACGAAAGTAGAGAGAGAGAGAGAGAGAGAAAGCTAAATAAAGAGAGACAGCGAGAGAGAGAGAGAGAAATGAAATGAAATGATATATTTAACGTCTTCAAAATGCCGAAATCACTTATGAGACCAATCCGATAAACTCCTTGTGGATCTTATCTAATGTTGGGGTACAAACATACAAGTGAAGTAAAGTGGAAGACTAAAATCATCATCAATTTTCAACATTGGGCGTTGTTTGAGAAAGTAGTGCATTGGTCGGTGAAGAGCTTCGTCAATGTCCGCCTTGTAAATAGACATAATGTGTGAAGTTGAGGGTTGCCAAAAAAAAAATATGCTCTTTGAGGTCGTACGATGGAGCTGATGGTAGCAGGTCTTATGGTGTTTGTAAGCGGTGTTTTTGTCATAATTGGAGCAAACCATGGCCAAATCTTGTGCTTCCCCTTTCCCCCTTCTTGCATTTCCTTGCTCAAAGTTTTTGGTGCCAATTGTGTGAGTTGTGTGTGCCCCCCGGGCCATTTGTGTGTGAGGGAGAAAGAGAGAGAGGTGTGTACTATAAGATTGCTAAAAACGGGCAAAATCATGATGGTGTGTTGTCTGTCAATTGTGTGGAGTTTGTCTTCATTGGTAGGCGTTGGTGCACCCAAAGTGTGACAACCCTAGCAGAGGACATAGGCAGTGATGTGTATGCTTATAGATGCATGGCAGAGGGCTAGAACATATGGGAAGATCCTGGACAGATAGGTGGCAGCAGAGATATATGCTTTATGTGGGTTTTTAGACCCTAAAGGCTACAAGATGGGCCGGAAAAGGTGGTAGGTGAAGGAGGCTCAAGGTGATGGTTTCTAGCTCAAAACTGTAGAGCTTGAAGTGCTAGAGGAGCAAGTCCAGATGGCTCACCAAACGGAGCTACAAAGCGAAAGCCATGGCTATTCAAAGTTGAAGGTATTTGCAAATCTGAGACGGACAGAGCAGGTCATTCCAGGTAGTCCAAGTCATCTTGGAGCTATGGGTGCGTAGTGCTTGATTTATGGAGCCTGCTGGTCTTTTCAGATTGTCGTTTGGAACTTTGGAGGTCAAGATACTAGCAAATAAAGATTTGTCGGGGGCCAGTTCTGTGTCGGGTTGGTTGCATGGATAGATGTGACATCTAAGATTTTTAAAGCTTTTCTAGGTTTTGTATGAATTCTATGCAGCAAGTAAAGGCCATGGGAGTTTACGGCTCGTCAATCGGGCACCGGGTCGGTCAGATATTAAAGTTTGAAAATGATGGCAGTTGCCGGTCAGGTGGTAGCAAACGGGTTTTTTAGGCGCATCATTTGAGGGCACAGCAAAGCCAAAATGGTAGTGAGGTTTGTACAGCTCGTAGCCAACAAAGAGATCTATTGGTTGGAATTTGCGGCTCAATCACAGGGTTGGTGTGCACCAAATGGCATCGGATTGAAATGGTGAGAGGAGGAGAATTTTTATGCAATTAAAATTAAGAGTTGGTGAAGTTTTGACCATTGGGGGGTGATTTGAAGTGGATCTATCACGTATTGGTGGGTTAATCCCACATGATAAGTACGAGGTTGACTTGGTAGAGTACATAAGCACAAGGGAGACGTGCACTTATGTGTCGTGGTGTAGGAGTTGAGCTCCGAAGACTATTCACCATGGTGCCTAGAGCGCGCACAGCATTGTTGTGGTAGTGCCTGATAGACATGATGTTGACGTGGGGCGGTACCTGGTGGTTTTGTTGAAGCAAGTGGCGGATAGGCCCGTTATCGATGGCCGTTGACTCTGCAATGGCATGATGATGTGGTAGAGGTCCATCACGCGCTCGTAAGGGCCAAGTCATGGCTTGGGTTCCCAAAGGAAGTAAAGCCAAGAATAGAAGGGCATCCTCACATGCAATGGATACCAAAAATAGACGAGGAACCAAAAAAGGGGAGTGCCCACGCTCAAGAGGGGCCCGTTCTTCCATGTGGGGGTTCTCTTTTCCGAGGTCAGTGAGACGGGAGGACCAAGGGATTCTTGAGCCGAAGTGTGGCTATGGAGTTGGTGTGGAGCTAAAGGGCAACCATATTTTTGTGTTCTACTTGCCGATGCTTATGCCGGTTAGGAGCTACAGCTGTATATAGTCGTCTTTGTTGAAAGAAATCCATCATTATTGTGCATCTGGTGTCGATTCCCCTTATCCCTTCTCTTCTTTATTGTGTGCATCTGGTTTCGGGCGTGTGTAGGTAGTTGTGTCCCCCCTGATGGTCTGTTGTGCACAGAGAGGTTGAGAGAGGTTGTGTGTGCGGTGAAGGGATTGAATCGAGCTATACAAGGTGATTGGGCTTTGTTGGTGGTGTCATATTGAGTGTGTGCAAATGGTGGTGTGCAAACGGTGGTTCGTCGGTGAGTTGTGTGAGTTTTGAAGGTGGACTCTAGTGGATTGGGGTGTGTAGTGATTTTCTTGGGCTATAGAGAGGCAGATTACTTGGGTTTTGGGTGTATTTCCCTTCCCCCTATCCATCTTCAAGTTCCCCACGGAGGAGCATT
This sequence comes from Adiantum capillus-veneris, assembly GCF_014529385.1. Taxonomy (NCBI): domain Eukaryota; kingdom Viridiplantae; phylum Streptophyta; class Polypodiopsida; order Polypodiales; family Pteridaceae; genus Adiantum; species Adiantum capillus-veneris. The sequence continues at coordinate 65,608,432 of NC_140956.1, forward strand.
GATGCTCCGATTTGAAGTTTAAAGTGGTGTTTGGAAGCCGACAAACGGTTAGCAGATGGTCAAAATATTTGGAGGTTGTGTTTAAAGGTAGGAGAGATGATGTAGTCAAGCTTTGGGCCCATAATTGGAGGTGTTGAAGACCTTGAAGATTGGTTGGCAAATTTTGAATTGTGGATTATATTGATGCATATGTTGAGACGGATGCGAAAAAGCTGCAAATGGTGTCGTTGCTGATGCGCAGACAAGCAAAGGTTTGGTACAATGATTTGAAGGGTGATGATCAAAGTTCATGACACGAATTGTGGAGGCAGTTTTTGGAGCAGTTTGGAAAGGTGATTGCCCCGACAGAGGCTGGTGCTAAGTTGAAATTGGTACACCAAGAAGTAAGTAAGGATTTTTCTATTTTCCTTGAGGAATTTGAAGCTTGTTGGAAGTAGTTAGAATCCATGCATAAACAAGCGCCAAGGGATAATGCAAGCACAAAGAGTATCAACTCAACACTCGGATAAATAGATCTCAGCTAAGCATAAAACGCATAACTTTATATACAAGTGGTGAGCAAACATTGTGCTCAAATCACGTCCCACAAGTAGTGATGTTAATCTGACAATTGCATAAATCTATACTTGTAAGCATGTAGAACCTATAACCAATGACTATTTGTAAAATGTAAGCATTAGACTTACCATTAGAATGTTCGTCAATCAAAAACAATGTATACCATAGATCTACCTATAGCCACTATGAGCATACATAAATCTCACTCCTACAACAGAGGATACAAGAGCACTAAATCCACATCCAAGCTAACAAAATCTATAAAAGTGAGAGTAAATACTTGATCAGTGTTAAAATGGGAGTAAATGAACCACTACACCATCCTAGAATCAAATTGCAAATACATGCAACATATGGCAAGAATTTGGGAATAGAGTTTCTCTTATATTTTAAGTAAAATCTCAAATACAACTTAGTCATTCAAAGTGGCATGCCAAAAAATCATAGAAGTATAAATTAAGCCAACTAGGCACTCTGCTTAAATGAGAGACTCAGACTCTCATCCACAAATGTCATACAACGATCAAAAGTGATCAAATGCTCTCCAAACTCAATGAATAGAAGCAAGACATTGTTGTGAGTTCTCACAAAAAGTGCATAAACTTGTCCAAGACAAAACCATCTCAATCAAAAATCCACATGTGGCATACATACAACATAAGCATGGCATAAGCTCATTCCCATATGAGTAGCTCTTTGGAAACTCCACATCTCTGCTATCTGTATACCCGTGAATCCATCACCTACGAGCTATCAAGAGCTCGATTTGTATTAGCATATGCATACATAACATAAATTCCACACATAACGTAGCTCGATGTGTGTGTGTGTGTGTGTGTGTGTGTGTGTGTGTGTGTGTATGTGTGTGTGTGTGTGTAGCTATTTTATCATAAATAATAAGACATAATTTGAACTTTTACATCCAAAAGACAGCTGGCTTCAGAGAAAGAGAAATGATAAGTACAAAAACAACTCAGGGTTAGAATTATCTTTGTACAATGTTTGTATGAATGAAGCCTCATTCCAGTATATAGATAGAAGTACTTCCCTTGCAATAGGTGTATGTATAATCCTGTATTGGACAATTGCTAAAAGCCAAAAAAAACCTTCCAAGATAAGATAGAGTCCTTACCAACATCCATCCAAACAAGACAACATTTATATTATCCTTGGATGTGTTTTACAGGTATCAATGGACTATACCAGTTGTTATCCATGTCCATCTTTTAACATTTTTTAAAAACATTTGAGCTTAGTACAAAGTACTTATGTTCTTTTATATATAAGGTTCAAAAAATAAAAATTTAGTATTTTAGTCTTAGCGTAGAGTGCCATACCCCCTACTACTTCAAATGGTAAGTTACCCATCACAAAACAACTTTGAGTAAATTAATGGAGCTCCATCTGTGAAGAAGTTTAAAACTTGCTATAAACGAGTATAGACCCATTGTAGAATAAATTCGGAACTGATATAGTTTACAACGTAATCCGATCCTTCCTATTTACTATAAGTCACAAACTCCCATCAAATGGTGAATGTAAATAGAGTTTTGCATTATCCCGTCTTATCAAAAACAGGTGCTAATATGCAGTGTAGCTGGGAAAAATCCCATAGGGTCGCCCAAAACAGCGTGTTTTAGCAGGCAATGTACGGCAAAATAGGATTCCAAAGTACACCCAACCATAGGTGTTTCATACCAGTTTAAAAAAGAGAGAGTTTTTTTCATGTCAACCAATTACAGCGACAGTACCAATCATAGAAGCCAATAGTCATCCAGGGAATACCCCCATCCCAAAGCATCTTACTGTAATGATAGCGACACATCCATATGCAAGAAAAAATCCCTCTGGGTTGTACCCAAAGCTGTAATGCGAGATACTTACCTTCACAATGGGCAGAGCTTTTTACCAAACCAGTGAGCCATTTATCACAAAGTTAACCGAATAGCTTAAAGTTTAAAGCGGTATCAATTACCATCCAATCATTTAAGTACAACCTTTCCAGAACAATTCTGTTAAGTGCATCCTTACCTTAGGCTAATATGCGTTTATCTGTAAAGAACCGAAACCCAACTGAGGGTTTAGCCAAAAAAAACCTTTAGTTAGTGCCATTTAGAGTAAAGCAGCCATAAAGTGGTTTTTATCAAAAAACACAGCAGGTTATGCCCCCATATATTAAGCTGTTTCCAAGCATTGTCATGTGACTGAAACCAGTAATCACCGGGCTAGACCCTTCCTTTTTTTAAAATTATACCGTACAGTCTGCAGAAAAATATATATTGCATGGTCCAGCCATGTGGTAGTACCCCATTATCACAAGCAAATAAACAGTTTTCTCAGCGCAGCCAGAATGTCAGTAAGTTAAGCCCAAAGAATCAATCATTAACCATATGATGCTATGCATAGCCATTAAAAATCGGGGCTATAGCAATTAACAATACTCCTTAGTGGTGTTACCAAAGCAATGCCATCCCACACCATGGTTTTTACCGATTAACCAACTCATAGCATGCTCTGTCAAGCCAAGTCAATCCACCCATACACAGAGCAATACCATAATAATAATCTCAAAGAAATGATTGTAACAAAACCAGTGAGGCCAAACATGGTAACCAACCTATGTTGTAGCTGTTGCAAGCTCCATTGTAGATGCAGTAGAAAAAAATATAAACAGTTCTCACACTTTACGCAAGAAAAACTCACAGAAGGCTAAGGGAGGGGCAAATTGCGCCCTCACCTCTTAAATAAAAGAAGGAGGAAGGCTGCCATCCTTGAATATGTGTAGCATTTAGGTAGTATTGAGTGGAGCGAGCCCCTCCTGCAGGTCTGATCAAGCATGGCCGATTGTCATGCAGTTTTGTTATGGAAAATACCACCATAGCGCCTTCACGGTAGGTTTTAGAGAGGGCAATAAACCACTTAATTTGCAACTCGCTACACTACCCACACTTTTGCCAGCATGGAATTCACAGATTGACCAGAGAATACAAATGGTTATCCTAGCATGAGAATATGGCTACGTAAACATGGATAATCCTCAAGGCATGGAATTCACAACTACTTCTCCTGGCATGGTGAATGAGAAAGGTTGTCCAAATAGGGATTGGACTACTGTGCAAGGCTGCCTAAATTGGGATTGGACTATGGAGCTGAATGCAAGTGTTCACAGCATGGACACCGCTTCTATGCATGAGTATTGGGCTGCTAAGAAATGAGAATAGAGAAGGAAAGAAAAAGAAAGCAGCAGGTTGCAAGATCCATCTTTAATGGATGAAGCCAAATCAAGAAAGTAGATTTGTTCAGCTAAGGCAAAGTTTTGGCGCACACAGACACTAGGGCTTACAAGAAGTATCCAGACAGAGTTATTCCATCAACACTTGCTCCATCCTACTTTTAAGGATCTGCAAACATCAATAGCTAATTTTGAAAGCACTCTTCTATCTAGCATCTGTAACACCCTCAGCCAGCTCAAGGTGCCCCGCTTAACAGATGAGCTCTTATTTGATGATGGTAATGAATAATATCGATGGCACAACACAAATGAACCATACAAGGATAGTAGGTATTTTGAGTGTTCATCGGAGAAACATTGCTGCAGCCAATTATCGTCTTGAGATTAAAGATGATGAGGAAGTTTTGCCATTGAGTTCATGTCAAAGATAATTGCCTCAAGGTAACATTGTCACAGGTGAAGTAAGAGATCTAGTTTATGTCGTTTGGAGCTCAGAGACTCTAGTTTCACCCAACAAAAAGGATATATGTCGGAAGAGGATTGGAAGAAAAAGTGTTATCAAACATCCAATGCATCTTCTCGATGAGTCTCAGGTAAATTTAAACCGTTGCTAATGTCTTTTGTGCCTCTCTATTTTCTCAGGTGTAATGTACTCTACTTATAGTACTTGAAGGTATTCCATTTGTTTTACCTCATACAATACCTCTAGTAACTTGCTGAAGGTATATCATTTGGTACATGTAGCAACCTAAGGTATAATAGTAGCTTTATTAATATGAAGGTACTCCATTGTTATACCTTAAAATGCCGTATGCTTCCACATTAGGTACTCAATAGCACTTTTCATGTGAATGGAGTACCCTATAATAATGTTCATAGGTCCTTCATCTACCCTATACTACCATATAAGGTACACCATAGTACATTCAATCTGATTTGAGTACTCTATAGAACCTTGTGATGTAGGCCAAAGTACATTTATCTACCATATAGTGGCATGTTATATGGAGCACCCTAAAATGTACTAAAGAGTACCATATAATTCCATGTTATGTACTACATAATATCCCCATCCACCCTTTAGCATTACTCAAGGTACTCTATAGTACATTTCCTAGTACAAAACAAAAATATATTTCATTGATAAAGTCTTACAGTACCAAAATTGGTACTATATAGCACCAAATTGGTAATTTATGGCATCCACCTGGTACCACCATTTAAGGTACTCTTTAAGAAATTTCCAAACTAGTTTCAAACTTGGTATTGAACAATACCAAATTGGTACTCTACTGCACCAAATGGTAAAGTACTAAATAGCTAATGTCTTACTATACCAAATCTGGTACTGCACAAAATCCAATTGCTAATGTACTCTACCAAATATACAAAAATTGGTACTATACAGTACCAAAAATTGGTACTATACAGGTACTATTCTGTACCAAATGGTACTGTACAAAATGGCTAATATTTTACTCTCATAATTTGTTTTGTTTTAATGTCACAGATTGAGTTGTACCAAAGATTCAAGAGGGCCAATCCAGAAGTGGAAATTTCTCTTAGATGTTTTGAGGCTTTAAAGCCTTACTTTGTCCAAAAAATGAAGAAGCGATATACGTGTTGCTGTGTATATCATGTCCAAATGATATATTTTAAAGAGGCATTTAATCAGATGCGACAAAACAAGTTTGAGCATTATGGAAAGGATCATGCCTGCACATGTTCCGTTTGCTGTAGTGATGATTCAGGTAAGTGTACTGCAAACCAATTAGTGTCTCATAGAATCAGTGATATGTGGGAATCACTTTTATGTCCAAAGGCTCATGATGCAGAATACTATGCAAAAAAATGCTCGTTTGGATTTGCTTTAGATTTGGAATAAACAGGTTGACATTGTGTCCTGATGAAATTTCAGTGGATAGTGGGGAGGTCACTGTGAAGATCTTCACAAATGTTTCAACTGGGAAAGTTGATGCAGGTGGGTCTGAGAAGAAAAGAAAGGACTTGGTAGTGCAACAAATAAGATGCTCTACTTTTATTGACCCATTCTCATCTCATCTTAAGAGCTTCATCAAGCATAACTACATTTTTTTGGTGGCAGGCACAACAATTTAAAGAGTGCTTACTCAAGTTTCCATCAGATGTTGTTGTTTCGATCATCGAATTTGCCAAGAATTATCGATTTAAAATAGAAAATGAGATAAAGTCCATGCACTAGTGGTCTAATCAGGTTACAATACTTATTCACATTACTTATGTGAGAAACTCAGGAGGTGGTGTTGAAAAAACACTCCATTTTTACATATCTGATGATATAATACATGACACTTTGTTTGTACAACATTGTTTTCTTCTTCATGACAAGTGGTTGAAACAGAAAGGCCATTCTTTACGACGTCATTGGGTGTTGTCAGATGGTGCAGTGTCTCAGTTTAAAGCATGAAGACCTTTCTACTTTGTGGCTAGGCATTATTGGTTGACAGGTCTGCAGATGATGCATAACTTTTCAGCATCAGGACATGGAAAAGGTGAGCACGATGGAGCAAAGGTAATCATAAAGAGAACCCTCACTCATGAGGAGTTCAAACCAGATGGCTGGCCTATGAAGTCTGCAGTTGATGTAGTCAACTATCTAAATGAAACATTTCAGCATAAATCAAGCACACAAAGAGTTTTTTGGCTAGTTTCAAGGATGATGTGCGACGCAATGTCCAATGGGATTGTTAGTGTATTACAGGTTCATGATCATTTCATTGCATTGATGGATATTCACAGGATAGTCCATGCGCTCTACGATATCGTACACTCTCATGTTTTTGTGATTCATGTATCTGTGGGAAATGGAGAAGATGTTTTTGGCCTGTTCGGGGTCCGTTTGAGGTCATCTAAAAGGCCAAGGGTGCCCAACTAATAAAGCTAAGTGTGGGAACTGAAAAAACAAGAGACAAGAATAGACAACATGTAGAAGAATGGAAATATTTGATAGTCCAATCATTATTGGAATCAGACGATCCTTGCAGCGATGAAGACGATGATGCCAAATAAAATAATAGTTCTGATTTCAATTTGCCAATGCATAATGTCTCTAACCTCCCCATGTATGAAGGGAACCCTGAGTGTTTGTGTCAATTGTTGTCAATTGGTGACAACTTTGCAGCCAAGGTAGCAGAGAAAGGACATGATTTCTATTTGATTAAATGCACCAAAAAGAGGAACGAGACAGTGAAGGCACAAAAGGATGCATGGCACAACAAAATTGTTAGAGGGGGGAAAGTAGTTGAAGGCTTGTACTATGGCTAGTTGAAGGCATTTTTGATACATACAGCCTTCTAAATCATACACCTCTAGTTATGATTTACTCACACCTTGTAAGAGCAATACGGTTTCCCATGGAGCCTATCCCTGGATGGAAAAATAGATTCAGGTTATCTACTGAAATTTATGAAAACATATACAATAACATGCCGTATGATGATGAGAGTGATCAAGATGCACTAATCATGTAACCAACAATACCAAACACAGAGGTAGAAAGTACAAATAGATCACTTTTAGGATCTCTGATAATACTTGGGTTAATTACCATATACGCACACATTGCACACTCACAAGTGGTATCAAAGCTTTGATTTCTTGACCTTCTCTTGACGTACGTGCAAAAGCTTTGAGAGAAGCTAAGGTTCAATACCTTAGCACAAAGCAATAGAATCAAAAGGAGGAGGAGGAAATCCACAATCACAGATCTATAGGAAATTGACACCTCAGTAAAGGTATTGGGAGCATTAAACAAAAGGCATTGTAGAGATTTTCATTAATGAGAAGTGTTGAACCTCATAAAAAAGAGAAGCACTAGAGACTCTTTCTTTGCAGTAGCGCTATGAGGCAACAAAAAAACACCATAGTGTTGATGAAAAAAATTGGAGAGTGGGACAGTTGGAGTTTGTGAAAACTGAAGGTAGGACAATGTTGAAAATTTCAGCGATGAGTACAAAATGCTAGTGAGTTTTTCTCTCTATAGTGCAACAGAGAGCATGTATGCAACACCACACACACACACACACACACACACACACACATGCATCCCTGGATAGCCGTAGTTGTACCTGATCTTCGTACATGCATTGGTAGATGCACATGGCCTTGCGTGCTCCTTATTTTAGCTACACCAATGATGCTATATAATCATGTGAGTCCATGTGAAGGGTGGACCACCACAAGCCTAGTGCAAGAACGGTGCACCTTCTAGGCTTCTAGTGATCCTGATAAATAAATAGCTGGCTCTTTCTCCCTCTAGGCACTTTTTAGAACTTATAGATATGAAGTTTCAAGGGCACATATCTCGAAGTTTTCAACCAAACAATTGCAACATAATTATTCTCTAAGAATGTGGTATTTCCTCGACTCTATGATTGTGCTTTTGGATTTCAATTGATTCACATTAACCATGTTATCCTCGAGATAATGGTAGATACGCTCTAAATAAGTATCCCATATAATTTTGGCAATCCCATAGGGTGATATGATACAATGTTGAGTGTTTGCAAAATTTGTTGTATTTTCAATGGGTGCAAGCATGGACAAAGTCTATCACATCTTGTCTCATGTGGGCCACCATAGACCTTGGAATTAAAGCACCCTAGTCATGGGTTTGGGGCTAGGTGTTGCCCACATGGAAACCTATGGGAATGGTGCACAAGGAGAGAATACTTGTTGGGGCATGACACTCTTTTAAGGATCAATTCATCATCATTCTAATACAAATGGCCTGCTATTAGCTGGTAAGCATAGCGCTCTCTTAAGAATCATGGTGCATGTTTATTGAAACTGGGAGGTATAGTAGTAGTGGTGAGAAGCATCACAATGTTCTTGGTCCATTCTGGAACCCATTCAATGGAAAAGAGTAAAGAACGGGGAAGGTCATCATTCACCCGGATGGGATCCTGCCCTGAGGGTAATTTAGAAAAGTGGTCTACGTGTTGGTGCTTTCCTCTTCTTGACCGCCACCTCAAGATTGAATTCTAGCAAAATTATAAACCAACACACTATCCTACCCATGTTGCATTGTTTGTGCTTGATGGTTGATGAGCAAGAAAAAATAATTTGCAAGCAAATGGCGTTAAAACTTCTCTACCTACATTGATAGTGTTGAGCTTATATGTGAAGCTACTCAAGAGAGAGAGAGAGAGAGAGAGAGAGAGAGAGAGAGAGAGAGAGAGAGAGCTAAATAAAGAGAGACAGCGAGAGAGAGAGAGAGAGAGAGAAATGAAATGAAATGATATATTTAACGTCTTCAAAATGCCAAAATCATTTATGAGACCAATCCGATAAACTCCTTGTGGATCTTATCTAATGTTGGGGTACAAACATACAAGTGAAGTAAAGTGGAAGACTAAAATCATCATCAATTTTCAACATTGGGCGTTGTTTGAGAAAGTAGTGCATTGGTCAGTGAAGAGCTTCGTCAATGTCCACCTTGTAAATAGACATAATGTGTGAAGTTGAGGGTTGCCAAAAAAAAATTATGATCTTTGAGGTCGTACCGATGAAGCTGATGGTAGCAGGTCTTATGGTGTTTGTAAGCGGTGTTTTTGTCATAATTGGAGCAAACCATAGCCAAATCTTGCGCTTCCCCTTTCCCCCTTCTTGCATTTCCTTGCTCAAAGTTTTTGGTGCCAATTGTGTGAGTTGTGTGTGCCCCCCGGGCCATTTGTGTGTGAGGGAGAAAGAGAGAGAGGTGTGTACTATAAGATTGCTAAAAACGGGTAAAATCATGATGGTGTGTTGTCTGTCAATTGTGTGGAGTTTGTCTTCATTGGTAGGTGTTGGTGCACCCAAAGTGTGACAACCCTAGCAGAGGACATAGGCAGTGATGTGTATGCTTATAGATGCATGGCAGAGGGCTAGAACATATGGGAAGATCCTTAGGTGGTAGCAGAGATATATGCTTTATGTGGGTTTTTAGACCCTAAAGGCTACAAGATGGGCCGGAAAAGGTGGTAGGTGAAGGAGGCTCAAGGTGATGGTTTCTAGCTCAAAAATGTAGAGCTTGAAGTGCTAGAGGAGCAAGTCCAGATGGCTCATCAAACGGAGCTACAAAGCGAAAGCCATGGCTATTGAAAGTTGAAGGTATTTGCAAATCTGAGACGGACAGAGCAGGTGATTCCAGGTAGTCCAAGTCATTTTGGAGCTATGGGTGTGTAGTGCTTGATTTATGGAGCCTGCTGGTCTTTTCAGATTGTCGTTTGGAACTTTGGAGGTCAAGATACTAGCAAATAAAGATTTGACGGGGGCCACTTCTGTGTCGGGTTGGTTGCATGAATAGATGTGACATCTAAGATTTTTGAAGCTAGACCAATCCGATAAACTCCTTGTGGATCTTATCTAATGTTGGGGTACAAACATACAAGTGAAGTAAAGTGGAAGACTAAAATCATCATCAATTTTCAACATTGGGCGTTGTTTGAGAAAGTAGTGCATTGGTCGGTGAAGAGCTTCGTCAATGTCCGCCTTGTAAATAGACATAATGTGTGAAGTTGAGGGTTGCCAAAGAAAAATTATGCTCTTTGAGGTCGTACCGATGGAGCTGATGGTAGCAGGTCTTATGGTGTTTGTAAGCGGTGTTTTTGTCATAATTGGAGCAAACCATAGCCAAATCTTGTGCTTCCCCTTTCCCCCTTCTTGCATTTCCTTGCTCAAAGTTTTTGGTGCCAATTGTGTGAGTTGTGTGTGCCCCCCGGGCCATTTGTGTGTGAGGGAGAAAGAGAGAGAGGTGTGTACTATAAGATTGCTAAAAACGGGTAAAATCATGATGGTGTGTTGTCTGTCAATTGTGTGGAGTTTGTCTTCATTGGTAGGTGTTGGTGCACCCAAAGTGTGACAACCCTAGCAGAGGACATAGGCAGTGATGTGTATGCTTATAGATGCATGGCAGAGGGCTAGAACATATGGGAAGATTCTTAGGTGGTAGCAGAGATATATGCTTTATGTGGGTTTTTAGACCCTAAAGGCTACAAGATGGGCCAGAAAAGGTGGTAGGTGAAGGAGGCTCAAGGTGATGGTTTCCAGCTCAAAAATGTAGAGCTTGAAGTGCTAGAGGAGCAAGTCCAGATGGCTCATCAAACGGAGCTACAAAGCGAAAGCCATGGCTATTCAAAGTTGAAGGTATTTGCAAATCTGAGACGGACAGAGCAGGTGATTCCAGGTAGTCCAAGTCATTTTGGAGCTATGGGTATGTAGTGCTTGATTTATGGAGCCTGCTGGTCTTTTAAGATTGTCGTTTGGAACTTTGGAGGTCAAGATACTAGCAAATAAAGATTTGTCGGGGGCCAGTTCTGTGTCGGGTTGGTTGCATGAATAGATGTGACATATAAGATTTTTGAAGCTTTTCTAGGTTTTTTATGAATTCTATGCAGCAAGTAAAGGCCATGGGAGTTTACGGCTCGTCAATCGGGCACCGGGTCTGTTAGATATTAAAGTTTGAAAATGATGGCAGTTGTCGGTCAGGTGGTAGCGAACGGGTTTTTTAGGCGCATCATTTGAGGGCACGGCAAAGCCAAAATGGTACTGAGGTTTGTACAGTTCGTAGCCAACAAAGAGATCTATTGGTTGGAATTTGCGGCTCAATCACAGGGTTGGTGTGCACCAAATGGCATCGGATTGAAATGGTGAGAGGAGGAGAATTTTTATGCAATTAAAATTAAGAGTTGGTGAAGTTTTGACCATTGGGGGGTGATTTGAAGTGGATCTATCACGTATTTGTGGGTTAATCCCACATGATAAGTACGAGGTTGACTTGGTAGAGTACATAAGCACAAGGGAGACGTGCACTTATGTGTCGTGGTGTAGGAGTTGAGCTCCGAAGACTATTCACCATGGTGCCTAGAGCGCGCACAGCATTGTTGTGGTTGTTCCTGATGGACATGATGTTGACGTGGGGCGGTACCTGGTGGTTTTGTTGAAGCAAGTGGCGGATAGGCCCGTTATCGATGGCCGTTGACTCTGCAATGGCATGATGATGTGGTAGAGGCCCATCACGTGCCCGTAAGGGCCAAGTCATGCCTTGGGTTCCCAAAGGAAGTAAAGCCAAGAATAGAAGGGCATCCTCACATGCAAGGGATACCAAAAATAGACGAGGAACCAAAAAAGGGGAGTGCCCACGCTCAAGAGGGGCCCGTTCTTCCATGTGGGGGTTCTCTTTTCCGAGGTCAGTGAGACGGGAGGACCAAGGGATTCTTGAGCCGAAGTGTGGCTATGGAGTTGGTGTGGAGCTGAAGGGCAACCAGATTTTTGTGTTCTACTTGCCGATGCTTATGCCGGTTAGGAGCTACAGTTGTATATAGTCGTCTTTGTTGAAAGAAATCCATCATTATTGTGCATCTGGTGTCGATTCCCCTTATCCCTTCTCTTCTTTATTGTGTGCATCTGGTTTCGGGCGTGTGTAGGTAGTTGTGTCCCCCCTGATGGTCTGTTGTGCACAGAGAGGTTGAGAGAGGTTGTGTGTGCGGTGAAGGGATTGAATCGAGCTATACAAGGTGATTGGGCTTTGTTGGTGGTGTCATATTGAGTGTGTGCAAATGGTGGTTTGCAAACGGTGGTTCATCGGTGAGTTGTGTGAGTTTTGAAGGTGGACTCTAGTGGATTGGGGTGTGTAGTGATTTTCTTGGGCTATAGAGAGGCAGATTACTTGGGTTTTGGGTGTGTTTCCCTTCCCCCTATCCATCTTCAAGTTCCCCACAGAGGAGCATTGATGCTCCGTTTTGAAGTTTAAAGTGGTGTTTGGAAGCCGACAAACGGTTAGCAGATGGTCAAAATATTTGGAGGTTGTGTTTAAAGGTAGGAGAGATGATGTAGTCAAGCTTTGGGCCCATAATTGGAGGTGTTGAAGACCTTGAAGATTGGTTGGCAAATTTTGAATTGTGGATGATATTGATGCATATGTTGAGACGGATGCGAAAAAGCTACAAATGGTGTCGTTGCTGATGCGCAGACAAGCAAAGGTTTGGTACAATGATTTGAAGGGTGATGATCAAAGTTCATGACACGAATTGTGGAGGCAGTTTTTGGAGCAGTTTGGAAAGGTGATTGCCCCGACAGAGGCTGGTGCTAAGTTGAAATTGGTACACCAAGAAGTAAGTAAGGATTTTTCTATTTTCCTTGAGGAATTTGAAGCTTGTTGGAAGTAGTTAGAATCCATGCATAAACAAGCGCCAAGGGATAATGCAAGCACAAAGAGTATCAACTCAACACTCGGATAAATAGATCTCAGCTAAGCATAAAACGCATAACTTTATATACAAGTGGTGAGCAAACATTGTGCTCAAATCACGTCCCACAAGTAGTGATGTTAATCTGACAATTGCATAAATCTATACTTGTAAGCATGTAGAACCTATAACCAATGACTATTTGTAAAATGTAAGCATTAGACTCACCATTAGAATGTTCGTCAATCAAAAACAATGTATACCATAGATCTACCTATAGCCACTATGAGCATACATAAATCTCACTCCTACGACAGAGGATACAAGAGCACTAAATCCACATCCAAGCTAAAAAAATCTATAAAAGTGAGAGTAAATACTTGATCAGTGTTAAAATGGGAGTAAATCAACCACTACACCATCCTAGAATCAAATTGCAAATACATGCAACATATGGCAAGAATTTGGGAATAGAGTTTCTCTTATATTTTCAGTAAAATCTCAAATACAACTTAGTCATTCAAAGTGGCATGCCAAAAAATCATAGAAGTATAAATTAAGCCAACTAGGCACTCTGCTTAAACGAGAGACTCAGACTCTCATCCACAAATGTCATACAACGATCAAAAGTGATCAAATGCTCTCCAAACTCAATGAATAGAAGCAAGACATTGTTGTGAGTTCTCACAAAAAGTGCATAAACTTGTCCAAGACAAAACCATCTCAATCAAAAATCCACATGTGGCATACATACAACATAAGCATGGCATAAGCTCATTCCCATATGAGTAGCTCTTTGGAAACTCCACATCTCTGCTATCTGTATACCCGTGAATCCATCACCTACGAGCTATCAAGAGCTCGATTTGTATTAGCATATGCATACATAACATAAATTCCACACATAACGAATGTGTGTTGGAAACCTCTGTGAAAAACCACACAATCTAAAGCATAAAGCATCGACCGGAATGTTCGCCGGTTACAAAATGCACAACTTGTAATCTTGCACACTATCTCGTTGATCAAAAACCTCATCGGTCAAACACCAGACACATGGATAAGAAACCACTTGTCCGCATATGACATACATTTCCTCTGACATTAGTGCCGGGGAAAAGTACAATCTAGCTCACAAAATCCCTGTGAAGGTCAAGTTGTACCTATCATGGTGGCCGTAGACATCCGAGAGTCGATGTCGCTTGTCAAAAAAAACATACTTCCAGAAGATCATTGGATCCATGTGTGTCATGGTGTATCTGTGCACGAGAAGAAATCAAAACACTGGAAAAGAGCCTAGACCCACTCTCTCTCGCTCTCGCTATGTTGAGGAAGTGGCCAGATAGACTCGTTCCATCTACCTCTGTGTGTATCTATGCAAGAGAAGAAATCAAAACACTAGAGGAGAGACTAGACCCACTCTCTCTCGTTCTCGCTATGTCAAGGAAGTGACCAGATAGACGCCGTCTATCTACCTGTGTGTGTGTGTGTGTGTGTGTGTGTGTGTGTGTGTGTGTGTGTGTGTGTGTGTGTGTGTGTGTGTGTGCGTGTGTGTGTGTGTGTGTGTGTGTGTGTGTGTGTGTGTAGCTATTTAAATCTTAAGTAATAAGACATAATTGAATTTTTACATTCAAAAGACAGCTGGCCAAGGAATAATGAACTGATATGTACAAAAATAACTCAGTAACAGAATTATTTAGGTACAATGATTGTAGGGAAGAGGTCCTCTTTCAGTAAGGTTGGTAGTAAAAAAACATCCCCGTTCCTCAGTGGGTATTTCATCACAATAATGTTGCTTGCCAAAGAAAAGAAAACCCTCCAAGATATAGAGTCCTTACCTGCATCCATCCAACCCAGACAAAAATTCAATTAGCCTTGGATGTGTTTTACAGGTATCAATGGCCATGTCAGTTGTTATCCATGTCCATCTTATAGATTTTAATTACTTTAGCCAAGCTTAGGTTATTAGATTTTTTTAGCAGTCTTTACATATTCCTTCAAAAATCAATGGTACAATCTACCTTCTAATCTGTGTGGTGAAGTCCAAAAATTTTAAGCCATAGCTTGGTAGCTATGCTTGAGTCCATAGTAGCAAACATATACTTACTAATCAATAGAGTATCAAAAAAAGACTCCATTTTTTCAAGTGGAACCTCATTTCGTGAGCCATATCTCGGTATTTATGCCATGTTTTGAGGGTACCAGCCATATATTTACCTTCAAACTTCCCAATTTTTCTCCATAGCTTGATAGCTATGCTTACACTAACAATAGCATCCATATACTTACCAAAATCAGAAATAGAGTATCAAGTGGAACTTTATGTCATGAGCCAAAGGTCGGTTTTTTACGCCAAAGCTGAGAGTTATCTCCATATACTTACCTTCAAAACTTCAAGTTTTTAAGTTCTTAGTATTCAATACAGTTCAGCATTGTTCAGTCCTGTTTTTCTCCAAGATACTTTCAAGCTTCCACCGTCATGGGTGCTAGATGGGTTAAAATAACCTTAACTCCTTCTCCCCATATGAAATCATGAGGGAAAGTATTATGAAGAAGTCCAAGAGTTTCCATATTGCATACAACAGAAAAGCCAAACGTATCCTTGTCGATGTCAGACAGAGTTTCATCACCAAAACAAACACAAGCTTTCAGAAAGTCCAAGGTTTCATTCACATTCCATGCGGTTACTAGCCTTAGCTATAGGCCAGAGCTAAAATGAATTAGCTATATATTTACCCCCCCTTTTTTTTAAGAAAACCCAAGTGATTCATCATAGAAAAAATTGTAATGTCCGGTTACTGTTAGGCCCGCAAAAAGAAGAAGACCAGTGTCGGCTAAAACAGAGTCCCAAAAAAACCAGTGTTGGCTAAAACAGAGCCCAAAAAAAGCATGTATCGGCTAAAACAGAGCCCTTTCTTTTTTCTAAACATACCTTAGTTAGGTCGGTAAACGGCAAGACCTGCAACGGCTTAAGCCAAGCCAAGAAAACCAATGATGCACAGTTTTTTTTCTAAGACCAGTCGACATCAAATCTCCCCAATTTTCAATAGGTTCCATTAGGTGTGCTTTCAATCAGTCAGACGATGCCTTGCTACCATATTTAAGGGCTACAACAGTTTTTTGAAAAAAACCAGTCTACGCAGAGTACTTGCCCAAACAAATTCTTAAATTAAACCCCTAATGAATGTTATACAGTTCAACGCTATGCTATGAGAACTACTACAAGTAGTACCAACGTAATGTTTTAATATTTGAAGCAACAGATAACCAAAGCTCAAAGATTTTTTTTCTCAAAAAGAGGCCTAGAGAAAAACCTGAGTATTTTGCGCAGTGAGCTCCATAGCTCGGACAGTGAAGCAAACGGTATATTGCCTTTAGTCAGAACAACAAAAATACGAACAAGCTAAGTGAGGGGCAAAGTGCACCCTCACCTTTTTTATAGAGGTTGAGCTGCATTTTCATGAGCGTGATCGATGAGAGAGGCAAGCCTCCCTGCTGTGTAGCGTCTTCAAGTGATGCACAGAAAGCCTTGCAAGGGGAGATCCATCCCCAGGATGCGCAGGCCGCCTACTATTTGCAATGAGAGCCCGGCATTTTTACTCACGCCCAATTCTAGGAGAGAATTATTATGCAAGGGCATAGTCCCATAGGCCATAAGTGGCATGTAATGAGTCAGTATCCCATGAGTGCTTCAGAGGGGGGGGGGGAGGGAGGTTTTATTTAGGAGGAGGGAAAAACTAAAGCATTAAAAGTACCACAGTGTGTGTGTGTGTGTGTGTGTGTGTGTGTGTGTGTGTGTGTGTGTAGCTATTTTATCATAAATAATAAGACATAATTTGAACTTTTACATTCAAAAGACAGCTGGCTTCAGAGAAAGAGAAATGATAAGTACAAAAACAACTCAGGGTTAGAATTATCTTTGTACAATGTTTGTATGAATGAAGCCTCGTTCCAGTATATAGATAGAAGTACTTCCCTTGCAATAGGTGTATGTATAATCCTGTATTGGACAATTGCTAAAAGCCAAAAAAGACCTTCCAAGATAAGATAGAGTCCTTACCAGCATCCATCCAAACAAGACAACATTTATATTATCCTTGGATGTGTTTTACAGGTATCAATGGACTATACCAGTTGTTATCCATGTCCATCTTTTAACATTTTTTAAAAACATTTGAGCTTAGTCCAAAGTACTTATGTTCTTTTATATATAAGGTTCAAAAAATAAATATTTAGTATTTTAGTCTTAGCGTAGAGTGCCATACCCCCTACTACTTCAAATGGTAAGTTACCCATCACAAAACAACTTTGAGTAAATTAATGGAGCTCCATCTGTGAAGAAGTTTAAAACTTGCTATAAACGAGTATAGACCCATTGTAGAATAAATTCGGAACTGATATAGTTTACAACGTAATCCGATCCTTCCTATTTACTATAAGTCACAAACTCCCATCAAATGGTGAATGTAAATAGAGTTTTGCATTATCCCGTCTTATCAAAAACAGGTGCTAATATGCAGTGTAACTGGGAAAAATCCCATAGGGTCGCCCAAAACAGCGTGTTTTAGCAGGCAATGTACGGCAAAATAGGATTCCAAAGTACACCCAACCATAGGTGTTTCATACCAGTTTAAAAAAGAGACAGTTTTTTTCATGTCAACCAATTACAGCGACAGTACCAATCATAGAAGCCAATAGTCATCCAGGGAATACCCCCATCCCAAAGCATCTTACTGTAATGATAGCGACACATCCATATGCAAGAAAAAACCCCTCTGGGTTGTACCCAAAGCTGTAATGCGAGATACTTACCTTCACAATGGGCAGAGCTTTTTACCAAACCAGTGAGCCATTTATCACAAAGTTAACCGAATAGCTTAAAGTGTAAAGCGGTATCAATTACCATCCAATCATTTAAGTACAACCTTTCCAGAACAATTCTGTTAAGTGCATCCTTACCTTAGGCTAATATGCGTTTATCTGTAAAGAACCGAAACCCAGCTGAGGGGTTTAGCCAGAAAAAACCTTTAGTTAGTGCCATTTAGAGTAAAGCAGCCATAAAGTGGTTTTTATCAAAAAACACAACAGGTTATGCCCCCATATATTAAGCTGTTTCCAAGCATTGTCATGTGACTGAAACCAGTAATCACCGGGTTAGACCCTTCCTTTTTTTAAAATTATACCGTATAGTCTGCAGAAAAATATATATTGCATGGTCCAGCCATGTGGTAGTACCCCATTATCACAAGCAAATAAACAGTTTTCTCAGCGTAGCCAGAATGTCAGTAAGTTAAGCCCAAAGAATCAATCATTAACCATATGATGCTATGCATAGCCATTAAAAATCGGGGCTATAGCAATTAACAATACTCCTTAGTGGTGTTACCAAAGCAATGCCATCCCACACCATGGTTTTTACCGATTAACCAACTCATAGCATGCTCTGTCAAGCCAAGTCAATCCACCCATACACAGAGCAATACCATAATAATAATCTCAAAGAAATGATTATAACAAAACCAGTGAGGCCAAACATGGTAACCAACCTATGTTGTAGCTGTTGCAAGCTCCATTGTAGATGCAGTAGAAAAATTTATAAACAGTTCTCACACTTTACGCAAGAAAAACTCACAGAAGGCTAAGTGAGGGCCAAAGTGCGCCCTCACCTCTTAAATAAAAGGAGGAAGGCCGCCATCCTTGAATATGTGTAGCATTTAGGTAGTATTGAGTGGAGCGAGCCCCTCCTGCAGGTCTGATCAAGCATGGCCGATTGTCATGCAGTTTTGTTATGGAAAATACCACAATAGCGCCTTCACGGTAGGTTTTAGAGAGGGCAATAAACCACTTAATTTGCAAGCTAAGGGTTTTTTTTTAAAACCTATTATACTTATAAGGGAGATATCCCACGGTGGATACCTATAAGGTAAATTAGGAAGCTAGTTTAACACAATTGTTATTTGTGCTACATAATCACAAAGGTAAGTACCACAGTGTGTGTGCGTGTGTGTGTGTGTGTGTGTGTGTGTGTGTGTGTGTGTGTGTGTGGTGTTGCATACATGCTCTCTGTTGCACTATAGAGAGAAAAACTCACTAGCATTTTGTACTCATTGCTGAAATTTTCAACATTGTCCTACCTTCAGTTTTCACAAACTCCAACGCTCCCACTCTCCAATTTTTTTCATCAACACTATGGTGTTTTTTTGTTGCCTCATAGCGCTACTGCAAAGAAAGAGTCTCTAGTGCTGCTCTTTTTTATGAGATTCAACACTTCTCATTAATGAAAATCTCTACAATGCCTTTTGTTTAATGCTCCCAATACCTTTACTGAGGTGTCAATTTCCTATAGATCTGTGATTGTGGATTTCCTCCTCCTCCTTTTGATTCTATTGCTTTGTGCTAAGGTATTGAACCTTAGCTTCTCTCAAAGCTTTTGCACGTACGTCAAGAGAAGGTCAAGAAATCAAAGCTTTGATACCACTTGTGAGTGTGCAATGTGTGCGTATATGGTAATTAACCCAAGTATTATCAGAGATCCTAAAAGTGATCTATTTGTACTTTCTACCTCTGTGTTTGGTATTGTTTGTAACATGATTAGTGCATCTTGATCACTCTCATCATCATACGGCATGTTATTGTATATGTTTTCATAAATTTCAGTAGATAACCTGAATCTATTTTTCCATCCAGGGATAGGCTCCATGGGAAACCGTATTGCTCTTACAAGGTGTGAGTAGATCATAACTAGAGCTGTATGATTTAGAAGGCTGTATGTATCAAAAATGCCTTCAACTAGCCATAGTACAAGCCTTCAACTACTTTCCCCCCTCTAACAATTTTGTTGTGCCATGCATCCTTTTGTGCCTTCACTATCTCGTTCCTCTTTTTGGTGCATTTAATCAAATAGAAATCATGTCCTTTCTCTGCTACCTTGGCTGCAAAGTTGTCACCAATTGACAACAATTGACACAAACACTCAGGGTTCCCTTCATACATGGGGAGGTTAGAGACATTATGCATTGGCAAATTGAAATCAGAACTATTATTTTATTTGGCATCATCGTCTTCATTGCTGCAAGGATCGTCTGATTCCAATAATGGTTGGACTATCAAATATTTCCATTCTTCTACATGTTGTCTGTTCTTCTCTCTTTTTTTTTCAGTTCCCACACTTAGCTTTATTAGTTGGGCACCCTTGGCCTTTTAGATGACCTCAAACGGACCCCGAACAGGCCAAAAACATCTTCTCCATTGCCCACAGATACATGAATCACAAAAACATGAGAGTGTATGATATCGTAGAGCGCATGGACTATCCTGTGAATATCCATCAATGCAATGAAATGATCATGAACCTGTAATACACTGACAATCCCATTGGACATTGCGTCGCACATCATCCTTGAAACTAGCCAAAAAACTCTTTGTGTACTTGATTTATGCTAAAATGTTTCATTTAGATAGTTGACTACATCGGCTGCAGACTTCATAGGCCAGCCATCTGGTTTCAACTCCTCATGAGTGAGGGTTCTCTTTATGATTACCTCTGCTCCATCGTGCTCACCTTTTCCATGTCCTGATGCTGAAAAGTTATGCATCATCTGCAGACCTGTCAACCAATAATGCCTAGCCACAAAGTAGAAAGGTCTTCATGCTTTAAACTGAGACACTGCACCATCTGACAACACCCAATGACGTCGTAAAGAATGGCCTTTCTGTTTCAACCACTTGTCATGAAGAAGAAAACAATGTTGTACAAACAAAGTGTCATGTATTATATCATCAGATATGTAAAAATGGAGTGTTTTTTCAACACCACCTCCTGAGTTTCTCACATAAGTAATGTGAATAAGTATTGTAACCTGATTAGACCACTAGTGCATGGACTTTATCTCATTTTCTATTTTAAATCGATAATTCTTGGCAAATTCGATGATCGAAACAACAACATCTGATGGAAACTTGAGTAAGCACTCTTTAAATTGTTGTGCCTGCCACCAAAAAAATGTAGTTATGCTTGATGAAGCTCTTAAGATGAGATGAGAATGGGTCAATAAAAGTAGAGCATCTTATTTGTTGCACTACCAAGTCCTTTCTTTTCTTCTCAGACCCACCTGCATCAACTTGCCCAGTTGAAACATTTGTGAAGATCTTCACAGTGACCTCCCCACTATCCACTGAAATTTCATCAGGACACAATGTCAACCTGTTTATTCCAAATCTAGAGCAAATCCAAACGAGCATTTTTTTGCATAGTATTCTGCATCATGAGCCTTTGGACATAAAAGTGATTCCCACATATCACTGATTCTATGAGACACTAATTGGTTTGCAGTACACTTACCTGAATCATCACTACAGCAAACGGAACATGTGCAGGCATGATCCTTTCCATAATGCTCAAACTTGTTTTGTCGCATCTGATTAAATGCCTCTTTAAAATATATCATTTGGACATGATATACACAGCAACACGTATATCGCTTCTTCATTTTTTGGACAAAGTAAGGCTTTAAAGCCTCAAAACATCTAAGAGAAATTTCCACTTCTGGATTGGCCCTCTTGAATCTTTGGTACAACTCAATCTGTGACATTAAAACAAAACAAATTATGAGAGTAAAATATTAGCCATTTTGTACAGTACCATTTGGTTTTGTACATAAGCAAATGTGGGGTTGTAAAATATTAGCCATTTTGTACAGTACCATTTGGTACAGAATAGTACCTGTATAGTACCAATTTTTGGTACTGTATAGTACCAATTTTTGTATATTTGGTAGAGTACATTAGCAATTGGATTTTGTGCAGTACCAGATTTGGTATAGTAAGACATTAGCTATTTAGTACTTTACCATTTGGTGCAGTAGAGTACCAATTTGGTATTGTTCAATACCAAGTTTGAAACTAGTTTGGAAATTTCTTAAAGAGTACCTTAAATGGTGGTACCAGGTGGATGCCATAAATTACCAATTTGGTGGTATATAGTACCAATTTTGGTACTGTAAGACTTTATCAATGAAATATATTTTTGTTTTGTACTAGGAAATGTACTATAGAGTACCTTGAGTAATGCTATAGGGTGGATGGGGATATTATGTAGTACATAACATGGAATTATATGGTACTCTTTAGTACATTTTAGGGTGCTCCATATAACATGCCACTATATGGTAGATAAATGTACTTTGGCCTACATCACAAGGTTCTATAGAGTACTCAAATCAGATTGAATGTACTATGGTGTACCTTATATGGTAGTATAGGGTAGATGAAGGACCTATGAACATTATTATAGGGTACTCCAATCACATGAAAAGTGCTATTGAGTACCTAATGTGGAAGCATACGGAATTTTAAGGTATAACAATGGAGTACCTTCATATTAATAAAGCTACTATTATACCTTAGGTTGCTACATGTACCAAATGATATACCTTCAGCAAGTTACTAGAGGTATTGTATGAGGTAAAACAAATGGAATACCTTCAAGTACTATAAGTAGAGTACATTACACCTGAGAAAATAGAGAGGCACAAAAGACATTAGCAACGGTTTAAATTTACCTGAGACTCATCGAGAAGATGCATTGGATGTTTGATAACACTTTTTCTTCCAATCCTCTTCCGACATATATCCTTTTTGTTGGGTGAAACTAGAGTCTCTGAGCTCCAAATGACATAAACTAGATCTCTTACTTCACCTGTGACAATGTTACCTTGAGGCAATTATCTTTGACATGCACTCAATGGAAAAACTTCCTCATCATCTTTAATCTCAAGACGATAATTGGCTGCAGCAATGTTTCTCCGATGAACACTCAAAATACCTGCTATCCTTGTATGGTTCATTTGTGTTGTGCCATCGATATTATTCATTACCATCATCAAAGAAGAGCTCATCTGTTGAGCGGGGCACCTTGAGCTGGCTGAGGGTGTTACGGATGCTAGATAGAAGAGTGCTTTCAAAATTAGCTATTGATGTTTGCAGATCCTTAAAAGTAGGATGGAGAAAGTGTTGATGGAATAACTCTGTCTGGATACTTCTTGTAAGCCCTAGTGTCTGTGTGCGCCAAAACTTTGCCTTAGCTGAACAAATCTACTTTCTTGATTTGGCTTCATCCATTAAAGATGGATCTTGCAACCTGCTGCTTTCTTTTTCTTTCCTTCTCTATTCTCATTTCTTAGCAGCCCAATACTCATGCATAGAAGCGGTGTCCATGCTGTGAACACTTGCATTCAGCTCCATAGTCCAATCCCTGTTTAGGCAGCCTTGCACAGTAGTCCAATCCCTATTTGGACAACCTTTCTCATTCACCATGCCAGGAGAAGTAGGTTTGATTTCCATGCCTTGAGGATTATCCATGTTTACGTAGCCATATTCTCATGCTAGGATAACCATTTGTATTCTCTGGTCAATCTGTGAATTCCATGCTGGCAAGAGTGTGGGTAGTGTAGCGAGTTAAAGAGCTACAACTACATAATCGGCTATGTTGTGGACGAGGAAGAAAGATAGGAAGAGAGAGAGAGACAGAGAGAGAGAGACTCGTCTATAATCATTACATAGATCTATATATGCTGATACAAACCAAATGTTCTTTTTACATAAAAGAATTCCCCAAAAAAAAAGATAAAAACGAATTTCCCAATAAAGTGGATAAAAAAGACTTCCCCAAAAAATGCTAATTTTCTACCCAAGAAAAAGTAGTGTCCTTGACAGTGCATATTGTACCACCAAACCATGCTTTCAGCCATCTACACAATACACTATATAGCTACACATTAAGTACTTCGCATAGTAATAAATAGTAATAAAGTGTCCTACTTATTTGTAATATTATGTAGCTATTTAACTCTATGTGCTATGTAGTGTTATCTAGTAAACTATGAGATACTATATACTTATATGGTGGAATATAGTTTTATGTGCTATATAGTGGTAGATGGTAGTATATAGTTCTTTACACTACAATGTTGTATGCACTATATAACTCTATACTGTCATATAACTCTATACTTTGTAATTTTTCATGAATTACACGGGCATTGGTAATTTTACCTTTCATATTCGTCACTTGTGGGACTTTTATTCTTTCTTCAACCTTGCCACTCATATGGACTCTCCCATTCTGCCATCATAAACTAATGAATATTCTCTAATCTTTCCCGATGGGGGGAATTCTCTACAATCATGCTTGAAGCATCTAAGTCCTCAAAAGCATAAGAGCAATTGCAATTGCAATTCCTGGTGCCATCATGAGAAGGTTCCTAGAGGCTTGTTGTGCACACAAGGATTTAAAAACAAAGGACTAAGGCTTCCACCTTGCCAAAATTCCCAATGGTTGGCGTTGGATACAATGAGAACTTCCGATTGCTTCATACCTCGTAGCACGAATCAAAACATCAAAAATTCCAACCTTGTTTTTGGTTTCTTCATCATTGCCAACTTTGGAACTTGCATCTACCCAAGATATTTAGCAATTATTGCAGCCCAGCAGAAGGTGAAGCTTCCCGTAGACATTTTGAAATAAAATGTAAAGGAAGTCACTGTGGCCCTTTAATGAAGGGACCCATTTAGTAAACAAGCTGGCTCTCCGCCTCTGCAAACCATGGCACTCCCTTCCAATGAGAGACAGAGAGAGAGAGACCAGCTATTCTTTCCACCCACATGGCTCGACTCGAGAAAATCATGCCCTTTCTACACTCGCCCAAAAAGCCTCCATATCAACACTCCCATTTGATGCATACTCCCGTTCTCGCGAGAGGGAGTGCCAATAAAGGCACAAAAGAACTTGGTATGTCTTTCTTCCTCTTGTTTAGCATGTGTGCCCTTTTTACAACAGGCTCAAAAAACTCAAAACTCTCTTTCTCTCTCTCTCTCTCTCTCTCTCTCTCTCTCTCTCTCTCTCTCTCTCTCTCTCTCTCTCTCTCTCTCTCTCTCTCTCTCTCTCTCTCTCTCTGGGGAATGCCAAAAAAGTCACAAAAAGCCTTGGGCACCTTTCTTCCTCCTCTTGTTTAAAAACACCAAAACGTATTTCAAACGGTATATGCCACATTATTTTCAAAGGAGTTCACTGTCTGAAATTGTGACTGTTTCAGGGGCTAACTTCGGCCTTTTCTTCATGTTGTGATGAATCCCAAGGGGTAGCTCATGTCTATATGCAAAAAGAGCTTCACCTCCATCCCAATAGCTCCAATATTCCTTTGCGCCAACGTCCAAATTCCATTATTATGTAAAACCTTGCCCCATACAAGAGCTTGAAACACCAACAGTTTCATGAAAGCCTATGTTTGCAACATGAGGTTCTACTAACAGAAAACTTGGAAATAAGGTAAGTGGAAGAGCTATCAGATAATAATATGTAATACAACTTTGTTGCAGAGTAGCATACAGACACAACAGCAATTGTCGAAACCCTGGTTTGCTAATCAGCGGTAACTGATAAGAAAATCCTGGTTTAGTTTTTTATGTTGTGAGAAGAATAGTATCAACATAAAAACAAACAACAACTCAAAAAAGTTAGTGACCTCACTATGTCATAATGTTACTTGGCACAAATTCTGACTAAAGACAATACCAATATCATCCTCAGTTGCTCAATGTCAAGGTGAGAATCCTACCAAAACTTTGACTTTGAATGCCCACAAGTCCTAACCCCAGTTTCAACTCACAAGTTTAATATTTTTGGGTACTTTGGGGTCCTTTTGGTACTTTCTGTAGGAACATCATATGTATATCTGTGTGCTACGAATTGTGATGTACATATTAGGTCTTTAAGTACCATGTTTTGACTTGAGGTACTTTACTTTTGGTACTTCAATATTTCTGGGAACTTTGGAGACCTCATTTTGTACTTTTTGGTACTTTATATTTTTACTTTTGTGCTTTGGGTACTTCACATCTGGTAGTTTTATTGTTTGGAACTTTTCATACTGATTATTTGGTACTTTTTACTATTTGGTATTTAACATTTGGTACTATTTATTGTGTACTAGATTGTTGTGCTTTGGTAGGAGCATGATATACTTAACAAGTACTTTAAGGTATTGTCTGCTAGTTTTGCTACTTACCATATTGGTTATTGTTTTCTATTTGGTACTACGTAGTGCTTATTAGATTATTGTCCTTTGGTACAAGTTGGTCCTTTAGGTATTGTCTGCTATTTAGTACTAGTAATTGTCATGACATTTACATTTGCTGTTGTTTACTTTTCTCTAGGACACTACTTTGGTAATATTCACTGTCATGACATTTCCATATGTGACATGCAGAGGAAATGTGGTGTCCTCGAAACTGAGTGTGAAGAGGCTCAGATCCAGAGTGAATTTGTCAGAATGATAATTGCAAAATTCAACTAAGGAAGAACATTCATATTATTTCCAAGGCCCCAGATCAAGGATGAAGACAAGACAATCTATGCTTTAGGATCTTCTATTGCTTGTGGGGAGTGCTTGGACTCCATCCATGTGGTTGGTTCTTTCATGCTGGCTGTAGGCACCAATACCACCCTCTCTATTTAGTTGCCACTCTAATGAAAAAAGACATTTGTGCGAAAGGTGGATGCAAGGAGCGCATCTTCGAAGTGGCCAAGACCTGGGCTCACAACAAGGGACGTGTTCAGAAAAGTAAGCAACCGTCTTCGTTCTTGTTTTGAACAAAAT
Organism: Adiantum capillus-veneris; assembly: GCF_014529385.1. Classification (NCBI taxonomy): domain Eukaryota; kingdom Viridiplantae; phylum Streptophyta; class Polypodiopsida; order Polypodiales; family Pteridaceae; genus Adiantum; species Adiantum capillus-veneris. The sequence continues at coordinate 65,635,083 of NC_140956.1, forward strand.
TTTGGTTTTTCTTATCGTAAAATGTTTGTTTGTTGGTGAACTATGTAGAATACGAGGTCAAAGAGGAGTATACGGACAACCATGTTGCAGACAAGCACTCCAAGGTTGGACATATGTTTGATAAGGAAATGGCAGATGGTGGTAAGTTCTATGATGTGGATATGCACGAGGTTGCTACACGCACATTTTAAGGCATGTCAAATGAAGTGCAATCAGACAAGTTAGATGAAGACAAGGACACCACCACAGGGGCCCATGAGGGAGTAAATGACCGCAAGGAAGAGCCGGGCCATGACGTGCTACCAAATCAAAGGTGGTGTGCTTGGTGGTGCTTTGGTCGATGTATAGCAGCGAAACAAGGCTTTTTGGTGGGTTGGGGGGGGGGTGGCACATGGTAGAGGAGAAGGGAGAGGTATAGTATGTGATTGAAGGGTTCCTTCAAATCTTTCAATTCATGGATTTTATTTTAGACGAGTGACTAGGATGATTAGGATTGCTATCTAGAAAAAATATAGAGTTTGTAGTTACCATGTCAAAGTAACTATTTAAAGCCTTGAGTAATGTAGCCAAAAAAAATCTTAGATTAAGAAGTATACTTTAGCTATTTCGAACTAGAAAAATTGAAGCTTTCTACTAGTTTCAGCCGTTTGCTTGTTAGTTTGCCACATAATACACACTTTGTTCCTAGTTGGGCAATCAATGGTTGGGGCAAAGAGTACTTTGCCTAAGGAGGCTGCTAAATCTCCCATATAGGGCCATAAGAAGGCAAGAAACTCCACAAAATCTATGAAGATGATACATTTAAACAACATCTCCTCTTTGCAAGGAAGCTGCCGGGTGTTTGTATACAGAGGATGTTTCCGAATGTAGTTACATATGTTTGTAACTTGCAAGGATGTTGCAACACTAGGGTTTTGGGCATAGACCAAGAGAAGGCCTTTCCCCAACCTATGCTTACATCTCGAAGGCGTGTGGCCTTAGGGGCTTTCGGAAGAAGATTTCATACTTGGTGGTACATATTGGAGATCCCAATGCCCACCCTGTGTGAATTGACCCCTACCAAGCTACCATTTACATCGAGCGGAGCCACTTGGAAATGCCACCATCACTGATCAATGCGGCTCATGTGCATGCATGCAACACCCAACACAATGCCCATGAAATGGAAAGGGGGAACGAGCCATAACTCCTCTCTCTTCCCTTTCTCAATGAAGACCATCTCCCCGTATAAGTACCCTAACACCTCATCCCCAACACTCGTACGTGGGATTTTTTCCACCATGTGCCACTTCCATGAGAGATCCCCCCATGGGTTATTGGAATCCGTAAAATTTTCAAAAGAAAACCATTTTTTTGTAGTACTTTGAACCACAATAACTTTCAGCTTTAGAGTCAGATGGACCTCTTGTAAAGCCGTAGTGAAACTCTACTTTGTCGACTTTCCATTTTTAGAACCCCATTGCAATTGCAAGTTGAAAACCAAAAGGCATTTAACAGAAGTTCCCAAAATGGGATAAATTCACTTGCTTGCAACCTCATTGCTAGATTGCTAACTGCCAACTTCCCGTCACAATATCTTGGTGCTTGTAGCCTTGATTGATGAGTTGTCACTTTTGACTAGCTTCAAATACCTTATACACCCTCTGTAAACACTGAAGACTTGAGAAAACATACAATGGCACATATACCAAGGTAGTCAAAATGGTGTAGAAGCGGTCCTTGACAAAACTTCAATTGCTCCTATGTTTACCGTCCCGGTTCGGATTGTAGATGTGAAAAGATCGACATGATCCATAAATCAAACACTTTAGTCGTATTGATTCACATATGCCCTGATCATCATCCGTGCAATCCTGTGAGGATCTACAAAGCAGTTTCCCCTTTAATGCAAGATCATAAACCTTGTAGATTGATGAGCCATCTAGGAACCAACCTAGAGAACATCTTGAAGACCACCTTTTGCTACATAATCAATGCATTATGAACATCTTGATTAGCCCCAAATAGAGCTTCCTGGCCTAAAAACCAATAAAGACATGCATCCCTGGATAGCCCTAGTTGTACCTGATCTTCGTACTTGCTTTTTCACCTTGGCACATGCACTGGTAGATGCACATGGCCTTGCGTGCTCCTTATTTTAGCTACACCAATGATGCTATATAATCATGTGAGTCCATGTGAAGGGTGGACCACCACAAGCCTAGTGCAAGAATGGTGCACCTTCTAGGCTTCTAGTGATCCTGATAAATAAATAGCATGCTCTTTCTCCCTCTAGGCACTTTTTAGAACTTATAGATACGAAGTTTCAAGGGCACATATCTCGAAGTTTGCAACCAAACAATTGCAGCATAATTATTCTCTAAGAATGTGGTATTTCCTCGACTCTATGATTGTGCTTTTGGATTTCAATTGATTCACATTAACCATGTTATCCTCGAGATAATGGTAGATACGCTCTAAATACGTATCCCATATAATTTTGGCAATCCCATAGGGTGATATGATACAATGTTGAGTGTTTGCAAAATTTGTTGTATTTTCAATGGGTGCAAGCATGGACAAAGTCTATCACATCTTGTCTCATGTGGGCCACCATAGACCTTGGAATTAAAGCACCCTAGTCATGGGTTTGGGGCTAGGTGTTGCCCACATGGAAACCTATGGGAATGGTGCACAAGGAGAGAATACTTGTTGGGGCATGACACTCTTTTAAGGATCAATTCATCATCCTTCTAATACAAATGGCCTGCTATTAGCTGGTAAGCATAGCGCTCTCTTAAGAATCATGGTGCATGTTTATTGAAACTGGGAGGTATAGTAGTAGTGGTGAGGAGCATCACAATGTTCTTGGTCCATTCTGGAACCCATTCAATGGAAAAGAGTAAAGAACGGGGAAGGTCATCATTCCCCGGATGGGATCCTGCCCTGAGGTTAATTTAGAAAAGTGGTCTACGTGTTGGTGCTTTCCTCTTCTTGACCGCCACCTCAAGATTGAATTCTAGCAAAATTATAAACCAACACACTATCCTACCCATGTTGCATTGTTTGTGCTTGATGGTTGATGAGCAAGAAAAAATAATTTGCAAGCAAATGGCGTTAAAACTTCTCTACCTACATTGATAGCCCCTCGCGTTCCATGGTCGTGTGATTTTTCTCAGCGAGGTTCAATTTTTGGCTAGCATATGCAATAGAAAGAAACTAGATTTCCGTCAACAAGCTGGGCCAAGATGTAGCCAGTGGCATAGTCACTGACATCGATATGTGTATGAAAGATGTTACCCACTCCATTGAGGTGCTTTCAGAATAGGAGTGTCACCAATGCAGATTTGAGCTTCTCAAAAGCCACGTTGCAACTAGTAATTGATATAAGGGCCGATCTATCTTAGGACACATGTAGAAAAGTCCTCGGGAGTACTTATGATGGCGAATGAAAACTTGTACAACTCATGGGCTTGCCAACTTGAGAAGATTTATGATAACCAACATTTTATCTCAATAAGTGATGATACCATAGTTGGACACTAAATGGCCAAGAATGCTGCCATGCCTAACTATCAGCGTTCGGAAAAAAATGTGTCTCAGCTTAATATGGTGCCGTTTTCAATTTCAAAAATGCCGGTTGAGGGCAGGGGGGAAAGGAGAAATACCGCCCCAAAATAGAGAAAAATAGTGTAAAAACCCGAAAAAACAACCTAACTTTCTAAAATTTCCTCTTGACAAAATGAAAGAAAGGAATTTTGTATGTTTGGAAAAATGATTTTTCCCGAACACTGCTAACCATAGAGTTTTAGTGTGGCATTGTCTAATTCGGCTCTAACTTTAACGACACGCTTTACTTTTAAAAAAAGCATAAGAATGGCTAGCGGAGGAGTTTGCGCCGCGTTAATGTTTCTAGAAGGCATTTTCCAGTATCATAAAAAGCAAAGTTTACGCGGAAAGCAATTAGCAATAGCCGTGCTAAAAGGAGGGTTTAGGGTTATAAAAGGAGGCCGTGCGACCATTTCCATTTTGTGGCATAAAACTGGAGCAGTTGCAGGTCGGTGCTTCCTACTCAGATTGTCGTCTCCAATATCCCTCCACCATGGCCAACCTTAGGCAGACGCTTGCAGGTATACGCAAAAGGTCTGCAGATCAAGAGGATCTCTTGCAACGTCATGATCAGCAACCGAGTATATCATCATCACCAGCAACGCCTTATTATAATGAGAAGCAACGGCTGACTAGGCGACAGCCCAAGCTCAGGAGCCGCATCCTCAAAGACAATGCCTTCCTTGCGAAAGATGAAGGCTCTGCGCCTGTGCAACAAGACGTCGATGATGCGTCAGCTAGGGATCTGCATATTAATGAAGGCGCCCCGAGCTCTATATTAAGTAAGGATTATGGTATCCTGACGGACATGGAGGTGGCGTCCATCTTCTTGAGCTTTATAAGCGAGGTCAATAATATTGCGAATTCCAAGCTGCAAAAGGTATACAAGCAACGATGTCGTGCTGGCTCTGATGATCATCAACAGCATCACGCCATGGCCAACGTCAACAAGCTGCCCAGTACAGCAATTGGATCCAAGCAGATCAAGCGACACATGAAGATCGGCTAATCAGCAACGTCTGAGCAAGGCCAGCATAAAGATGTTCGCCGGACCATTGAACGGGTTGCATTGACGCCGGATAACTTGGATACTTCTAGATCTCTTTCTAGGGCTGTATGTAGGAATTATATAGTTTACATTTTTATCCAATCTCAATATACCTCAGAGTTGTGGAAGCAAGATAGTGTTGGCAGTGTCCTGTCCAACACCCAAATCGGCGATAATGCATCTGAGCCATACAGAGTCAACCGTAGTTGTCAAGACTGCCCTATACTCAGCCTCACAACTAGAAGTGGCCACAGTAAATTTCTTCTTTCTCAACCATGATGTACGTGAACTGCCAAGCATGAAATAAAAACCACTTGTGAACACCTGTGTGTCAAAACAACCAGCCCAATTTGAGTTCGAAAAATCATGTAAGTCTGGCGTAAATGATCCCCCCTTGGGATAAAACTAGCCAAGATATAAAGTGCCACTCAAGTAGTGGAAAATCTTTCTGAAGTACTACCAATGCTTAGACCCTGGGATATGCATCAATCTGCTGACCTGTGAGACTGCAAACTGAATATCCAACCTCGTGTTGCATACATAAATGAGGCAGCCAACAACAATTTGGTAAAGAGTGACATCAACAAGATCACCAACATCATGTAGACTTAACTTCAAACCAGCTTCCATGGGAGTGGCAATAGGTTTGCAATCCTCAAGTCCAAACTTACATAGCAGTGTCTCTATGTAGCTTCTTTGACACAAGGCAATACCACCATCACACTGCTTAAACTGTATGCCCAAGTAATGATGCAACAACCCCAAATCTTTCATCTTGAAAGTAGCATTCAAATCAGCCTTGAATTCAACAATATGTGCCTCATTGGGATCAATGATCAGCAAATCATCCACATAAAGAACAAGCATGAGAAGTACATTGCCCTCATGCTTGACATACAATGTGCTTTCTATTGGACTGTTACAAAAGCCTTGTTTGACCAAATGAGTGTCAGCCTTCTCATACCAAGCACGAGGAGATTGCTTCAATCCATACAAAGCTTTGCTACATTTTCACACCTTATTCTCTTGTCCTTTCTTGACAAAACCGCGAGGCTGCGTTACATAAATTTCCTCAAATATGTCACCATTCAACAAAGCAGTAACAATGTCGGATTGATGTACATCCCAACCAAAATGAGTTGCCAAATGCACAGTGGTCATACAACAATTGGGAACAAAAGTCTCTTCATAATCTATACCTTTTTGTTGTGCATAACTCTTTGCAACAAGTTGAGCCTTATAGCGATCAATCTCACCATCCGGCTTGTGTTTTAACTTGTAAACCCACTTTGTTCCAATTGCCTTTTTTCCAGGAGGCAAATCACATCAAGTCCATGTGTCATTTTCTATAAGTGCATCATCCATCCAATTTTTTTAATTATGTGCTTCATCAAAAGACAGAGGTTCCTCAACATAATGTAAGGTAGACACAGCCAAAGCATAACAATCTGATTTATAAGATGCATGGCGAGAGCCTGAACAAGTGCGACTAGACAAAGGTGCATCCAATTTACTATCATGCAATGTATGCACCAGCCATTTTGGCAATACCTCTATCCTGCTCATTGTCAGCCCTTTCCTCATCAAGTACATCATGTACATCTGCATCGGTAATAGGATGATGTATAACACTTTTTGAAACCCCCATAGGCTATACATTTGCCTCATTGGAGTTTACATTTGAACTTCCACCACTAAAAAGAGGCAACAAAGTGTCATAAATGTCTTGTGAGCTTACATTGTTGTCTCTGGTACATGACAGTAAGGGTTGAACATAATGCTTTGTTTGTGGATGATACAACTTGTAACCTTTGCTTTCAGCACTATAACCACAAAAATACATTTGATAGCCTTATCATCCAATTTTCTACGCTATATTTGTGGCACCAAAGCATACGCCAAACAGCCAAAAACATGCATGTGCTCAATAGATGGCTTTCTATCATGCCATGCTTCATATGGAGTCATAGACTACAATGCTTTTGTAGGACACTTGCTGAGTACATAAGTGGCACACATGACAGTCTCGAGCCAACATGAATGTGGTAAAGCTTGAATTTTGACCATACATTGTGCCATCTTCATAAGAGACTTCTTTTTCCTCTCAGCAACACCATTTAATGGAGGTCAAAATGAACCTGAATCAAAAATCTGGGTAGACTAAGCTTTAAGAGCTATCCCAAAAAAAAATTCAACCTGCCAACGCTCACCAAAGCGAATGCTTAGAACTGACTACGTAGAAACCTTTCCCTGATGGCCATTTTTGAGTCAAATTCGTTAATGATTCTTCTTGCATCAGCAGCTAGGGTTCCCAATTCTTCTTCAATAATTGTAGATACATCCCTTGAGACAATATGTTTTATGAACTCTGAGGCATCTATGAATCTCTAATGTTTCTGATTAGCTACATGCTTTTCCACATTTTTTATGCAATGTTGCATTTAATCAGTCAAGAAAAGACATGCATAAACAAGGTCAGTCTCAACATATCTTTTAATTTGCTGCATAAGTCTACTCATAAATAGCTTGAACATAGGATGCCTCAACAAAGATTTATTTACCATAAGTGAATGTTGGAGACCAACATTATTAAACTCAAAATTAAGCACATCAGATAAGGAAAAGACACGAGGGATGTGGTCTGTCATGGAGCATTTTATAATCAACAACCAAATCATCATCAGTAGGCAGCCAGTGAGTAGAACAAAAATAAATTCTTTCAAGCCAGGACCAAGAAGACAGATGAGATTGTGAATGGAAGGTAAATCCTTGGTTTTGGTATGTAGTTTCTAGCCAAGCATCCTGTAAATTACCTGCACTCACCATTCTCTCCCTAGAATTACTCTCTAGCTTGTTAATAAGAGAGCCAGTAGAGGTGATATCCTGCCCTGCACATACCATGTTAAAGTCCCAAGCCATAATTCAATGAGATAGCTACAAGCCTACTATCCATTGCCAAAGATCACCCCTAAGTCTAGGGTTATTGTCTGCATAGACATTAATCAACATCATTTTGCCCCATTGAGTGGATATCTGAAAAACTGAGCATTGACCATTTGGATGATCCAGAATCCAGATGGGATGAAGAGATGTCTTAATGCAAGTAAGCTCCGGGGAATCCCCTTTCTTTCCTCCATAGAAGCACTCCATACCTCTATAGTGCATAAGTTGCCTTGCCTTGTCTTTCCTTTTATGCTCTTGAACTAAATACACATCAATCTGACTAGAAAACATCCACTTATTAAAATTGTGCAACCTTGAGGGGTCATTCTACCCTTTTACATTAAAGGTTGCAAACTTCATACTGTTATGAACCATGTGTGTTTCCTCCTCACTATTTGTTTCTTGCATATGCACTTCTAGATGAATGCCTCATGGGTCGGTTTCATTGTTGGATATTTTTGTTTCTTGGCTAACTCATGGGTTTCCATGATGTTTTCTATGGCTATTGAGGTTTCACGAGATGGCATGTCCTCCATTAGGGCTTCATAATAATTATGTGAGATATACCCCAAGGAGAAGCCCCTTGATTTAAATAATTCCCAGGTAGCAGCTGTGAAACCATCCCCATCTACCACTCTCTTGACTTTCTCTGCTGGTTTTGGATTTTTTGAAGATGATGGAATGTTACTCCCCACACTAGGTTTAAACAAAGTCTTGGGTTGGGTGGTTGCCTACCACTAGGTGTCCTTGCATAAAGTGGGGATGATCCACCTCCTTGTTATTGGTTGTAGACACTTTTCCTCTATCAACTTTGGAGACATTTTTCCCAAAGATCTGCTCTTGCGGGACCATATTTTTGCTCCCCAGATAAGATGGGATGAGGTGAGAGGCAGTAGATATTGTAGGGTAGTTTTTTGAAAAATGTCATGAGTTTCCACAATGATATCACAACCCAGCAAGATTCCCCGATTTCAAGTAAAACACAAGCACTACAAGACGTCTTTAATGTAGCGACGCTCATAGTGCGACGCTCAGATGGGGAAAAGCTCGGCCTCGCTATAGGCGTCGCTATGTAACAAAGACTATAGAGACGCTCATAGAGACGCTTATAGTGACATTCATAGCGACGCCGACCCTTAAAAATAATTTGAGAGCACCAGAAACTCAGATCTGTATATCTGAGTTTCGGTGCTCTCTGCATAATAGGTATACCTTCCCCCCACCCCCCCCCCCCACCCCCTCTCTCTCTCTCTCTCTCTCTCTCACTCTCTCTCACACACACACACACACACACACACACACACACACACACACACACACACACACAGGAGATGAGGGAGAGCGAGGTATGCTCCCTCCCTCTCCTCTCTCTTATATTCCCTTCCCCCCTCTCTCTCTCTCTCTCTCTTTCTCTCTCTCTCTCTCTCTCACACACACACACAATGTGTGTGTGTGTGTGTGAGAGAGAGAGAAAGAGAGAGAGAGAGAGAGAGAGAGAGAGAGAGACAGAGAGAGAGAGAGAGGTTAAAGAGAGGGATAACGAAAGAGAGAGAGAGAGAGAGAGAGAGAGAGAGAGAGAGAGAGAGAGAGAGAGAGAGCTCAATAAAGAGAGACAGCGAGAGAGAGAGAGAGAGAGAGAGAGAGAGAGAGAGAGAAATGAAATGAAATGATATATTTAACGTCTTCAAAATGCCGAAATCACTTATGAGACCAATCCGATAAACTCCTTGTGGATCTTATCTAATGTTGGGGTACAAACATACAAGTGAAGTAAAGTGGAAGACTAAAATCATCATCAATTTTCAACATTGGGCGTTGTTTGAGAAAGTAGTGCATTGGTCGGTGAAGAGCTATGTCAATGTCCGCCTTGTAAATAGACATAATGTGTGAAGTTGAGGGTTGCCAAAAAAAAATCATGCTCTTTGAGGTCGTACCGATGGAGCTGATGGTAGCAGGTCTTATGGTGTTTGTAAGCGGTGTTTTTGTCATAATTGGAGCAAACCATAGCCAAATCTTGTGCTTCCCCTTTCCCCCTTCTTGCATTTCCTTGCTCAAAGTTTTTGGTGCCAATTGTGTGAGTTGTGTGTGCCCCCCGGGCCATTTGTGTGTGAGGGAGAAAGAGAGAGAGGTGTGTACTATAAGATTGCTAAAAACGGGTAAAATCATGATGGTGTGTTGTCTGTCAATTGTGTGGAGTTTGTCTTCATTGGTAGGTGTTGGTGCACCCAAAGTGTGACAACCCTAGCAGAGGACATAGGCAGTGATGTGTATGCTTATAGATGCATGGCAGAGGGCTAGAACATATGGGAAGATCCTTAGGTGGCAGCAGAGATATATGCTTTATGTGGGTTTTTAGACCCTAAAGGCTACAAGATGGGCCGGAAAAGGTGGTAGGTGAAGGAGGCTCAAGGTGATGGTTTCTAGCTCAAAAATGTAGAGCTTGAAGTGCTAGAGGAGCAAGTCCAGATGGCTCATCAAACGGAGCTACAAAGCGAAAGCCATGGCTATTCAAAGTTGAAGGTATTTGCAAATCTGAGACGGACAGAGCAGGTGATTCCAGGTAGTCCAAGTCATTTTGGATCTATGGGTGTGTAGTGCTTGATTTATGGAGCCTGCTGGTCTTTTCAGATTGTCGTTTGGAACTTTGGAGGTCAAGATACTAGCAAATAAAGATTTGTTGGGGGCCAGTTCTGTGTCGGGTTGGTTGCATGAATAGATGTGACATCTAAGATTTTTGAAGCTTTTCTAGGTTTTGTATGAATTCTATGCAGCAAGTAAAGGCCATGGGAGTTTACGGCTCGTCAATCGGGCACCGGGTCGGTCAGATATTAAAGTTTGAAAATGATGGCAGTTGTCGGTCAGGTGGTAGCGAACGGGTTATCCAAAATGGTACTGAGGTTTGTACAGTGATGTGTATGCTTATAGATGCATGGCAGAGGGCTAGAACATATGGGAAGATCCTTAGGTGGCAGCAGAGATATATGCTTTATGTGGGTTTTTAGACCCTAAAGGCTACAAGATGGGCCGGAAAAGGTGGTAGGTGAAGGAGGCTCAAGGTGATGGTTTCTAGCTCAAAAATGTAGAGCTTGAAGTGCTAGAGGAGCAAGTCCAGATGGCTCATCAAACGGAGCTACAAAGCGAAAGCCATGGCTATTCAAAGTTGAAGGTATTTGCAAATCTGAGACGGACAGAGCAGGTGATTCCAGGTAGTCCAAGTCATTTTGGAGCTATGGGTGTGTAGTGCTTGATTTATGGAGCCTGTTGGTCTTTTCAGATTGTCGTTTGGAACTTTGGAGGTCAAGATACTAGCAAATAAAGATTTGTCGGGGGCCAGTTCTGTGTCGGGTTGGTTGCATGAATAGATGTGACATCTAAGATTTTTGAAGCTTTTCTAGGTTTTGTATGAATTCTATGCAGCAAGTAAAGGCCATGGGATTTTACGGCTCGTCAATCGGGCACCGGGTCGGTCAGATATTAAAGTTTGAAAATGATGGCAGTTGTCGGTCAGGTGGTAGCGAACGGGTTTTTTAGGCGCATCATTTGAGGGCACAGCAAATCCAAAATGGTACTGAGGTTTGTACAGTTCGTAGCCAACAAAGAGATCTATTGGTTGGAATTTGCGGTTCAATCACAGGGTTGGTGTGCACCAAATGGCATCGGATTGAAATGGTGAGAGGAGGAGAATTTTTATGCAATTAAAATTAAGAGTTGGTGAAGTTTTCACCATTGGGGGGTGATTTGAAGTGGATCTATCACGTATTTGTGGGTTAATCCCACATGATAAGTACGAGGTTGACTTGGTAGAGTACATAAGCACAAGGGAGACGTGCACTTATGTGTCGTGGTGTAGGAGTTGAGCTCCGAAGACTATTCACCATGGTGCCTAGAGCGCGCACAGCATTGTTGTGGTTGTGCCTGATGGACATGATGTTGACGTGGGGCGGTACCTGGTGGTTTTGTTGAAGCAAGTGGCGGATAGGCCCGTTATCGATGGCCGTTGACTCTGCAATGGCATGATGATGTGGTAGAGGCCTATCACGTGCCCGTAAGGGCCAAGTCATGCCTTGGGTTCCCAAAGGAAGTAAAGCCAAGAATAGAAGGGCATCCTCACATGCAAGGGATACCAAAAATAGACGAGGAACCAAAAAAGGGGAGTGCCCACGCTCAAGAGGGGCCCGTTCTTCCATGTGGGGGTTCTCTTTTCCGAGGTCAGTGGGACGGGAGGACCAAGGGATTCTTGAGCCGAAGTGTGGCTATGGAGTTGGTGTGGAGCTGAAGGGCAACCAGATTTTTGTGTTCTACTTGCCGATGCTTATGCCGATTAGGAGCTACAGCTGTATATAGTCGTCTTTGTTGAAAGAAATCCATCATTATTGTGCATCTGGTGTCGATTCCCCTTATCCCTTCTCTTCTTTATTGTGTGCATCTGGTTTTCGGCGTGTGTAGGTAGTTGTGTCCCCCTTGATGGTCTGTTGTGCACAGAGAAGTTGAGAGAGGTTGTGTGTGCGGTGAAGGGATTGAATCGAGCTATACAAGGTGATTGGGCTTTGTTGGTGGTGTCATATTGAGTGTGTGCAAATGGTGGTGTGCAAACGGTGGTTCGTCGGTGAGTTGTGTGAGTTTTGAAGGTGGACTCTAGTGGATTGGGGTGTGTAGTGATTTTCTTGGGCTATAGAGAGGCAGATTACTTGGGTTTCTGGTGTGTTTCCCTTCCCCCTATCCATCTTCAAGTTCCCCACGGAGGAGCATTGATGCTCCGATTTGAAGTTTAAAGTGGTATTTGGAAGCCGACAAACGGTTAGCAGATGGTCAAAATATTTGGAGGTTGTGTTTAAAGGTAGGAGAGATGATGTAGTCAAGCTTTGGGCCCATAATTGGAGGTGTTGAAGACCTTGAAGATTGGTTGGCAAATTTTGAATTGTGGATGATATTGATGCATATGTTGAGACGGATGCGAAAAAGCTGCAAATGGTGTCGTTGCTGATGCGCAGACAAGCAAAGGTTTGGTACAATGATTTGAAGGGTGATGATCAAAGTTCATGACACGAATTGTGGAGGCAGTTTTTGGAGCAGTTTGGAAAGGTGATTGCCCCGACAGAGGCTGGTGCTAAGTTGAAATTGGTACACCAAGAAGTAGGTAAGGATTTTTCTATTTTCCTTGAGGAATTTGAAGCTTGTTGGAAGTAGTTAGAATCCATGCATAAACAAGCGCCAAGGGATAATGCAAGCACAAAGAGTATCAACTCAACACTCGGATAAATAGATCTCAGCTAAGCATAAAACGCATAACTTTATATACAAGTGGTGAGCAAACATTGTGCTCAAATCACGTCCCACAAGTAGTGATGTTAATCTGACAATTGCATAAATCTATACTTGTAAGCATGTAGAACCTATAACCAATGACTATTTGTAAAATGTAAGCATTAGACTCACCATTAGAATGTTCGTCAATCAAAAACAATGTATACCATACATTCAAAAGACAGCTGGCTTCAGAGAAAGAGAAATGATAAGTATAAAAACAACTCAAGGTTAGAATTATCTTTGTACAATGTTTGTATGAATGAAGCCTCATTCCAGTATATAGATAGAAGTACTTCCCTTGCAATAATTGTATGTATAATCCTGTATTGGACAATTGCTAAAAGCCAAAAAAAACCTTCCAAGATAAGATAGAGTCCTTACCAGCATCCATCCAAACAAGACAACATTTATATTATCCTTGGATGTGTTTTACAGGTATCAATGGACTATACCAGTTGTTATCCATGTCCATCTTTTAACATTTTTTAAAAACATTTGAGCTTAGTCCAAAGTACTTATGTTCTTTTATATATAAGGTTCAAAAAATAAAAATTTAGTATTTTAGTCTTAGCGTAGAGTGCCATACCCCCTACTACTTCAAATGGTAAGTTACCCATCACAAAACAACTTTGAGTAAATTCATGGAGCTCCATCTGTGAAGAAGTTTAAAACTTGCTATAAACGAGTATAGACCCATTGTAGAATAAATTCGGAACTGATATAGTTTACAACGTAATCCGATCCTTCCTATTTACTATAAGTCACAAACTCCCATCAAATGGTGAATGTAAATAGAGTTTTGCATTATCCCGTCTTATCAAAAACAGGTGCTAATATGCAGTGTAACTGGGAAAAATCCCATAGGGTCGCCCAAAACAGCGTGTTTTAGCAGGCAATGTACGGCAAAATAGGATTCCAAAGTACACCCAACCATAGGTGTTTCATACCAGTTTAAAAAAGAGACAGTTTTTTTCATGTCAACCAATTACAGCGACAGTACCAATCATAGAAGCCAATAGTCATCCAGGGAATACCCCCATCCCAAAGCATCTTACTGTAATGATAGCGACACATCCATATGCAAGAAAAAACCCCTCTGGGTTGTACCCAAAGCTGTAATGCGAGATACTTACCTTCACAATGGGCAGAGCTTTTTACCAAACAGTGAGCCATTTATCACAAAGTTAACCGAATAGCTTAAAGTGTAAAGCGGTATCAATTACCATCCAATCATTTAAGTACAACCTTTCCAGAACAATTCTGTTAAGTGCATCCTTACCTTAGGCTAATATGCGTTTATCTGTAAAGAACCGAAACCCAGCTGAGGGGTTTCGCCAAAAAAAACCTTTAGTTAGTGCCATTTAGAGTAAAGCAGCCATAAAGTGGTTTTTATCAAAAAACACAGCAGGTTATGCCCCCATATATTAAGCTGTTTCCAAGCATTGTCATGTGACTGAAACCAGTAATCACCGGGTTAGACCCTTCCTTTTTTTAAAATTATACCGTATAGTCTGCAGAAAAATATATATTGCATGGTCCAGCCATGTGGTAGTACCCCATTATCACAAGCAAATAAACAGTTTTCTCAGCGCAGCCAGAATGTCAGTAAGTTAAGCCCAAAGAATCAATCATTAACCATATGATGCTATGCATAGACATTAAAAATCGGGGCTATAGCAATTAACAATACTCCTTAGTGGTGTTACCAAAGCAATGCCATCCCACACCATGGTTTTTACAGATTAACCAACTCATAGCATGCTCTGTCAAGCCAAGTCAATCCACCCATACACAGAGCAATACCATAATAATAATCTCAAAGAAATGATTGTAACAAAATCAGTGAGGCCAAACATGGTAACCAACCTATGTTGTAGCTGTTGCAAGCTCCATTGTAGATGCAGTAGAAAAAAATATAAACAGTTCTCACACTTTACGCAAGAAAAACTCACAGAAGGCTAAGTGAGGGGCAAAGTGCGCCCTCACCTCTTAAATAAAATAAGGAGGAAGGCCGCCATCCTTGAATATGTGTAGCATTTAGGTAGTATTGAGTGGAGCGAGCCCCTCCTGCAGGTCTGATCAAGCATGGCCGATTGTCATGCAGTTTTGTTATGGCAAATACCACCATAGCGCCTTCACGGTAGGTTTTAGAGAGGGCAATAAACCACTTAATTTGCAAGCTAAGGGTTTTTTTTTAAAACCTATTATACTTATAAGGGAGATATCCCACGGTGGATACCTATAAGGTAAATTAGGAAGCTAGTTTAACACAATTGTTATTTGTGCTACATAATCACAAAGGTAAGTACCACAGTGTGTGTGTGTGTGTGTGTGTGTGTGTGTGTGGTGTTGCATACATGCTCTCTGTTGCACTATAGACAGAAAAACTCACTAGCATTTTGTACTCATCGCTGAAATTTTCAACATTGTCCTACCTTCAGTTTTCACAAACTCCAACGCTCCCACTCTCCAATTTTTTTCATCAACACTCTGGTGTTTTTTTGTTGCCTCATAGCGCTACTGCAAAGAAAGAGTCTCTAGTGCTGCTCTTTTTTATGAGGTTCAACACTTCTCATTAAAGAAAATCTCTACAATGCCTTTTGTTTAATGCTCCCAATACCTTTACTGAGGTGTCAATTTCCTATAGATCTGTGATTGTGGATTTCCTCCTCCTCCTTTTGATTCTATTGCTTTGTGCTAAGGTATTGAACCTTAGCTTCTCTCAAAGCTTTTGCACATACGTCAAGAGAAGGTAAAGAAATCAAAGCTTTGATACCACTTGTGAGTGTGCAATGTGTGCGTATATGGTAATTATCCCAAGTATTATCAGAGATCCTAAAAGTGATCTATTTGTACTTTCTACCTCTGTGTTTGGTATTGTTTGTTACATGATTAGTGCATCTTGATCACTCTCATCATCATACGGCATGTTATTGTATATGTTTTCATAAATTTCAGTAGATAACCTGAATCTATTTTTCCATCCAGGGATAGGCTCCATGGGAAACCGTATTGCTCTTACAAGGTGTGAGTAGATCATAACTAGAGGTGTATGATTTAGAAGGCTGTATGTATCAAAAATGCCTTCAACTGGCCATAGTACAAGCCTTCAACTACTTTCCCCCCTCTAACAATTTTGTTGTGCCATGCATCCTTTTGTGCCTTTACTGTCTCGTTCCTCTTTTTGGTGCATTTAATCAAATAGAAATCATGTCCTTTCTCTGCTACCTTGGCTGCAAAGTTGTCACCAATTGACAACAATTGACACAAACACTCAGGGTTCCCTTCATACTTGGGGAGGTTAGAGACATTATGCATTGGCAAATTGAAATCAGAACTATTATTTTATTTGGCATCATCGTCTTCATCGCTGCAAGGATCGTCTGATTCCAATAATGGTTGGACTATCAAATATTTCCATTCTTCTACATGTTGTCTGTTCTTCTCTCTTGTTTTTTCAGTTCCCACACTTAGCTTTATTAGTTGGGCACCCTTGGCCTTTTAGATGACCTCAAACGGACCCCGAACAGGCCAAAAACATCTTCTCCATTGCCCACAGATACATGAATCACAAAAACATGAGAGTGTACGATATCGTAGAGCGCATGGACTATCCTGTGAATATCCATCAATGCAATGAAATGATCATGAACCTATAATACACTGACAATCCCATTGGACATTGCGTCGCACATCATCCTTGAAACTAGCCAAAAAACTCTTTGTGTACTTGATTTATGCTGAAATGTTTCATTTAGATAGTTGACTACATCGGCTGCAGACTTCATAGGCCAGCCATCTCGTTTCAACTCCTCATGAGTGAGGGTTCTCTTTATGATTACCTCTGCTCCATCGTGCTCACCTTTTCCATGTCCTGATGCTGAAAAGTTATGCATCATCTGCAGACCTGTCAACCAATAATGCCTAGCCACAAAGTAGAAAGGTCTTCATGCTTTAAACTGAGACACTGCACCATCTGACAACACCCAATGACGTCGTAAAGAATGGCCTTTCTGTTTCAACCACTTGTCATGAAGAAGAAAACAATGTTGTACAAACAAAGTGTCATGTATTATATCATCAGATATGTAAAAATGGAGTGTTTTTTCAACACCACCTCCTGAGTTTCTCACATAAGTAATGTGAATAAGTATTGTAACCTGATTAGACCACTAGTGCATGGACTTTATCTCATTTTCTATTTTAAATCGATAATTCTTGGCAAATTCGATGATCGAAACAACAACATCTGATGGAAACTTGAGTAAGCACTCTTTAAATTGTTGTGCCTGCCACCAAAAAAATGTAGTTATGCTTGATGAAGCTCTTAAGATGAGATGAGAATGGGTCAATAAAAGTAGAGCATCTTATTTGTTGCACTACCAAGTCCTTTCTTTTCTTCTCAGACCCACCTGCATCAACTTGCCCAGTTGAAACATTTGTGAAGATCTTCACAGTGACCTCCCCACTATCCACTGAAATTTCATCAGGACACAATGTCAACCTGTTTATTCCAAATCTAGAGCAAATCCAAACGAGCATTTTTTTCCATAGTATTCTGCATCATGAGCCTTTGGACATAAAAGTGATTCCCACATATCACTGATTCTATGAGACACTAATTGGTTTGCAGTACACTTACCTAAATCATCACTACAACAAACGGAACATGTGCAGGCATGATCCTTTCCATAATGCTCAAACTTGTTTTGTCGCATCTGATTAAATGCCTCTTTAAAATATATCATTTGGACATGATATACATAGCAACACGTATATCGCTTCTTCATTTTTTGGACAAAGTAAGGCTTTAAAGCCTCAAAACATCTAAGAGAAATTTCCACTTCTGGATTGGCCCTCTTGAATCTTTGGTACAACTCAATCTGTGACATTAAAACAAAACAAATTATGAGAGTAAAATATTAGCCATTTTGTACAGTACCATTTGGTTTTGTACATAAGCAAATGTGGGGTTGTAAAATATTAGCCATTTTGTACAGTACCATTTGGTACAGAATAGTACCTGTATAGTACCAATTTTTGGTACTGTATAGTACCAATTTTTGTATATTTGGTAGAGTACATTAGCAATTGGATTTTGTGCAGTACCAGATTTGGTATAGTAAGACATTAGCTATTTAGTACTTTACCATTTGGTGCAGTAGAGTACCAATTTGGTATTGTTCAATACCAAGTTTGAAACTAGTTTGGAAATTTCTTAAAGAGTACCTTAAATGGTGGTACCAGGTGGATGCCATAAATTACCAATTTGGTGGTATATAGTACCAATTTTGGTACTGTAAGACTTTATCAATGAAATATATTTTTGTTTTGTACTAGGAAATGTACTATAGAGTACCTTGAGTAATGCTATAGGGTGGATGGGGATATTATGTAGTACATAACATGGAATTATATGGTACTCTTTAGTACATTTTAGGGTGCTCCATATAACATGCCACTATATGGTAGATAAATGTACTTTGGCCTACATCACAAGGTTCTATAGAGTACTCAAATCAGATTGAATGTACTATGGTGTACCTTATATGGTAGTATAGGGTAGATGAAGGACCTATGAACATTATTATAGGGTACTCCAATCACATGAAAAGTGCTATTGAGTACCTAATGTGGAAGCATACGGCATTTTAAGGTATAACAATGGAGTACCTTCATATTAATAAAGCTACTATTATACCTTAGGTTGCTACATGTACCAAATGATATACCTTCAGCAAGTTACTAGAGGTATTGTATGAGGTAAAACAAATGGAATACCTTCAAGTACTATAAGTAGAGTACATTACACCTGAGAAAATAGAGAGGCACAAAAGACATTAGCAACGGTTTAAATTTACCTGAGACTCATCGAGAAGATGCATTGGATGTTTGATAACACTTTTTCTTCCAATCCTCTTCCGACATATATCCTTTTTGTTGGGTGAAACTAGAGTCTCTGAGCTCCAAACGACATAAACTAGATCTCTTACTTCACCTGTGACAATGTTACCTTGAGGCAATTATCTTTGACATGCACTCAATGGAAAAACTTCCTCATCATCTTTAATCTCAAGACGATAATTGGCTGCAGCAATGTTTCTACGATGAACACTCAAAATACCTGCTATCCTTGTATGGTTCATTTGTGTTGTGCCATCGATATTATTCATTACCATCATCAAAGAAGAGCTCATCTGTTGAGCAGGGCACCTTGAGCTGGCTGAGGGTGTTACGGATGCTAGATAGAAGAGTGCTTTCAAAATTAGCTATTGATGTTTGCAAATCCTTAAAAGTAGGATGGAGCAAGTGTTGATGGAATAACTCTGTCTGGATACTTCTTGTAAGCCCTAGTGTATGTGTGCGCCAAAACTTTCCCTTAGCTGAACAAATCTACTTTCTTGATTTGGCTTCATCCATTAAAGATGGATCTTGCAACCTGCTGCTTTCTTTTTCTTTCCTTCTCTATTCTCATTTCTTAGCAGCCCAATACTCATGCATAGAAGCGGTGTCCATGCTGTGAACACTTGCATTCAGCTCCATAGTCCAATCCCTGTTTAGGCAGCCTTGCACAGTAGTCCAATCCCTATTTGGACAACCTTTCTCATTCACCATGCCAGGAGAAGTAGTTGTGAATTCCATGCCTTGAGGATTATCCATGTTTACGTAGCCATATTCTCATGCTAGGATAACCATTTGTATTCTCTGGTCAATCTGTGAATTCCATGCTGGCAAGAGTGTGGGTAGTGTAGCGAGTTAAAGAGCTTCAACTACATAATCGGCTATGTTGTGGACGAGGAAGAAAGATAGGAAGAGAGAGAGAGACAGAGAGAGAGAGACTCGTCTATAATCATTATATAGATCTATATATGCTGATACAAACCAAATGTTTTTTTTACATAAAAGAATTCCCCAAAAAAAAAGATAAAAACGAATTTCCCAATAAAGTGGATAAAAAAGACTTCCCCAAAAAATGCTAATTTTCTACCCAAGAAAAAGTAGTGTCCTTGACAGTGCATATTGTACCACCAAACCATGCTTTCAGCCATCTACACAATACACTATATAGCTACACATTAAGTACTTCCCATAGTAATAAATAGTAATAAAGTCTCCTACTTATTTGTAATATTATGTAGCTATTTAACTCTATGTGCTATGTAGTGTTATCTAGTAAACTATGAGATACTATATACTTATATGGTGGAATATAGTTTTATGTGCTATATAGTGGTAGATGGTAGTATATAGTTCTTTACACTACAATGTTGTATGCACTATATAACTCTATACTGTCATATAACTCTGTACTTTGTAATTTTTCATGAATTACACGGGCATTGGTAATTTTACCTTTCATATTCGTCACTTGTGGGACTTTTATTCTTTCTTCAACCTTGCCACTCATATGGACTCTCCCATTCTACCATCATAAACTAATGAATATTCTCTAATCTTTCCCGATGGGGGGCAATCTCTACAATCAAGCTTGAAGCATCTAAGTCCTCAAAAGCATAAGAGCAATTGCAATTGCAATTCCTGGTGCCATCATGAGAAGGTTCCTAGAGGCTAGTTGTGCACACAAGGATTTAAAAACAAAGGACTAAGGCTTCCACCTTGCCAAAATTCCCAATGGTTGGCGTTGGATACAATGAGAACTTCCGATTGCTTCATACCTCGTAGCACGAATCAAAACATCAAAAATTCCAACCTTGTTTTTGGTTTCTTCATCATTGCCAACTTTGGAACTTGCATCTACCCAAGATATTTAGCAATTATTGTAGCCCAGCAGATGGTGAAGCCTCCCGTAGACATTTTGAAATAAAATGTAAAGGAAGTCACTATGGCCCTTTAATGAAGGGACCCATTTAGTAAACAAGCTGGCTCTCCGCCTCTGCAAACCATGGCACTCCCTTCCAATGAGAGAAAGAGAGAGAGAGACCAGCTATTCTTTCCACCCACATGGCTCGACTCGAGAAAATCATGCCCTTTCTACACTCGCCCAAAAAGCCTCCATATCAACACTCCCATTTGATGCATACTCCCGTTCTCGCGAGAGGGAGTGCCAATAAAGGCACAAAAGAACTTGGTATGTCTTTCTTCCTCTTGTTTAACATGTGTGCCCTTTTTACAACAGGCTCAAAAAACTCAAAACTCTCTCTCTCTCTCTCTCTCTCTCTCTCTCTCTCTCTCTCTCTCTCTCTCTCTCTCTCTCTCTCTCTCTCTCTCTCTCTCTCTCTCTCTCTCTCTCTCTCTCTCTCTCTCTCTCTCTCTCTCTCTCTGGGTAATGCCAAAAAAGGCACAAAAAGTCTTGGGCACCTTTCTTCCTCCTCTTGTTTAAAAACACCAAAACGTATTTCAAACGGTATATGCCACATTATTTTCAAAGGAGTTCACTGTCTAAAATTGTGACTGTTTCAGGGGCTAACTTCGGCCTTTTCTTCATGTTGTGATGAATCCCAAGGGGTAGCTCATGTCTATATGCAAAAAGAGCTTCACCTCCATCCCAATAGCTCCAATATTCCTTTGCGCCAACGTCCAAATTCCATTATTATGTAAAACCTTGCCCCATACAAGACCTTGAAACACCAACAGTTTCATGAAAGCCTATGTTTGCAACATGAGGTTCTACTAACAGAAAACTTGGAAATAATGTAAGTGGAAGAGCTATCAGATAATAATATGTAATACAACTTTGTTGCAGAGTAGCATACAGACACAACAACAATTGTCGAAACCCTGGTTTGCTAATCAGCGGTAACTGATAAGAAAATCTTGCTTTAGTTTTTTATGTTGTGAGAAGAATAGTATCAACATAAAAACAAACAGCAACTCAAAAAAGTTAGTGGCCTCGCTATGTCATAATGTTACTTGGCACAAATTCTGACTAAAGACAATACCAATATCATCCTCAGTTGCTCAATGTCAAGGTGAGAATCCTACCAAAACTTTGACTTTGAATGCCCACAAGTCCTAACCCCAGTTTCAACTCACAAGTTTAATATTTTTGGGTACTTTGGGGTCCTTTTGGTACTTTCTGTAGGAACATCATATGTATATCTGTGTGCTACGAATTGTGATGTACATATTAGGTCTTTAAGTACCATGTTTTGACTTGAGGTACTTTACTTTTGGTACTTCAATATTTCTGGGAACTTTGGAGACCTCATTTTGTACTTTTTGGTACTTTATATTTTTACTTTTGTGCTTTGGGTACTTCACATCTGGTAGTTTTATTGTTTGGAACTTTTCATACTGATTATTTGGTACTATTTACTATTTGGTATTTAACATTTGGTACTATTTATTGTGTACTAGATTGTTGTGCTTTGGTAGGAGCATGATATACTTAACAAGTACTTTAAGGTATTGTCTGCTAGTTTTGCTACTTACCATATTGGTTACTGTTTTCTATTTGGTACTACTTAGTGCTTATTAGATTATTGTCCTTTGGTACAAGTTGGTCCTTTAGGTACTCTGAACATTGGTACAGTTTACATTTGGTATTGTCTGCTATTTAGTACTAGTAATTGTCATGACATTTACATTTGCTGTTGTTTACTTTTCTCTAGGACACTACTTTGGTAATATTCACTGTCATGACATTTCCATATGTGACATGCAGAGGAAATGTGGTGTCCTCGAAACTGAGTGTGAAGAGGCTCAGATCCAGAGTGAATTTGTCAGAATGATAATTGCAAAATTCAACTAAGGAAGAACATTCATATTATTTCCAAGGCCCCAGATCAAGGATGAAGACAAGACAATCTATGCTTTAGGATCTTCTGTTGCTTGTGGGGAGTGCTTGGACTCCATCCATGTGGTTGGTTCTTTCATGCTGGCTGTAGGCACCTGGCTGTAGGCACCAATACCACCCTCTCTATTTCGTTGCCACTCTAATGAAAAAAGACATTTGTGCGAAAGGTGGATGCAAGGAGCGCATCTCCGAAGTGGCCAAGACCTGGGCTCACAACAAGGGACGTGTTCAGAAAAGTAAGCAACCGTCTTCGTTCTTGTTTTGAACAAAAGTTTGGTTTTTCTTATCGTAAAATGTTTGTTTGTTGGTGAACTATGTAGAATACGAGGTCAAAGAGGAGTATACGGACAACCATGTTGCAGACAAGCACTCCAAGGTTGGACATATGTTTGATAAGGAAATGGCAGATGGTGGTAAGTTCTACGATGTGGATATGCACGAGGTTGCTACACGCACATTTTAAGGCATGTCAAATGAAGTGCAATCAGACAAGTTAGATGAAGACAAGGACACCACCACAGGGGCCCATGAGGGAGTAAATGACCGCAAGGAAGAGCCGGGCCATGACGTGCTACCAAATCAAAGGTGGTGTGCTTGGTGGTGCTTTGGTCGATGTATAGTAGCCAAACATGGCTTTTTGGTGGGTTGGGGGGGGGGGGGGGGGGGGGGGGGGGTGGCACATGGTAGAGGACAAGGGAGAGGTATACTATGTGATTGAAGGATTCCTTCAAATCTTTCAATTCATGGATTTTATTTTAGACGAGTGACTAGGATGATTAGGATTGCTATCTAGAAAAAATATAGAGTTTGTAGTTACCATGTCAAAGTAACTATTTAAAGCCTTGAGTAATGTAGCCAAAAAAAATCTTAGATTAAGAAGTATACTTTAGCTATTTCGAACTAGAAAAATTGAAGCTTTCTACTACTTTCAGCCGTTTGCTTGTCAGTTTGCCACATAATACACACTTTGTTCCTAGTTGGGCAATCAATGGTTGGGGCAAAGAGTACTTTGCCTAAGGAGGCTGCTAAATCTCCCATATAGGTCCATAAGAAGGCAAGCAACTCCACAAAATCTATGAAGATGATACATTTAAACAACATCTCCTCTTTGCAAGGAAGCTGCCGGGTGTTTGTATACAGAGGATGTTTCCGAATGTAGTTACATATGTTTGTAACTTGCAAGGATGTTGCAACACTAGGGTTTTGGGCATAGACCAAGAGAAGGCCTTTCCCCAACCTATGCTTACATCTCGAAGGCGTGTGGCCTTAGGGGCTTTCGGAAGAAGATTTCATACTTGGTGGTACATATTGGAGATCCCAATGCCCACCCTGTGTGAATTGACCCCTACCAACCTACCGTTTACATCGAGCGGAGCCACTTGGAAATGCCACCATCACTGATCAATGCGGCTCATGTGCATGCATGCAACACCCAACACAATGCCCATGAAATGGAAAGGGGGAACGAGCCATAACTCCTCTCTCTTCCCTTTCTCAATGAAGACCATCTCCCCGTATAGGTACCCTAACACCTCATCCCCAACACTCGTACGTGGGATTTTTTCCACCATGTGCCACTTCCATGAGAGATCCCCCCCATGGGTTATTGGAATCCGTAAAATTTTCAAAAGAAAACCATTTTCTTGTAGTACTTTGAACCACAATAACTTTCAGCTTTAGAGTCAGATGGACCTCTTGTAAAGCCGTAGTGAAACTCTACTTTGTCGACTTTCCATTTTTAGAACCCCATTGCAATTGCAAGTTGAAAACCAAAAGGCATTTAACAGAAGTTCCCAAAATGGGATAAATTCACTTGCTTGCAACCTCATTGCTAGATTGCTAACTGCCAACTTCCCGTCACAATATCTTGGTGCTTGTAGCCTTGATTGATGAGTTGTCACTTTTGACTAGCTTCAAATACCTTATACACCCTCTGTAAACACTGAAGACTTGAGAAAACATACAATGGCACATATACCAAGGTAGTCAAAATGGTGTAGAAGCGGTCCTTGACAAAACTTCAATTGCTCCTATGTTTACCGTCCCGGTTCGGATTGTAGATGTGAAAAGATCGACATGATCCATAAATCAAACACTTTAGTCGTATTGATTCACATATGCCCTGATCATCATCCGTGCAATCCTGTGAGGATCTACAAAGCAGTTTCACCTTTAATGCAAGATCATAAACCTTGTAGATTGATGAGCCATCTAGGAACGAACCTAGAGAACATCTTGAAGACCACCTTTTGCTACATAATCAATGCATTATGAACATCTTGAGTAGCCCTCTTGATTAGCCCCAAATAGAGCTTCCTGGCCTAAAAACCAATAAAGACATGCATCCCTGGATAGCCCTAGTTGTACCTGATCTTCGTACTTGCTTTTTCACCTTGGCACATGCACTGGTAGATGCACATGGCCTTGCGTGCTCCTTATTTTAGCTACACCAAGGATGTTATATAATCATGTGAGTCCATGTGAAGGGTGGACCACCACAAGCCTAGTGCAAGAATGGTGCACCTTCTAGGCTTCTAGTGATCCTGATAAATAAATAGCATGCTCTTTCTCCCTCTAGGCACTTTTTAGAACTTATAGATACGAAGTTTCAAGGGCACATATCTCGAAGTTTGCAACCAAACAATTGCAGCATAATTATTCTCTAAGAATGTGGTATTTCCTCGACTCTATGATTGTGCTTTTGGATTTCAATTGATTCACATTAACCATGTTATCCTCGAGATAATGGTAGATACGCTCTAAATACGTATCCCATATAATTTTGGCAATCCCATAGGGTGATATGATACAATGTTGAGTGTTTGCAAAATTTGTTGTATTTTCAATGGGTGCAAGCATGGACAAAGTCTATCACATCTTGTCTCATGTGGGCCACCATAGACCTTGGAATTAAAGCACCCTAGTCATGGGTTTGGGGCTAGGTGTTGCCCACATGGAAACCTATGGGAATGGTGCACAAGGAGAGAATACTTGTTGGGGCATGACACTCTTTTAAGGATCAATTCATCATCCTTCTAATACAAATGGCCTGCTATTAGCTGGTAAGCATAGCGCTCTCTTAAGAATCATGGTGCATGTTTATTGAAACTGGGAGGTATAGTAGTAGTGGTGAGGAGCATCACAATGTTCTTGGTCCATTCTGGAACCCATTCAATGGAAAAGAGTAAAGAACGGGGAAGGTCATCATTCACCCGGATGGGATCCTGCCCTGAGGTTAATTTAGAAAAGTGGTCTACGTGTTGGTGCTTTCCTCTTCTTGACCGCCACCTCAAGATTGAATTCTAGCAAAATTATAAACCAACACACTATCCTACCCATGTTGCATTGTTTGTGCTTGATGGTTGATGAGCAAGAAAAAATAATTTGCAAGCAAATGGCGTTAAAACTTCTCTACCGTCATGGGTGCTAGATGGGTTAAAATAACCTTAACTCCTTCTCCCCATATGAAGTCATGAGGGAAAGTATTATGAAGAAGTCCAAGAGTTTCCATATTGCATACAACAGAAAAGCCAAACGTATCCTTGTCGATGTCAAACAGAGTTTCATCACCAAAACAAACACAAGCTTTCAGAAAGTCCAAGGATTCATTCACATTCCATGCGGTTACTAGCCTCAGCTATAGGCCAGAGCTAAAATGCATTAGCTATATATTTACCCCCCCTTTTTTTTAAGAAAACCCAAGTGATTCATCATACAAAAAATTGTAATGTCCGGTTACTGTTAGGCCCGCAAAAAGAAGAAGACCAGTGTCGGCTAAAACAGAGCCCCAAAAAAACCAGTGTTGGCTAAAACAGAGCCCAAAAAAAGCATGTATCGGCTAAAACAGAGCCCTTTCTTTTTTCTAAACATACCTTAGTTAGGTCGGTAAACGGCAAGACCTGCAACGGCTTAAGCCAAGCCAAGAAAACCAATGATGCACAGTTTTTTTTCTAAGACCAGTCGACATCAAATCTCCCCAATTTTTGCAATAGGTTCCATTAGGTGTGCTTTCAATCAGTCAGACGATGCCTTGCTACCATATTTAAGGGCTACAACAGTTTTTTGAAAAAAAACCAGTCTACGCAGAGTACTTGCCCAAACAAATTCTTAAATTAAACCCCTAATGAATGTTATACAGTTCAACGCTATGCTATGAGAACTACTACAAGTAGTACCAACGTAATGTTTTAATATTTGAAGCAACAGATAACCAAAGCTCAAAGATTTTTTTTCTCAAAAAGAGGCCTAGAGAAAAACCTGAGTATTTTGCGCAGTGAACTCCATAGCTCAGACAGTGAAGCAAACGGTATATTGCCTTTAGTCAGAACAACAAAAATACGAACAAGCTAAGTGAGGGGCAAAGTGCACCCTCACCTTTTTTATAGAGGTTGAGCTGCATTTTCCTGAGCGTGATCGATGAGAGAGGCAAGCCTCCCTGCTGTGTAGCGTCTTCAAGTGATGCACAGAAAGCCTTGCAAGGGGAGATCCATCCCCAGGATGCGCAGGTCGCCTACTATTTGCAGTGAGAGCCCGGCATTTTTACTCATGCCCAATTCTAGGAGAGAATTATTATGCAAGGGCATAGTCCCATAGGCCATAAGTGGCATGTAATGAGTCAGTATCCCATGAGTGCTTCAGAGGGGGGGGGGGAGGGAGGTTTTATTTAGGAGGAGGGAAAAACTAAAGCATTAAAAGTACCACAGTGTGTGTGTGTGTGTGTGTGTGTGTGTGTGTGTGTGTGTGTGTGTGTAGCTATTTTATCATAAATAATAAGACATAATTTGAACTTTTACATTCAAAAGACAGCTGGCTTCAGAGAAAGAGAAATGATAAGTACAAAAACAACTCAGGGTTAGAATTATCTTTGTACAATGTTTGTATGAATGAAGCCTCATTCAGTTATATAGATAGAAGTACTTCCCTTGCAATAGGTGTATGTATAATCATGTATTGGACAATTGCTAAAAGCCAAAAAAAACCTTCCAAGATAAGATAGAGTCCTTACCAGCATCCATCCAAACAAGACAACATTTATATTATCCTTGGATGTGTTTTACAGGTATCAATGGACTATACCAGTTGTTATCCATGTCCATCTTTTAACATTTTTTAAAAACATTTGAGCTTAGTCCAAAGTACTTATGTTCTTTTATATATAAGGTTCAAAAAATAAAGATTTAGTATTTTAGTCTTAGCGTAGAGTGCCATACCCCCTACTACTTCAAATGGTAAGTTACCCATCACAAAACAACTTTGAGTAAATTAATGGAGCTCCATCTGTGAAGAAGTTTAAAACTTGCTATAAACGAGTATACACCCATTGTAGAATAAATTCGGAACTGATATAGTTTACAACGTAATCCGATCCTTCCTATTTACTATAAGTCACAAACTCCCATCAAATGGTGAATGTAAATAGAGTTTTGCATTATCCCGTCTTATCAAAAACAGGTGCTAATATGCAGTGTAACTGGGAAAAATCCCATAGGGTCGCCCAAAACAGCGTGTTTTAGCAGGCAATGTACGGCAAAATAGGATTCCAAAGTACACCCAACCATAGGTGTTTCATACCAGTTTAAAAAAGAGACAGTTTTTTTCATGTCAACCAATTACAGCGACAGTACCAATCATAGAAGCCAATAGTCATCCAGGGAATACCCCCATCCCAAAGCATCTTACTGTAATGATAGCGACACATCCATATGCAAGAAAAAACCCCTCTGGGTTGTACCCAAAGCTGTAATGCGAGATACTTACCTTCACAATGGGCAGAGATTTTTACCAAACCAGTGAGCCATTTATCACAAAGTTAACCGAATAGCTTAAAGTGTAAAACGGTATCAATTACCATCCAATCATTTAAGTACAACCTTTCCAGAACAATTCTGTTAAGTGCATCCTTACCTTAGGCTAATATGCGTTTATCTGTAAAGAACCGAAACCCAGCTGAGGGGTTTAGCCAAAAAAAACCTTTAGTTAGTGCCATTTAGAGTAAAGCAGCCATAAAGTGGTTTTTATCAAAAAACAAAGCAGGTTATGCCCCCATATATTAAGCTGTTTCCAAGCATTGTCATGTGACTGAAACCAGTAATCACCGGGTTAGACCCTTCCTTTTTTTAAAATTATACCGTATAGTCTGCAGAAAAATATATATTGCATGGTCCAGCCATGTGGTAGTACCCCATTATCACAAGCAAATAAACAGTTTTCTCAGCGCAGCCAGAATGTCAGTAAGTTAAGCCCAAAGAATCAATCATTAACCATATGATGCTATGCATAGCCATTAAAAATCGGGGCTATAGCAATTAACAATACTCCTTAGTGGTGTTACCAAAGCAATGCCATCGCACACCATGGTTTTTACCGATTAACCAACTCATAGCATGCTCTGTCAAGCCAAGTCAATCCACCCATACACAGAGCAATACCATAATAATAATCTCAAAGAAATGATTGTAACAAAATCAGTGAGGCCAAACATGGTAACCAACCTATGTTGTAGCTGTTGCAAGCTCCATTGTAGATGCAGTAGAAAAAAATATAAACAGTTCTCACACTTTACGCAAGAAAAACTCACAGAAGGCTAAGTGAGGGGCAAAGTGTGCCCTCACCTCTTAAATAAAATAAGGAGGAAGGCCGCCATCCTTGAATATGTGTAGCATTTAGGTAGTATTGAGTGGAGCGAGCCCCTCCTGCAGGTCTGATCAAGCATGGCCGATTGTCATGCAGTTTTGTTATGGCAAATACCACCATAGCGCCTTCACGGTAGGTTTTAGAGAGGGCAATAAACCACTTAATTTGCAAGCTAAGGGTTTTTTTAAAAAACCTATTATACTTATAAGGGAGATATCCCACGGTGGATACCTATAAGGTAAATTAGGAAGCTAGTTTAACACAATTGTTATTTGTGCTACATAATCACAAAGGTAAGTACCACAGTGTGTGTGTGTGTGTGTGTGTGTGTGTGTGTGTGTGTGTGTGTGTGTGTGTGTGTGTGTGTGTGGTGTTGCATACATGCTCTCTGTTGCACTATAGAGAGAAAAACTCACTAGCATTTTGTACTCATCGCTGAAATTTTCAACATTGTCCTACCTTCAGTTTTCACAAACTCCAACGCTCCCACTCTCCAATTTTTTTCATCAACACTCTGGTGTTTTTTTGTTGCCTCATAGCGCTACTGCAAAGAAAGAGTCTCTAGTGCTGCTCTTTTTTATGAGGTTCAACACTTCTCATTAAAGAAAATCTCTACAATGCCTTTTGTTTAATGCTCCCAATACCTTTACTGAGGTGTCAATTTCCTATAGATCTGTGATTGTGGATTTCCTCCTCCTCCTTTTGATTCTATTGCTTTGTGCTAAGGTATTGAACCTTAGCTTCTCTCAAAGCTTTTGCACGTACGTCGAGAGAAGGTCAAGAAATCAAAGCTTTGATACCACTTGTGAGTGTGCAATGTGTGCGTATATGGTAATTAACCCAAGTATTATCAGAGATCCTAAAAGTGATCTATTTGTACTTTCTACCTCTATGTTTGGTATTCTTTGTTACATGATTAGTGCATCTTGATCACTCTCATCATCATACGGCATGTTATTGTATATGTTTTCATAAATTTTAGTAGATAACTTGAATCTATTTTTCCATCCAGGGATAGGCTCCATGGGAAACCGTATTGCTCTTACAAGGTGTGAGTAGATCATAACTAGAGGTGTATGATTTAGAAGGCTGTATGTATCAAAAATGCCTTCAACTAGCCATAGTACAAGCCTTCAACTACTTTCCCCCCTCTAACAATTTTGTTGTGCCATGCATCCTTTTGTGCCTTCACTGTCTCGTTCCTCTTTTTGGTGCATTTAATCAAATAGAAATCATGTCCTTTCTTTGCTACCTTGGCTGCAAAGTTGTCACCAATTGACAACAATTGACACAAACACTCAGGGTTCCCTTCATACATGGGGAGGTTAGAGACATTATGCATTGGCAAATTGAAATCAGAACTATTATTTTATTTGGCATCATCGTCTTCATCGCTGCAAGGATCGTCTGATTCCAATAATGGTTGGACTATCAAATATTTCCATTCTTCTACATGTTGTCTGTTCTTCTCTCTTGTTTTTTCAGTTCCCACACTTAGCTTTATTAGTTGGGCACCCTTGGCCTTTTAGATGACCTCAAACGGATCCCGAACAGGCCAAAAACATCTTCTCCATTGCCCACAGATACATGAATCACAAAAACATGAGAGTGTTCGATATCGTAGAGCGCATGGACTATCCTGTGAATATCCATCAATGCAATGAAATGATCATGAACCTATAATACACTGACAATCCCATTGGACATTGCGTCGCACATCATCCTTGAAACTAGCCAAAAAACTCTTTGTGTACTTGATTTATGCTGAAATGTTTCATTTAGATATTTGACTACATCGGTTGCAGACTTCATAGGCCAGCCATCTGGTTTGAACTCCTCATGAGTGAGGGTTCTCTTTATGATTACCTCTGCTCCATCGTGCTCACCTTTTCCATGTCCTAATGCTGAAAAGTTATGCATCATCTGCAGACCTGTCAACCAATAATGCCTAGCCACAAAGTAGAAAGGTCTTCATGCTTTAAACTGAGACACTGCACCATCTGACAACACCCAATGACGTCGTAAAGAATGGCCTTTCTGTTTCAACCACTTGTCATGAAGAAGAAAACAATGTTGTACAAACAAAGTGTCATGTATTATATCATCAGATATGTAAAAATGGAGTGTTTTTTCAACACCACCTCCTGAGTTTCTCACATAAGTAATGTGAATAAGTATTGTAACCTGATTAGACCACTAGTGCATGGACTTTATCTCATTTTCTATTTTAAATCGATAATTCTTGGCAAATTCGATGATCGAAACAACAACATCTGATGGAAACTTGAGTAAGCACTCTTTAAATTGTTGTGCCTGCCACCAAAAAAATGTAGTTATGCTTGATGAAGCTCTTAAGATGAGATGAGAATGGGTCAATAAAAGTAGAGCATCTTATTTGTTGCACTACCAAGTCCTTTCTTTTCTTCTCAGACCCACCTGCATCAACTTGCCCAGTTGAAACATTTGTGAAGATCTTCACAGTGACCTCCCCACTATCCACTGAAATTTCATCAGGACACAATGTCAACCTGTTTATTCCAAATCTAGAGCAAATCCAAACGAGCATTTTTTTGCATAGTATTCTGCATCATGAGCCTTTGGACATAAAAGTGATTCCCACATATCACTGATTCTATGAGACACTAATTGGTTTGCAGTACACTTACCTGAATCATCACTACAGCAAACGGAACATGTGCAGGCATGATCCTTTCCATAATGCTCAATCTTGTTTTGTCGCATATTATTAAATGCCTCTTTAAAATATATCATTTGGACATGATATACACAGCAACACGTATATCGCTTCTTCATTTTTTGGACAAAGTAAGGCTTTAAAGCCTCAAAACATCTAAGAGAAATTTCCACTTCTGGATTGGCCCTCTTGAATCTTTGGTACAACTCAATCTGTGACATTAAAACAAAACAAATTATGAGAGTAAAATATTAGCCATTTTGTACAGTACCATTTGGTTTTGTACATAAGCAAATGTGGGGTTGTAAAATATTAGCCATTTTGTACAGTACCATTTGGTACAGAATAGTACCTGTATAGTACCAATTTTTGGTACTGTATAGTACCAATTTTTGTATATTTGGTAGAGTACATTAGCAATTGGATTTTGTGCAGTACCAGATTTGGTATAGTAAGACATTAGCTATTTAGTACTTTACCATTTGGTGCAGTAGAGTACCAATTTGGTATTGTTCAATACCAAGTTTGAAACTAGTTTGGAAATTTCTTAAAGAGTACCTTAAATGGTGGTACCAGGTGGATGCCATAAATTACCAATTTGGTGGTATATAGTACCAATTTTGGTACTGTAAGACTTTATCAATGAAATATATTTTTGTTTTGTACTAGGAAATGTACTATAGAGTACCTTGAGTAATGCTATAGGGTGGATGGGGATATTATGTAGTACATAACATGGAATTATATGGTACTCTTTAGTACATTTTAGGGTGCTCCATATAACATGCCACTATATGGTAGATAAATGTACTTTGGCCTACATCACAAGGTTCTATAGAGTACTCAAATCAGATTGAATGTACTATGGTGTACCTTATATGGTAGTATAGGGTAGATGAAGGACCTATGAACATTATTATAGGGTACTCCAATCACATGAAAAGTGCTATTGAGTACCTAATGTGGAAGCATACGGCATTTTAAGGTATAACAATGGAGTACCTTCATATTAATAAAGCTACTATTATACCTTAGGTTGCTACATGTACCAAATGATATACCTTCAGCAAGTTACTAGAGGTATTGTATGAGGTAAAACAAATGGAATACCTTCAAGTACTATAAGTAGAGTACATTACACCTGAGAAAATAGAGAAGCACAAAAGACATTATCAACGGTTTAAATTTACCTGAGACTCATCGAGAAGATGCATTGGATGTTTGATAACACTTTTTCTTCCAATCCTCTTCCGACATATATCCTTTTTGTTGGGTGAAACTAGAGTCTCTGAGCTCCAAACGACATAAACTAGATCTCTTACTTCACCTGTGACAATGTTACCTTGAGGCAATTATCTTTGACATGCACTCAATGGCAAAACTTCCTCATCATCTTTAATCTCAAGACGATAATTGGCTGCAGCAATGTTTCTCCGATGAACACTCAAAATACCTGCTATCCTTGTATGGTTCATTTGTGTTGTGCCATCGATATTATTCATTACCATCATCAAAGAAGAGCTCATCTGTTGAGCGGGGCACCTTGAGCTGGCTGAGGGTGTTACGGATGCTAGATAGAAGAGTGCTTTCAAAATTAGCTATTGATGTTTGCAAATCCTTAAAAGTAGGATGGAGCAAGTGTTGATGGAATTACTCTATCTGGATACTTCTTGTAAGCCCTAGTGTCTGTGTGCGCCAAAACTTTGCCTTAGCTGAACAAATCTACTTTCTTGATTTGGCTTCATCCATTAAAGATGGATCTTGCAACCTGCTGCTTTCTTTTTCTTTCCTTCTCTATTCTCATTTCTTAGCAACCCAATACTCATGCATAGAAGCGGTGTCCATGCTGTGAACACTTGCATTCAGCTCCATAGTCCAATCCCTGTTTAGGAAGCCTTGCACAGTAGTCCAATCCCTATTTGGACAACCTTTCTCATTCACCATGCCAAGAGAAGTAGTTGTGAATTCCATGCCTTGAGGATTATCCATGTTTACGTAGCCATATTCTCCATGCTAGGATAACCATTTGTATTCTCTGGTCAATCTGTGAATTCCATGCTGGCAAGAGTGTGGGTAGTGTAGCGAGTTAAAGAGCTACAACTACATAATCGGCTATGTTGTGGACGAGGAAGAAAGATAGGAAGAGAGAGAGAGACAGAGAGAGAGAGAGAGATAGAGAGAGAGAGAGAGAGAGAGAGAGAGAGACTCGTCTATAATCATTACATAGATCTATGCTGATACAAACCAAATGTTTTTTTTACATAAAAGAATTCCCCTAAGAAAAAAGATAAAAACGAATTTCCCAATAAAGTGGATAAAAAAGACTTCCCCAAAAAATGCTAATTTTCTACCCAAGAAAAAGTAGTGTCCTTGACAGTGCATATTGTACCACCAAACCATGCTTTCAGCCATCTACACAATACACTATATAGCTACACATTAAGTACTTCCCATAGTAATAAATAGTAATAAAGTGTCCTACTTATTTGTAATATTATGTAGCTATTTAACTCTATGTGCTATGTAGTGTTATCTAGTAAACTATGAGATACTATATACTTATATGGTGGAATATAGTTTTATGTGCTATATAGTGGTAGATGGTAATATATAGTTCTTTACACTACAATGTTGTATGCACTATATAACTCTATACTGTCATATAACAGTATGGTTGTGTATTGAACCAGACACTATAGAGCTATATAATGCCACATGGAAAATATATATCAATATAGTTCTTTGCACTATATTGATGTATGCTTATATAGCACCATATATGTAGCAATAAATGTCTATATATTGCTATATATCAGTATATAGATTTAAAAAGCACCATATAGATATATAGTGTACTTCACAGCTTTATATAGTTCTCTACGTATGTATATGTCTACACTCAAATAATAATATTGTCCACTACATTATCATTTTGCTACTAATATATAGTGCAGTACTGAAATGGCTAGTTCACATAGTGTATAGCAATGAACATTCTAATATAGTGATACATGAATTGATTATTCTTCATTGATAGATTGAAACCAACTTTTGTTACTGGCTTTTGAAGGCTAAATTGGATTTGATAGAGACAGAGCACATGTATGCCCTACAGAGGGTGAGATTTTGCAATTCCTTGGGAACACTACTTTCCATCCAATGCCACCTTGTACATGTGTTGTTTTCAAGATCATAACAAATATTTGATCATGTAATGTATGTGGGTTTGGTTCTTTGCAAAGGGCCACTTACTTGTGGTCGTTGCTACCACTTTCTTTGTTTTGCACACATGGCACGTTCTTATGAGAGGCATGTGGCATCTGATTGTGGGAAGCATGTGCCATTCTAGGATGATGGTAATGTAGGGCTTCCAATCAAGGCATCTACCATAACTACCTCCAATGTAAGTAAATTCCTACAACTACAACATTTGCTTTATATGTGGGGTTCAGTGATTATTTTTC
The DNA here is from genome assembly GCF_014529385.1 of Adiantum capillus-veneris. Classification (NCBI taxonomy): domain Eukaryota; kingdom Viridiplantae; phylum Streptophyta; class Polypodiopsida; order Polypodiales; family Pteridaceae; genus Adiantum; species Adiantum capillus-veneris. The sequence continues at coordinate 65,670,518 of NC_140956.1, forward strand.
TTGGCTATTAACACAATGGTGCATTTGTAGATCAACATTCACAAAGTTCCAACAACTCATTGAGCCTTTGTGGCATGGTGTTGATGCCACATTCCATTCCCTGGAGAGAGTGCTTGTTAGTGGATTGGATGCTTGACCGATTGATCGTAGTCTCTCCATTAGCATGGGTGTGTCATTGCACTTATAGTGCACATAAATGTCAATGTGATACATAGCTCTATTTTTTCCAACAAAGGTGAACCATTTCATGTGTTTTATTGGTTTTTTTTCTTTGGTTTTCCAAGGTAGTCATGTGAAACTGCTAATATGAAGAGGGATAAAATCCCAATGGTGATAAAACCTGTTGTTGATGCTAGTGTAAATGCTACCACTATGATGGCCCAAAATTGTATGGAGAAAGAGCCAGAGGTTTATATTTCATCACTAGAGAGACCACAATCTACTAATGCAAATGATGGACAAGTGCATCCTATTCCATCCACTAGTAATGCATGCCATTGTATACTTGCATTAGCAATTCTTGTAGAAAATGGCCTCCTACCTTTCCAATTTATATGGAAATCATTCGTAGATGCTGCAACTATGGTGGCTAAAAATTATGTGGAGAAAGAACCTGCTACTCATACTTCCTTGGCACATGCACATTTCAAGGAAATCATTGACCTCTTGGGAGCATGAGACAACGATAGGCCACAATTATGGCCGCATGGGTAGAGGCCATAGGGCAAGGCTCTACCAAATGGATGGCATGCATGCTATGGGGGGCACTCTATACAAGTGCATGGTTGGGAGGTTAGAGGCGTGTCAAAGTCCCCTTATCTCAAATGCACATTACATCTATCAAACACACACTTGAGCACAAGAGGCCAAGTTTTGCAAGTGCAAATACATGCAAATGGTTCTTCCAAATCCCAAGTACATATAAATCATCAATAAGTGTGAAAGAATTGTCACCCATAGTAGTAAGTATAACTGTTTCGAATTTTGTAACTAGATAAGAGACATTGTTGCAAACGTGACAATACTCTCGTTAGGGAAAGTCTTAGAGAAGTCAAAAAATCACGATGAGAAGTATTGTGCTTAGTCACACCACTATCACATCACCACACATAAGCCCCATGTTTTGGCAATACCACATCATTGCTTGAACTGCACATCCTACATCATGTACAGCCTTAGTTTTTTTCATTTGAAGAAGCATCTTCAATCACTGCACTTGTCTCTTTCTTGCAAGCCCCTTTAGCCTTAAGCTTAAAAAATTATTTACTACGATGGTCATTTGTCTTATGGTAATGACCTTTTATCTTCTTTTTGCCTTTAACCCATACTTCTCATATTTATTGTTGTTTGAAGAGGCAACAGATGTGGGCGCATGCCTGCTTCTAGAAGAAGCATTAGAGATGCCAACAATTTTATTCTTCTTGTTGCACGTCCATAAATGACTATTCAATAACATGTTGCTTAGATCTTTTTCTCTAGAGTGGGCCCCTTGTAGCAATACAAAGATAAGGCCATCAAATTTCACATGAAACACTAGTTCTCTTTCTCAAGTCTTCAAGAGGAGGCAAAAGTTATCTTCTAGCAAAGTATCAAAAACCATCTACGAAAGAGAACTATCAGGAATAATGGAAATTAATTACTCATTATCCCATGCTTGCTTTCTTATGTGTGATGAAAAAATCTGTCAAATAATAAAACGCTTAATAGAAAGTGCAATAAATACATGAATATGCACATCTTTTGCATCCTAATGTGTTTGGTCAGTAGTGCTCAGTAGTAGGCAAATCAACTCCAGTAGTGGTTGTTAGAACTAGCACCATCATCCACAAAAATTGTAATATACAATACGTAGTCTTTCATCATAGCCACAACAACATTACAGATGCCCTTAGCAACAAGAAGATGATGATCTATATGGCAAAAGTGGGTAGTTGTCCCATATAGTTTTTCCTAAGAAGACAACATATGAATTACGTCATTAGGTAGTTTGGTCATAACTTTCAACTTTAACACTTAATTCTACTTAGAAGCATCAGAACATGTCGAGAACAAATAAGGCTAATCCTCTAGCAAAAATCTCACAAACATAAATTTTAGAGTAGAGTAGTTGCCGAACTTTGGGGGAAAAAAAGCAAAAAATAGGTTCCGTTTTTTCACATAGTTTAAGTTCATAAATGTTGTGCAAGAGTAAGGTTAATGGTCATTGGTGAGATCAATATTCTAAAAAAATCTCAAGTTTTTCATCTCATATGCACCTAGAAAATCATTTTTAAACTCTTCAAATAATTCAAGCAAAATGGTCACTTAACAAGACATAAAAGTGTCTTGTTACCATTCTAGCGTTAGAAATGTTTGTAAAATTGGTGGGACATACCATGAATTGGACAAAATAGGACATACCATTCTAGTGTTAAAAATGTTTGCAAAATGAGAGGACATACCATGAATTGGACAAAATTGGCATATTTTAAGAAATTTTGTTTAAATTTGCCTATATATTGGTGTATTCTAAAATTATTTTCAAATTGAGAAATACTTTGTAAATTTTCATGAATTACACGGGCATTGGTAATTTTACCTTTCATATTCGTCACTTGTGGGACTTTTATTCTTTCTTCAACCTTGCCACTCTCCCATTCTACCATCATAAACTAATGAATATTCTCTAATCTTTCCCGATGGGGGGCAATCTCTACAATCAAGCTTGAAGCATCTAAGTCCTCAAAAGCATAAGAGCAATTGCAATTGCAATTGCAACTCCTGGTGCCATCATGAGAAGGTTCCTAGAGGCTAGTTGTGCACACAAGGATTTAAAAACAAAGGACTAAGGCTTCCACCTTGCCAAAATTCCCAATGGTTGGCGTTGGATACAATGAGAACTTCCGGTTGCTTCATACCTCGTAGCACAAATCAAAACATCAAAAATTCCAACTTGTTTTTGGTTTCTTCATCATTGCCAACTTTGGAACATGCGTCTACTCAAGATATTTAGCAATTATTGCAGCCGAGCAGAAGGTGAAGCCTCCCGTAGACATTTTGAAACAAAATGTAAAGGAAGTCACTGTGGCCCTTTAATGAAGGGACCCATTTAGTAAACAAGCTGGCTCACCGCCTCTGCAAACCATGGCACTCCCTTCCAATTAGAGAGAGAGAGAGAGAGAGAGAGAGAGAGAGCAACTATTCTTTCCACCCTCATGGCTCGACTCGAGAAAATCATGCCCTTTCTACACTGGCCCAAAAAGCCTCCATATCAACACTCCCATTTGATTCATACTCTCGTTCTCGCGAGAGGGAGTGCCAATAAAGGCACAAAAGAACTTGGTATGCCTTTCTTCCTCTTGTATAACATGCGTGCCTTTTTTACAATAGGCTCAAAAAACTCAAAACTCTCTCTCTCGCTCAAAGCAGACACAGGACAGCCGCAAGAGCCACTCCCACAGCAGAGCTCCCCCTCGTCTCACACCAACGGCACATTGATCGACCGAGCGATTGAACTGGGAAATCCAGGCGCCCCGATTGCGAAGGACTACACAGCACCGACGGAGGCTACGTCAAAAGACTCGGAGCACGCTGACCAAGCATGCATGACGCCCGATCAGACTACTAACCATGGAGGAAATTTATGAGATTCGCCAGCGACCGATGCTAGATTTTTTGTGATAAACCACCCATTTTTGCTTAGTCTTTTGCTTAGCTCACATCGACCAACCTAGGATCCCATAGTATATATCTTTGTTTTGTACTGTTGGTAGGTTATTTTCGATACTCTGACTTTGTATCAAATCCACCACCTTGTAACTTGCTGGTCTCATAGGTCATTATGGCCTTTTGAAAACGTTAATATAACATTTCATTTCTCTCTCTCTCTCTCTCTCTCTCTCTGGAATGCCAAAAAAGGCACAAAAAGCCTTGGGCACCTTTCTTCCTCCTCTTGTTTAAAACACCAAAACGTATTTCAAACGGTATCTGCCACATTATTTTCAAAGGAGTTCACTGTCTAAAATTGTGACTGTTTCTGGGGCTAACTTCCGCCTTTTATTCCTGTTGTGATGAACCCCAAGGGGCAGCTCATGTCTATATGCAAATTCAACTTTCAAGTTTTCAGTACATACAGTCGAACCTCGAGAATCAAAGCCAACTTGGGCACTTAGTACTTCATCTAATAAATCTCTTTCAGAAACTGCATCTAGTTAAATCTCAGAACTCATACCTAACAAGCCAAACAAGAGAATCAGAAATATACATTTGAAAACATCAATCCACGTGTGGGTGTGCATGTTGAGAGAAGTGCATGTGGTAAGGAAGCTAGAGAGTGCATTGGTGGCTGTGTGGTGGTGAGAGAGAGGTTCAATACTACGCAAACAATTGGGACTGAACACAAACCTTTTCTTTGCGCTCCGCTCATCTTTCTTGGCGCGTGCTAGAGCTCTGGATTCTAACTTGTCTGACCTTTCCTCTTTCGTTCTTCTGCTTCCTTGGCCTTCACAATCTGCTCTTGCCGCAATTTCTCTCTCTGCTCAGCTGCCTTTGCTTCCAAATCGGCAACATCCTTAGTCACATCAATCTGCCTAGATTTAACATTTGTATCCCTAACACCTGCATCTCCCGCCTCATCATCTCTCACATGCACCAATGAAGGTTTTTCTTGCTTTATTCTCTTTGGCAATACCACCATTGCTCAATTCAGCTCCTGAATAGATGACTTGATAACCTTTGAGGGCCCGAGGCTGGTGTGTCTTCAGGAGGTTTTGCATCCCGAGATTTCAATGATAAAGCATCATCACTCAAAACAGGGGGCTTCTCATTTGGCCCAGAGACCTCCCATCCAGGGTTTCCAACTCCTAGCAGTGCTTCTCTCATTACTTTTAACATATTCAGCTCTAAATTTAGAATCCTTATTCCATATTGTCATAAAATCTTCTACCTGAGCAAGAAAAATGAATAGTAAATAGCAAACATACTGGTTTTTTTCCAAAGGCCCCGTCAAACTTAAATGCCACCTGTAGTCAACAACCAATGCTTTGTGCATATCTCCTCAACCTCCTCCACCTTCTTCTGGGCAGCTAGATCCCTTACAGCTTGAACATCTCGCTTGTTTTGATAAAAGGGATCATTCTGAAAGAGAATCGATTAAGATGTGTCAGTACACAAAATTAGATAAATTGTCACTTAGAGATCTGGGTTATGAAGTCAAGCAACATTTAATGCGGGCCATTTGTACACTTAACACTGTTTCCCCACATCCTTGCTCAGCCCAAAGTCTACACGTCGTTCCTTACATCTCCCATTTATCTTTCATGTTTTTTCAATAGGAACAGGGGTCCTGTCTTTAAGGCGGCGCATACATGGCTTAACAGGCAGGTACAGGTACGTCTACCTCTCATACAGCCAGGCACACCCAAAAAACAGCCTTCAAAATTCACTCCCTAATCTGCTCCTGCGAGATACCAGAGCCACCACCGAACAGGAGGTGCTCGAACATCTCAAACTCCATAGCCAAGGTCTCCATAGTGTGTCTTAGTGTGTGGGGGTTTTTTTTAAAAACCTATTATACTTATAAGGGAGATATCCCACGGTGGATACCTATAAGGTAAATTAGGAAGCTAGTTTAACACAATTGTTATTTGCGCTACATAATCACAAAGGTAAGTACCACTGTGTGTGTGTGTGTGTGTGTGTGTGTGTGTGTGTGTGTGTGTGTGGTGTTGCATACATGCTCTCTGTTGCACTATAGAGAGAAAAACTCACTAGCATTTTGTACTCATCGCTGAAATCTTCAACATTGTCCTACCTTCAGTTTTCACAAACTCCAACGCTCCCACTCTCCAATTTTTTTCATCAACACTATGGTGTTTTTTTGTTGCCTCATAGCGCTACTGCAAAGAAAGAGTCTCTAGTGCTGCTCTTTTTTATGAGGTTCAACACTTCTCATTAATGAAAATCTCTACAATGCCTTTTGTTTAATGCTCCCAATACCTTTACTGAGGTGTCAATTTCCTATAGATCTGTGATTGTGGATTTCCTCCTCCTCCTTTTGATTCTATTGCTTTGTGCTAAGGTATTGAACCTTAGCTTCTCTCAAAGCTTTTGCACGTACGTCGAGAGAAGGTCAAGAAATCAAAGCTTTGATACCACTTGTGAGTGTGCAATGTGTGCGTATATGGTAATTAACCCAAGTATTATCAGAGATCCTAAAAGTGATCTATTTGTACTTTCTACCTCTGTGTTTGGTATTGTTTGTAGCATGATTAGTGCATCTTGATCACTCTCATCATCATACGGCATGTTATTGTATATGTTTTCATAAATTTCAGTAGATAACCTGAATCTATTTTTCCATCCAGGGATAGGCTCCATGGGAAACCGTATTGCTCTTACAAGGTGTGAGTAGATCATAACTAGAGGTGTATGATTTAGAAGGCTGTATGTATCAAAAATGCCTTCAACTGGCCATAGTACAAACCTTCAACTACTTTCCCCCCTCTAACAATTTTGTTGTGCCATGCATCCTTTTGTGCCTTCACTGTCTCGTTCCTCTTTTTGGTGCATTTAATCAAATAGAAATCATGTCCTTTCTCTGCTACCTTGGCTGCAAAGTTGTCACCAATTGACAACAATTGACACAAACACTCAGGGTTCCCTTCATACATGGGGAGGTTAGAGACATTATGCATTGGCAAATTGAAATCAGAACTATTATTTTATTTGGCATCATCGTCTTCATCGCTCCAAGGATCGTCTGATTCCAATAATGATTGGACTATCAAATATTTCCATTCTTCTACATGTTGTCTGTTCTTCTCTCTTGTTTTTTCAGTTCCCACACTTAGCTTTATTAGTTGGGCACCCTTGGCCTTTTAGATGACCTCAAACGGACCCCGAACAGGCCAAAAACATCTTCTCCATTGCCCACAGATACATGAATCACAAAAACATGAGAGTGTACGATATCGTAGAGCGCATGGACTATCCTGTGAATATCCATCAATGCAATGAAATGATCATGAACCTGTAATACACTGACAATCCCATTGGACATTGCGTCGCACATCATCCTTGAAACTAGCCAAAAAACTCTTTGTGTACTTGATTTAGGCTGAAATGTTTCATTTAGATAGTTCACTACATCGGTTGCAGACTTCATAGGCCAGCCATCTGGTTTCAACTCCTCATGAGTGAGGGTTCTCTTTATGATTACCTCTGCTCCATCGTGCTCACCTTTCCATGTCCTGATGCTGAAAAGTTATGCATCATCTGCAGACCTGTCAACCAATAATGCCTAGCCACAAAGTAGAAAGGTCTTCATGCTTTAAACTGAGACACTGCACCATCTGACAACACCCAATGACGTCGTAAAGAATGGCCTTTCTGTTTCAACCACTTGTCATGAAGAAGAAAACAATGTTGTACAAACAAAGTGTCATGTATTATATCATCAGATATGTAAAAATGGAGTTTTTTTTCAACACCACCTCCTGAGTTTCTCACATAAGTAATGTGAATAAGTATTGTAACCTGATTAGACCACTAGTGCATGGACTTTATCTCATTTTCTATTTTAAATCGATAATTCTTGGCAAATTCGATGATCGAAACAACAACATCTGATGGAAACTTGAGTAAGCACTCTTTAAATTGTTGTGCCTGCCACCAAAAAAATGTAGTTATGCTTGATGAAGCTCTTAAGATGAGATGAGAATGGGCCAATAAAAGTAGAGCATCTTATTTGTTGCACTACCAAGTCCTTTCTTTTCTTCTCAGACCCACCTGCATCAACTTGCCCAGTTGAAACATTTGTGAAGATCTTCACAGTGACCTCCCCACTATCCACTGAAATTTCATCAGGACACAATGTCAACCTGTTTATTCCAAATCTAGAGCAAATCCAAACGAGCATTTTTTTGCATAGTATTCTGCATCATGAGCCTTTGGACATAAAAGTGATTCCCACATATCAATGATTCTATGAGACACTAATTGGTTTGCAGTACACTTACCTGAATCATCACTACAGCAAACGGAACACGTGCAGGCATGATCCTTTACATAATGCTCAAACTTGTTTTGTCGCATCTGATTAAATGCCTCTTTAAAATATATCATTTGGACATGATATACACAGCAACACGTATATCGCTTCTTCATTTTTTGGACAAAGTAAGGCTTTAAAGCCTCAAAACATCTAAGAGAAATTTCCACTTCTGGATTGGCCCTCTTGAATCTTTGGTACAACTCAATCTGTGACATTAAAACAAAACAAATTATGAGAGTAAAATATTAGCCATTTTGTACAGTACCATTTGGTTTTGTACATAAGCAAATGTGGGGTTGTAAAATATTAGCCATTTTGTACAGTACCATTTGGTACAGAATAGTACCTGTATAGTACCAATTTTTGGTACTGTATAGTACCAATTTTTGTATATTTGGTAGAGTACATTAGCAATTGGATTTTGTGCAGTACCAGATTTGGTATAGTAAGACATTAGCTATTTAGTACTTTACCATTTGGTGCAGTAGAGTACCAATTTGGTATTGTTCAATACCAAGTTTGAAACTAGTTTGGAAATTTCTTAAAGAGTACCTTAAATGGTGGTACCAGGTGGATGCCATAAATTACCAATTTGGTGGTATATAGTACCAATTTGGTACTGTAAGACTTTATCAATGAAATATATTTTTGTTTTGTACTAGGAAATGTACTATAGAGTACCTTGAGTAATGCTATAGGGTGGATGGGGATATTATGTAGTACATAACATGGAATTATATGGTACTCTTTAGTACATTTTAGGGTGCTCCATATAACATGCCACTATATGGTAGATAAATGTACTTTGGCCTACATCACAAGGTTCTATGGAGTACTCAAATCAGATTGAATGTACTATGGTGTACCTTATATGGTAGTATAGGGTAGATGAAGGACCTATGAACATTATTATAGGGTACTCCAATCACATGAAAAGTGCTATTGAGTACCTAATGTGGAAGCATACGGCATTTTAAGGTATAACAATGGAGTACCTTCATATTAATAAAGCTACTATTATACCTTAGGTTGCTACATGTACTAAATGATATACCTTCAGCAAGTTACTAGAGGTATTGTATGAGGTAAAACAAATGGAATACCTTCAAGTACTATAAGTAGAGTACATTACACCTGAGAAAATAGAGAGGCACAAAAGACATTAGCAACGGTTTAAATTTACCTGAGACTCATCGAGAAGATGCATTGGATGTTTGATTACACTTTTTCTTCCAATCCTCTTCCGACATATATCCTTTTTGTTGGGTGAAACTAGAGTCTCTGAGCTCCAAACGACATAAACTAGATCTCTTACTTCACCTGTGACAATGTTACCTTGAGGCAATTATCTTTGACATGCACTCAATGGCAAAACTTCCTCATCATCTTTAATCTCAAGACCATAATTGGCTGCAGCAATGTTTCTCCGATGAACACTCAAAATACTTGCTATCCTTGTATGGTTCATTTGTGTTGTGCCATCGATATTATTCATTACCATCATCAAAGAAGAGCTCATCTGTTGAGCGGGGCACCTTGAGCTGGCTGAGGGTGTTACGGATGCTAGCTGGAAGAGTGCTTTCAAAATTAGCTATTGATGTTTGCAGATCCTTAAAAGTAGGATAGAGCAAGTGTTGATGGAATAACTCTGTCTGGATACTTCTTGTAAGCCCTAGTGTCTGTGTGCGCCAAAACTTTGCCTTAGCTGAACAAATCTACTTTCTTGATTTGGCTTCATCCATTAAAGATGGATCTTGCAACCTGCTGCTTTCTTTTTCTTTCCTTCTCTATTCTCATTTCTTAGCAACCCAATACTCATGCATAGAAGCGGTGTCCATGCTGTGAACACTTGCATTCAGCTCCATAGTCCAATCCCTGTTTAGGCAGCCTTGCACAGTAGTCCAATCCTTATTTGGACAACCTTTCTCATTCACCATGCCAGGAGAAGTAGTTGTGAATTCCATGCCTTGAGGATTATCCATGTTTACGTAGCCATATTCTCATGCTAGGATAACCATTTGTATTCTCTGGTCAATCTGTGAATTCCATGCTGGCAAGAGTGTGGGTAGTGTAGCGAGTTAAAGAGCTACAACTACATAATCGGCTATGTTGTGGACGAGGAAGAAAGATAGGAAGAGAGAGAGAGACAGAGAGAGAGAGACTCGTCTATAATCATTACATAGATCTATATATGCTGATACAAACCAAATGTTTTTTTTACATAAAAGAATTCCCCAAAAAAAAAGATAAAAACGAATTTCCCAATAAAGTGGATAAAAAAGACTCCCCAAAAAATGCTAATTTTCTACCCAAGAAAAAGTAGTGTCCTTGACAGTGCATATTGTACCACCAAACCATGCTTTCAGCCATCTACACAATACACTATATAGCTACACATTAAGTACTTCCCATAGTAATAAATAGTAATAAAGTGTCCTACTTATTTGTAATATTATGTAGCTATTTAACTCTATGTGCTATGTAGTGTTATCTAGTAAACTATGAGATACTATATACTTATATGGTGGAATATAGTTTTATGTGCTATATAGTGGTAGATGGTAGTATATAGTTCTTTACACTACAATGTTGTATGCACTATATAACTCTATACTGTCATATAACTCTATACTTTGTAATTTTTCATGAATTACACGGGCATTGGTAATTTTACCTTTCATATTCGTCACTTGTGGGACTTTTATTCTTTCTTCAACCTTGCCACTCATATGGACTCTCCCATTCTGCCATCATAAACTAATGAATATTCTCTAATCTTTCCCGATGGGGGGCAATCTCTACAATCAAGCTTGAAGCATCTTAGTCCTCAAAAGCATAAGAGCAATTGCAATTCCTGGTGCCATCATGAGAAGGTTCCTAGAGGCTTGTTGTGCACACAAGGATTTAAAAACAAAGGACTAAGGCTTCCACCTTGCCAAAATTCCCAATGGTTGGCGTTGGATACAATGAGAACTTCCGGTTGCTTCATACCTCGTAGCACGAATCAAAACATCAAAAATTCCAACCTTGTTTTTGGTTTCTTCATCATTGCCAACTTTGGAACTTGCATCTACCCAAGATATTTAGCAATTATTGCAGCCCAGCAGAAGGTGAAGCCTCCCGTAGACATTTTGAAACAAAATGTAAAGGAAGTCACTATGGCCCTTTAATGAAGGGACCCATTTAGTAAACAAGCTGGCTCTCCGCCTCTGCAAACCATGGCACTCCCTTCCAATGAGAGACAAAGAGAGAGAGACCAGCTATTCTTTCCACCCACATGGCTCGACTCGAGAAAATCATGCCCTTTCTACACTCGCCCAAAAAGCCTCCATATCAACACTCCCATTTGATGCATACTCCCGTTCTCGCGAGAGGGAGTGCCAATAAAGGCATAAAAGAACTTGGTATGTCTTTCTTCCTCTTGTTTAACATGTGTGCCCTTTTTACAACAGGCTCAAAAAACTCAAAACTCTCTCTCTCTCTCTCTCTGGGGAATGCCAAAAAAGGCACAAAAAGCCTTGGGCACCTTTCTTCCTCCTCTTGTTTAAAAACACCAAAACGTATTTCAAACGGTATATGCCACATTATTTTCAAAGGAGTTCACTGTCTAAAATTGTGACTATTTCCGGGGCTAACTTCGGCCTTTTCTTCATGTTGTGATGAATCCCAAGGGGTAGCTCATGTCTATATGCAAAAAGAGCTTCACCTCCATCCCAATAGCTCCAATATTCCTTTGCGCCAACGTCCAAATTCCATTATTATGTAAAACCTTGCCCCATACAAGAGCTTGAAACACCAACAGTTTCATGAAAGCCTGTGTTTGCAACATGAGGTTCTACTAACAAAAAACTTGGAAATAAGATAAGTGGAAGAGCTATCAGATAATAATATGTAATACAACTTTGTTGCAGAGTAGCATACAGACACAACAACAATTGTCGAAACCCAGGTTTGCTAATCAGCGGTAACTGATAAGAAAATCCTGGTTTAGTTTTTTATGTTGTGAGAAGAATAGTATCAACATAAAAACAAACAGCAACTCAAAAAAGTTAGTGGCCTCGCTATGTCATAATGTTACTTGGCACAAATTCTGACTAAAGACAATACCAATATCATCCTCAGTTGCTCAATGTCAAGGTGAGAATCCTACCAAAACTTTGACTTTGAATGCCCACAAGTCCTAACCCCAGTTTCAACTCACAAGTTTAATATTTTTGGGTACTTTGGGGTCCTTTTGGTACTTTCTGTAGGAACATCATATGTATATCTGTGTGCTACGAATTGTGATGTACATATTAGGTCTTTAAGTACCATGTTTTGACTTGAGGTACTTTACTTTTGGTACTTCAATATTTCTGGGAACTTTGGAGACCTCATTTTGTACTTTTTGGTACTTTATATTTTTACTTTTGTGCTTTGGGTACTTCACATCTGGTAGTTTTATTGTTTGGAACTTTTCATACTGATTATTTGGTACTATTTACTATTTGGTATTTAACATTTGGTACTATTTATTGTGTACTAGATTGTTGTGCTTTGGTAGGAGCATGATATACTTAACAAGTACTTTAAGGTATTGTCTGCTAGTTTTGCTACTTACCATATTGGTTACTGTTTTCTATTTGGTACTACTTAGTGCTTATTAGATTATTGTCCTTTGGTACAAGTTGGTCCTTTAGGTACTCTGAACATTGGTACAGTTTACATTTGGTATTGTCTGCTATTTAGTACTAGTAATTGTCATGACATTTACATTTGCTGTTGTTTACTTTTCTCTAGGACACTACTTTGGTAATATTCACTGTCATGACATTTCCATATGTGACATGCAGAGGAAATGTGGTGTCCTCGAAACTGAGTGTGAAGAGGCTCAGATCCAGAGTGAATTTGTCAGAATGATAATTGCAAAATTCAACTAAGGAAGAACATTCATATTATTTCCAAGGCCCCAGATCAAGGATGAAGACAAGACAATCTATGCTTTAGGATCTTCTGTTGCTTGTGGGGAGTGCTTGGACTCCATCCATGTGGTTGGTTCTTTCATGCTGGCTGTAGGCACCTGGCTGTAGGCACCAATACCACCCTCTCTATTTCGTTGCCACTCTAATGAAAAAAGACATTTGTGCGAAAGGTGGATGCAAGGAGCGCATCTCCGAAGTGGCCAAGACCTGGGCTCACAACAAGGGACGTGTTCAGAAAAGTAAGCAACCGTCTTCGCTTCTTGTTTTGAACAAAATTTTGGTTTTTCTTATCGTAAAATGTTTGTTTGTTGGTGTGAACTATGTAGAATACGAGGTCAAAGAGGAGTATACGGACAACCATGTTGCAGACAAGCACTCCAAGGTTGGACATATGTTTGATAAGGAAATGGCAGATGGTGGTAAGTTCTATGATGTGGATATGCACGAGGTTGCTACACGCACATTTTAAGGCATGTCAAATGAAGTGCAATCAGACAAGTTAGATGAAGACAAGGACACCACCACAGGGGCCCATGAGAGGAGTAAATGACCGCAAGGAAGAGTCGGGCCATGACGTGCTACCAAATCAAAGGTGGTGTGCTTGGTGGTGCTTTGGTCGATGTATAGCAGCCAAACAAGGCTTTTTGGTGGGTTGGGGGGGGGGGGGGGGGGGGGGTGGCACATGGTAGAGGACAAGGGAGAGGTATAGTATGTGATTGAAGGATTCCTTCAAATCTTTCAATTCATGGATTTTATTTTAGACGAGTGACTAGGATGATTAGGATTGCTATCTAGAAAAAATATAGAGTTTGTAGTTACCATGTCAAAGTAACTATTTAAAGCCTTGAGTAATGTAGCCAAAAAAAATCTTAGATTAAGAAGTATACTTTAGCTATTTCGAACTAGAAAAATTGAAGCTTTCTACTAGTTTCAGCCGTTTGCTTGTCAGTTTGCCACATAATACACACTTTGTTCCTAGTTGGGCAATCAATGGTTGGGGCAAAGAGTACTTTGCCTAAGGAGGCTGCTAAATCTCCCATATAGGGCCATAAGAAGGCAAGCAACTCCACAAAATCTATGAAGATGATACATTTAAACAACATCTCCTCTTTGCAAGGAAGCTGCCGGGTGTTTGTATACAGAGGATGTTTCCGAATGTAGTTACATATGTTTGTAACTTGCAAGGATGTTGCAACACTAGGGTTTTGGGCATAGACCAAGAGAAGGCCTTTCCCCAACCTATGCTTACATCTCGAAGGCGTGTGGCCTTAGGGGCTTTCGGAAGAAGATTTCATACTTGGTGGTACATATTGGAGATCCCAATGCCCACCCTGTGTGAATTGACCCCTACCAAGCTACCGTTTACATCGAGCGGAGCCACTTGGAAATGCCACCATCACTGATCAATGCGGCTCATGTGCATGCATGCAACACCCAACACAATGCCCATGAAATGGAAAGGGGGAACGAGCCATAACTCCTCTCTCTTCCCTTTCTCAATGAAGACCATCTCCCCGTATAAGTACCCTAACACCTCATCCCCAACACTCGTACGTGGGATTTTTTCCACCATGTGCCACTTCCATGAGAGATCCCCCCCATGGGTTATTGGAATCCGTAAAATTTTCAAAAGAAAACCTTTTTTTTGTAGTACTTTGAACCACAATAACTTTCAGCTTTAGAGTCAGATGGACCTCTTGTAAAGCCGTAGTGAAACTCTACTTTGTCGACTTTCCATTTTTAGAACCCCATTGCAATTGCAAGTTGAAAACCAAAAGGCATTTAACAGAAGTTCCCAAAATGGGATAAATTCACTTGCTTGCAACCTCATTGCTAGATTGCTAACTGCCAACTTCCCGTCACAATATCTTGGTGCTTGTAGCCTTGATTGATGAGTTGTCACTTTTGACTAGCTTCAAATACCTTATACACCCTCTGTAAACACTGAAGACTTGAGAAAACATACAATGGCACATATACCAAGGTAGTCAAAATGGTGTAGAAGCGGTCCTTGACAAAACTTCAATTGCTCCTATGTTTACCGTCCCGGTTCGGATTGTAGATGTGAAAAGATCGACATGATCCATAAATCAAACACTTTAGTCCTATTGATTCACATATGCTCTGATCATCATCCGTGCAATCCTGTGAGGATCTACAAAGCAGTTTCCCCTTTAATGCAAGATCATACACCTTGTAGATTGATGAGCCATCTAGGAACCAACCTAGAGAACATCTTGAAGACCACCTTTTGCTACATAATCAATGCATTATGAACATCTTGAGTAGCCCTCTTGATTAGCCCCAAATAGAGCTTCTTGGCCTAAAAACCAATAAAGACATGCATCCCTGGATAGCCGTAGTTGTACCTGATCTTCGTACTTGCTTTTTCACCTTGGCACATGCACTGGTAGATGCACATGGCCTTGCGTGCTCCTTATTTTAGCTACACCAATGATGCTATATAATCATGTGAGTCCATGTGAAGGGTGGACCACCACAAGCCTAGTGCAAGAATGGTGCACCTTCTAGGCTTCTAGTGATCCTGATAAATAAATAGCATGCTCTTTCTCCCTCTAGGCACTTTTTAGAACTTATAGATACGAAGTTTCAAGGGCACATATCTCGAAGTTTGCAACCAAACAATTGCAGCATAATTATTCTCTAAGAATGTGGTATTTCCTCGACTCTATGATTGTGCTTTTGGATTTCAATTGATTCACATTAACCATGTTATCCTCGAGATAATGGTAGATACGCTCTAAATACGTATCCCATATAATTTTGGCAATCCCATAGGGTGATATGATACAATGTTGAGTGTTTGCAAAATTTGTTGTATTTTCAATGGGTGCAAGCATGGACAAAGTCTATCACATCTTGTCTCATGTGGGCCACCATAGACCTTGGAATTAAAGCACCCTAGTCATGGGTTTGGGGCTAGGTGTTGCCCACATGGAAACCTATGGGAATGGTGCACAAGGAGAGAATACTTGTTGGGGCATGACACTCTTTTAAGGATCAATTCATCATCCTTCTAATACAAATGGCCTGCTATTAGTTGGTAAGCATAGCGCTCTCTTAAGAATCATGGTGCATGTTTATTGAAACTGGGAGGTATAGTAGTAGTGGTGAGGAGCATCACAATGTTCTTGGTCCATTCTGGAACCCATTCAATGGAAAAGAGTAAAGAACGGGGAAGGTCATCATTCACCGGATGGGATCCTGCCCTGAGGTTAATTTAGAAAAGTGGTCTACGTGTTGGTGCTTTCCTCTTCTTGACCGCCACCTCAAGATTGAATTCTAGAAAATTATAAACCAACACACTATCCTACCCATGTTGCATTGTTTGTGCTTGATGGTTGATGAGCAAGAAAAAATAATTTGCAAGCAAATGGCGTTAAAACTTCTCTACCTACATTGATAGCCCCTCGCGTTCCATGGTCGTGTGATTTTTCTCAGCGAGGTTCAATTTTTGGCTAGCATATGCAATAGAAAGAAACTAGATTTCCGTCAACAAGCTGGGCCAAGATGTAGCCAGTGGCATAGTCACTGACATCAATATGTGTATGAAAGATGTTACCCCACTCCATTGAGGTGCTTTCAGAATAGGAGTGTCACCAATGCAGATTTGAGCTTCTCAAAAGCCACGTTGCAACTAGTAATTGATATAAGGGCCGATCTATCTTAGGACACATGTAGAAAAGTCCTCGGGAGTACTTATGATGGCGAATGAAAACTTGTACAACTCATGGGCTTGCCAACTTGAGAAGATTTATGATAACCAACATTTTATCTCAATAAGTGATGATACCATAGTTGGACACTAAATGGCCAAGAATGCTACCATGCCTAACTATCAGCGTTCGGAAAAAATGTGTCTCAGCTTAATATGGTGCCGTTTTCAATTTCAAAAATGCCGGTTGAGGGCAGGGGGGAAAGGAGAAATACCGCCCCAAAATAGAGAAAAATAGTGTAAAAACCCGAAAAAACAACCTAACTTTCTAAAATTTCCTCTTGACAAAATGAAAGAAAGGAATTTTGTATGTTTGGAAAAATGATTTTTCCCGAACACTGCTAACCATAGAGTTTTAGTGTGGCATTGTCTAATTTGGCTCTAACTTTAACGACACGCTTTACTTTTAAAAAAAGCATAAGAATGGCTAGCGGAGGAGTTTGCGCGTTAATGTTTCTAGAAGGCATTTTCCAGTATCATAAAAAGCAAAGTTTACGCGGAAAGCAATTAGCAATAGCCGTGCTAAAAGGAGGGTTTAGGGTTATAAAAGGAGGCCGTGCGGCCATTTTCATTTTGTGGCATAAAACTCGAGCAGTTGCAGGTCGGTGCTTCCTACTCAGATTGTCGTCTCCAATATCCCTCCACCATGGCCAACCTTAGGCAGACGCTTGCAGGTATACGCAAAAGGTCTGTAGATCAAGAGGATCTCTTGAAACTTCATGATCAGCAACCGAGTATATCATCATCACCAGCAGCGCCTTAATATAATGAGAAGCAACGGCTGACTAGGCGACAGCCCAAGCTCAGGAGCCGCATCCTCAAAGACAATGCCTTCCTCGCGAAAGATGAAGGCTCTGCGCCTGTGCAACAAGACGTCGATGATGCGTCAGCTAGGGATCTGCATATTAATGAAGGCGCCCCGAGCTCTATATTAAGTAAGGATTATGGTATCCTGACGGACATGGAGGTGGCGTCCATCTTCTTGAGCTTTATAAGCGAGGTCAAAAATATTGTGAATTCCAAGCTGCAAAAGCTATACAAGCAACGATGTCGTGCTGGCTCTGATGATCATCAACAGCATCACGCCATGGCCAACGTCAACAAGCTGCCCAGTACAGCAATTGGATCCAAGCAGATCAAGCGACACATGAAGATCGGCTCATCAGCAACGTCTGAGCAAGGCCAGCATAAAGATGTTCGCCGGATCATTGAACGGGTCGCATTGACGCCGGAAGGTCCAATTAGAATCAAGCTCGTTAATTGCTGCAGCTAAAGTTTATATAATTTTCTTTATTAACATCCATTAATTAAGTGGTCCCACCGAAACGTTCTCTTGAATATTGATTTTACGTGGAAAATTTCCATATCGTTGTCCCACGTAGCATACGTCTTTTTCATCAAGGGAAAACGTACTGTAGATTATCATGCCTCCATGAAACATGCATCCCACATGGGTCCTTCGCTTTCCATGAGGCAAAGCAGGTTTTGAGGTTTCAGAGCGACGAAACACGTTTTTAATGCTCAGATTAATGTAATGGCTAGATATCGACCATGCAAAAAACTCTACTTCGCATACAACAATTGTGTTTGGACATGCCAAGATTGAAGCTCTCGGACCTAGAACATAAGAGTTTGGCAAGGTGATCGTTGGCGTGCTTCATCCACAAATTAAGAGTGCACAATGCCAAATAACAATCAAATTGCAGTATACTTCATACAAAAAGTTTGTGTACAAGATATATTAAGACGAAGGGTAGACTAGGTAAGCAAACCACACAATGGAAGTGTGGATTTGGAAGGGCAAGGAGGGGTCCCAACAACGAAAAAAAGAGGCAACCCCCGTCCCCTCCAAAAAGAAAAAAAAAAGAGGCCTATTGGGCTACTACCATAGGAGCATGATCAAATGATAAAGATGGTCACCCCAAGGGGCCATGTGTTGAAGTTTCACTTTTTCTCCCCCAGATTCTTTCCAGCACGCTAGAGCTCAGTGCTTCTTGATGCTTCAATATGGCACGGATCTCTAAACCTACCTTCTCTATTAGCATAATCAACACATTGTTGGAAAGCTTCTCTATCCTTGTCACCTGAGAGCAATTGTTTGCATACCGTTTTCAAAGTCTCCCATGACCTCTCTGTTAGAGCCTTGACTATGTAGTTGAAATTTTGGAACCAAAATAAATGCCGCTCCATGCAAACGTGTACGCATTTGGGCCCAACATCTTTTTGCAGCCCCTGTTACTTGTGCCTTTTCTCTAGTAAATTGGTTAAACTATTTTGTTTGTCTACTAGCTTACGACATCAACCAACATCTTTTTGTAGCCCCTACTGTTTGAACGCATTTACCTGGAAAGTAATTAGCGGTAGCAGGTAGGGTTTAGGGTTATAAAAGGAGGCCGTGCGGCCATTTTCATTTTGTGGCATAAAACTTGAGCAGTTTGTTGCAATATTGCCCATCGGTGCTTCCTACTCACATTGTCATCGTCAAGGTTGTTGTGCGCCTCCAATATCCCTTCACCATGTCCAACCTTAGGCAGACACTTGCAGGTATACGCAAAAGGTCAGCAGATCAAGAGGATCTCTTGCAACGTCATGAGCAACCGAGTATATCATCATCACCAACAGCTTATTATAATGAGAAGCAATGATTGACTAGGGGACAGCCCAAGATCAGGAGCCGCATCCTCAAAGACAATGCCTTCCTCGTGAAAGATGAAGGCTCTGTGCCTGTGCAGCAAGTTGATGCTGCGTCAGCTAGGGATTTGCATATTAATGAAGGTGCCCCGGGCTCTATATAAATTTTTTGGTGTCAATAGGCCTTAGGAGCTCCACATAAGGCTTGTCAATACCACATACCTTCTCTATATTATGCCAAAAAATCAGCCATTGGATAAGATGCATAAAAGTTTGGGTAGCACGTTGATAACTTGGATACTTTTAGATCTCTTTCTAGGGCTATATGTAGGAATTATATAGTTTACATTTTTATACAATCTCAATATACCTCAGAGTTGTGGAAGCAAGATAGTGTTGGCAGTGTCCTGTCCAACACCCAAATCGGCGATAATGCATCTGAGCCATACAGAGTCAACCGTAGTTGTCAAGACTGCCCTATACTCAGCCTCACAACTAGAAGTGGCCACAGTAAATTTCTTCTTTCTCAACCATGATGTACGTGAACTGCCGAGCATGAAATAAAAACCACTTGTGAACACCTGCGTGTCAAAGCAACCAGCCCAATTTGATATAAGCAACCAGCCCTTGGGATAAAACTAGCCAAGATATAAAGTGCCACTCAAGTAGTGGAAAATCCTTCTGAAGTACTACCAATGCTTAGACCCTGGGATATGCATCAATCTGCTGACCTGTGAGACTGCAAACTGAATATCCAACCTCGTGTTGCATACATAAATGAGGCAGCCAACAACAATTTGGTAAAGAGTGACATCAACAAGATCACCAACATCATGTAGACTTAACTTCAAACTAGCTTCCATGGGAGTGGCAATAGGTTTGCAATCCTCAAGTCCAAACTTACATAGCAATGTCTCTATGTAGCTTCTTTGACACAAGGCAATCCCACCATCACACTGCTGAAACTGTATGCCCAAGTAATGATGCAACAACCCCAAATCTTTCATCTTGAAAGTAGCATTCAAATCAGCCTTGAATTCAACAATATGTGCCTCATTGGGATCAATGATCAGCAAATCATCCACATAAAGAACAAGCATGAGAAGTACATTTCCCTCATGCTTGACATACAATGTGCTTTCTATTGGACTGTTACAAAAGCCTTGTTTGACCAAATGAGTGTCAGCCTTCTCATACCAAGCACGAGGAGATTGCTTCAATCCATACAAAGCTTTGCTACATTTTCACACCTTATTCTCTTGTCCTTTCTTGACAAAACCGCGAGGCTGCGTTACATAAATTTCCTCAAATATGTCACCATTCAACAAAGCAGTAACAATGTCGGATTGATGTACATCCCAACCAGAATGAGTTGCCAAATGCACATACAAAATGCACAGTGGTCATACAACAATTGGGAACAAAAGTCTCTTCATAATCTATACCTTTTTGCTGTGCATAACTCTTTGCAACAAGTTGAGCCTTATAGCGATCAATCTCACCATCCGGCTTGTGTTTTAACTTGTAAACCCACTTTGTTCCAATTGCCTTTTTTCCAGGAGGCAAATCACATAAAGTCCATGTGCCATTTTCTATAAGTGCATCATATTCTGATTGCATGGCAGCCATCCAATTTTTTTAATTATGTGCTTCATCAAAAGACAGAGGTTCCTCAACATAATGTAAGCTAGACACAGCCGAAGCATAACAATCTGATGCATAAGATGCATGGCGAGAGCCTGAACAAGTGCGACTAGACAAAGGTGCATCCAATTTACTATCATGCAATGTATGCACCAGCCATTTTGGCAATACCTCTATCCTGCTCATTGTCAGCCCTTTCCTCATCAAGTACATCATGTACATCTGCATCGGTAATAGGATGATGTATAACACTTTTTGAAACCCCCATAGGCTATACATTTGCCTCATTGGAGTTTACATTTGAACTTCCACCACTAAAAAGAGGCAACAAAGTGTCATAAATGTCTTGTGAGCTTACATTGTTGTCTCTGGTACATGACAGTAAGGGTTGAACATAATGCTTTGTTTGTGGATGATACAACTTGTAACCTTTGCTTTCAGCACTATAACCACAAAAATACATTTGATAGCCTTATCATCCAATTTTCTACGCTATATTTGTGGCACCAAAGCATACGCCAAACAGCCAAAAACATGCACGTGCTCAATAGATGGCTTTCTCTCATGCCATGCTTCATATGGAGTCATAGACTACAATGCTTTTGTAGGACACTTTCTGAGTACATAAGTGGCACACATGACAGTCTCGAGCCAACATGAATGTGGTAAAGCTTGACTTTTGACCATACATTGTGTCATCTTCATAAGAGACTTCTTTTTCCTCTCAGCAACACCATTTAATGGAGGTCAAAATGAACCTGAATCAAAAATCTGGGTAGACTAAGCTTTAAGAGCTATCCCAAAAAAAAATTCAACCTGCCAACGCTCACCAAAGCGAATGCTTAGAACTGACTACGTAGAAACCTTTCCCTGATGGCCATTTTTGAGTCAAATTCGTTAATGATTCTTCTTGCATCAGCAGCTAGGGTTCCCAATTCTTCTTCAATAATTGTAGATACATCCCTTGAGACAATCTATTTTATGAACTCTGAGGCATTTATGAATCTCTAATGTTTCTGATTAGCTACATGCTTTTCCACATTTTTTATGCAATGTTGCATTTAATCAATCAAGAAAAGACATGCATAAACAAGGTCAGTCTCAACATATCTTTTAATTTGCTGCATAAGTCTACTCATAAATAGCTTGAACATAGGATGCCTCAACAAAGAGTTATTTACCATAAGTGAATGTTGGAGACCAGCATTATTAAACTCAAAATTAAGCACATCAGATAAGGAAAAGACATGAGGGATGTGGTCTGTCATGGAGCATTTTATAATCAACAACCAAATCATCATCAGTAGGCAGCCAGTGAGTAGAACAAAAATAAATTCTTTCAAGCTAGGACCAAGAAGACAGATGAGATTGTGAATGGAAGGTAAATCCTTGGTTTTGGTATGTAGTTTCTAGCCAAGCATCCTGTAAATTACCTGCACTCACCATTCTCTCCCTAGAATTACTCTCTAGCTTGTTAATAAGAGAGCCAGTAGAGGTGATATCCTGCCTTGCACATACCATGTTAAAGTCCCAAGCCATAATTCAATGAGATAGCTACAAGCCTACTATCCATTGCCAAAGATCACCCCTAAGTCTAGGGTTATTGTCTGCATAGACATTAATCAACATCATTTTGCCCCATTGAGTGGATATCTGAAAAACTGAGCATTGACCATTTGGATGATCCAGAATCCAGATGGGATGAAGAGATGTCTTAATGCAAGTAAGCTCCGGGGAATCCCCCTTTCTTTCCTCCATAGAAGCACTCCATACCTCTATAGTGCATAAGTTGCCTTGCCTTGTCTTTCCTTTTATGCTCTTGAACTAAATACACATCAATCTGACTAGAAAACATCCACTTATTAAAATTGTGCAACCTTGAGGGGTCATTCTACCCTTTTACATTGAAGGTTGCAAACTTCATACTGTTATGAACCATGTGTGTTTCCTCCTCACTATCTGTTTCTTGTATATGCACTTCTAGATGAATGCCTCATGGGTCGGTTTCATTGTTGGATATTTTTGTTTCTTGGCTAACTCATGGGTTTCCATGATGTTTTCTATGGCTACTGAGGTTTCACGAGATGGCATGTCCTCCATGAGGGATTCATAATAATTATGTGAGATATACCCCAAGGAGAAGCCCCTTGATTTAAATAATTTCCAGGTAGCAGCTGTGAAACCATCCCCATCTACCACTCTCTTGACTTTCTCTGCTGGTTTTGGATTTTTTGAAGATGATGGAATGTTACTCCCCACACTAGGTTTAAACAAAGTCTTGGGTTGGGTGGTTGCCTACCACTAGGTGTCCTTGCATAAAGTGGGGATGATCCACCTCCTTGTTATTGGTTGTAGACACTTTTCCTCTATCAACTTTGGAGACATTTTTCCCAAAGTTCTGCTCTTGCGGGACCATATTTTTGCTCCCCAGATAAGATGGGATGAGGTGAGAGGCAGTAGATATTGTAGGGTAGTTTTTTGAAAAATGTCGTGAGTTTCCACAATGATATCACAACCCAGCAAGATTCCCCGATTTCAAGTAAAACACAAGCACTACAAGACGTCTTTAATGTAGCGACGCTCGTAGTGCGACGCTCAGATGGGGAAAAGCTCGGCCTCGCTATAGGCGTCGCTATGTAACAAAGACTATAGAGACGCTCATAGAGACGCTTATAGTGACATTCATAGCGACGCCGACCCTTAAAAATAATTTGAGAGCACCAGAAACTCAGATCTGTATATCTGAGTTTCGGTGCTCTCTGCACAATAGGTATACCTTCCCCCCACCCCCCCCCCCCCACCCTCTCTCTCTCTCTCTCTCTCTTCCTCTCTCTCACACACACCACACACACACACACACACACACACACACACACACAACACACACACACACACACACACACACGAGGAGATGAGGGAGAGCGAGGTATGCTCCCTCCCTCTCCTCTCTCTTATATTCCCTTCCCCTCTTTCTCTCTGTCTCTCTCTCTCTCTCTCTCTCTCTCTCTCTCTCTCTTCTCTCTCTCTCTCTCACACACACACACACACACACACACACACAGAGACACACACACTCCTTGCTCAAAGTTTTTGGTGCCAATTGTGTGAGTTGTGTGTGCCCCCCGGGCCATTTGTGTGTGAGGGAGAAAGAGAGAGAGGTGTATACTATAAGATTGCTAAAAACGGACAAAATCATGATGGTGTGTTGTCTGTCAATTGTGTGGAGTTTGTCTTCATTGGTAGGCGTTGGTGCACCCAAAGTGTGACAACCCTAGCAGAGGACATAGGCAGTGATGTGTATGCTTATAGATGCATGGCAGAGGGCTAGAACATATGGGAAGATCCTGGACAGATAGGTGGCAGCAGAGATATATGCTTTATGTGGGTTTTTAGACCCTAAAGGCTACAAGATGGGCCGGAAAAGGTGGTAGGTGAAGGAGGCTCAAGGTGATGGTTTCTAGCTCAAAAATGTAGAGCTTGAAGTGCTAGAGGAGCAAGTCCAGATGGCTCATCAAACGGAGCTACAAAGCGAAAGCCATGGCTATTCAAAGTTGAAGGTATTTGCAAATCTGAGACGGACAGAGCAGGTGATTCCAGGTAGTCCAAGTCATTTTGGAGCTATGGGTGTGTAGTGCTTGATTTATGGAGCCTGCTGGTCTTTTCAGATTGTCGTTTGGAACTTTGGAGGTCAAGATACTAGCAAATAAAGATTTGTCGGGGGCCAGTTCTGTGTCGGGTTGGTTGCATGGATAGATGTGACATCTAAGATTTTTGAAGCTTTTCTAGGTTTTGTATGAATTCTATGCAGCAAGTAAAGGCCATGGGAGTTTACGGCTCGTCAATCGGGCACCGGGTCGGTCAGATATTAAAGTTTGAAAATGATGGCAGGTGCCGGTCAGGTGGTAGCAAACGGGTTTTTTAGGCGCATCATTTGAGGGCACGGCAAAGCCAAAATGGTACTGAGGTTTGTACAGTTCGTAGCCAACAAAGAGATCTATTGGTTGGAATTTGCGGCTCAATCACAGGGTTGGTGTGCACCAAATGGCATCGGATTGAAATGGTGAGAGGAGGAGAATTTTTATGCAATTAAAATTAAGAGTTGGTGAAGTTTTGACCATTGGGGGGTGATTTGAAGTGGATCTATCACGTATTTGTGGGTTAATCCCACATGATAAGTACGAGGTTGACTTGGTAGAGTACATAAGCACAAGGGAGACGTGCACTTATGTGTCGTGGTGTAGGAGTTGAGCTCCGAAGACTATTCACCATGGTGCCTAGAGCGCGCACAGCATTGTTGTGGTTGTGCCTGATGGACATGATGTTGACGTGGGGCGGTACCTGGTGGTTTTGTTGAAGCAAGTGGCGGATAGGCCCGTTATCGATGGCCGTTGACTCTGCAATGGCATGATGATGTGGTAGAGGCCCATCACGCACCGTAAGGGCCAAGTCATGCCTTGGGTTCCCAAAGGAAGTAAAGCCAAGAATAGAAGGGCATCCTCACATGCAAGGGATACCAAAAATAGACGAGGAACCAAAAAAGGGGAGTGCCCACGCTCAAGAGGGGCCCGTTCTTCCATGTGGGGGTTCTCTTTTCCGAGGTCAGTGAGACGGGAGGACCAAGGGATTCTTGAGCCGAAGTGTGGCTATGGAGTTGGTGTGGAGCTGAAGGGCAACCAGATTTTTGTGTTCTACTTGCCGATGCTTATGCCGGTTAGGAGCTACAGCTGTATATAGTCATCTTTGTTGAAAGAAATCCATCATTTTGTGTGCATCTGGTGTCGATTCCCTTATCCCTTCTCTTCTTTATTGTGTGCATCTGGTTTCGGGCGTGTGTAGGTAGTTGTGTCCCCCCTGATGGTCTGTTGTGCACAGAGAGGTTGAGAGAGGTTGTGAGTGCGGTGAAGGGATTGAATCGAGCTATACAAGGTGATTGGGCTTTGTTGGTGGTGTCATATTGAGTGTGTGCAAATGGTGGTTCGTCGGTGAGTTGTGTGAGTTTTGAAGGTGGACTCTAGTGGATTGGGGTGTGTAGTGATTTTCTTGGGCTATAGAGAGGCAGATTACTTGGGTTTTGGGTGTGTTTCCCTTCCCCCTATCCATCTTCAAGTTCCCCACGGAGGAGCATTGATGCTCTGATTTGAAGTTTAAAGTGGTGTTTGGAAGCCGACAAACGGTTAGCAGATGGTCAAAATATTTGGAGGTTGTGTTTAAAGGTAGGAGAGATGATGTAGTCAAGCTTTGGGCCCATAATTGGAGGTGTTGAAGACCTTGAAGATTGGTTGGCAAATTTTGAATTATGGATGATATTGATGCATATGTTGAGACGGATGCGAAAAAGCTGCAAATGGTGTCGTTGTTGATGCGCAGACAAGCAAAGGTTTGGTACAATGATTTGAAGGGTGATGATCAAAGTTCATGACACGAATTGTGGAGGCAGTTTTTGGAGCAGTTTGGAAAGGTGATTGCCCCGACAGAGGCTGGTGCTAAGTTGAAATTGGTACACCAAGAAGTAAGTAAGGATTTTTCTATTTTCCTTGAGGAATTTGAAGCTTGTTGGAAGTAGTTAGAATCCATGCATAAACAAGCGCCAAGGGATAATGCAAGCACAAAGAGTATCAACTCAACACTCGGATAAATAGATCTCAGCTAAGCATAAAACGCATAACTTTATATACAAGTGGTGAGCAAACATTGTGCTCAAATCACGTCCCACAAGTAGTGATGTTAATCTGACAATTGCATCAATCTATACTTGTAAGCATTTAGAACCTATAACCAATGACTATTTGTAAAATGTAAGCATTAGACTCACCATTAGAATGTTCGTCAATCAAAAACAATGTATACCATAGATCTACCTATAGCCACTATGAGCATACATAAATCTCACTCCTACGACAGAGGATACAAGAGCACTAAATCCACATCCAAGCTAACAAAATCTATAAAAGTGAGAGTAAATACTTGATCAGTGTTAAAATGGGAGTAAATCAACCACTACACCATCCTAGAATCAAATTGCAAATACATGCAACATATGGCAAGAATTTGGGAATAGAGTTTCTCTTATATTTTCAGTAAAATCTCAAATACAACTTAGTCATTCAAAGTGGCATGCCAAAAA
Organism: Adiantum capillus-veneris; assembly: GCF_014529385.1. Classification (NCBI taxonomy): domain Eukaryota; kingdom Viridiplantae; phylum Streptophyta; class Polypodiopsida; order Polypodiales; family Pteridaceae; genus Adiantum; species Adiantum capillus-veneris. The sequence goes on from NC_140956.1 coordinate 65,697,646, forward strand.
ATCATAGAAGTATAAATTAAGCCAACCAGGCACTCTGCTTAAACGAGAGACTCAGACTCTCATCCACAAATGTCATACAACGATCAAAAGTGATCAAATGCTCTCCAAACTCAATGAATAGAAGCAAGACATTGTTGTGAGTTCTCACAAAAAGTGCATAAACTTGTCCAAGACAAAACCATCTCAATCAAAAATCCACATGTGGCATACATACAACATAAGCATGGCATAAGCTCATTCCCATATGCGTAGCTCTTTGGAAACTCCACATCTCTGCTATCTGTATACCCGTGAATCCATCACCTACGAGCTATCAAGAGCTCGATTTGTATTAGCATATGCATACATAACATAAATTCCACACATAACGAATGTGTGTTGGAAACCTCTGTGAAAAACCACACAATCTAAAGCATAAAGCATCGACCGGAATGTTCGTCGGTTACAAAATTCACAACTTGTAATCTTGCACACTATCTCGTTGATCAAAAACCTCATCGGTCAAAAACCAGACACATGGATAAGAAACCACTTGTCCGCATATGACATACATTTCCTCCGAGATTAGTGCCGGGGAAAAGTACAATCTAGCTCACAAAATCCCTGTGAAGGTCAAGTTGTACCTATCATGGTGGCCGTAGACATCCAAGAGTCGATGTCGCTTGTCAAAAAAAACGTACTTCCAGAAGATCATTGGATCCATGTGTGTCATGGCGTATCTGTGCACGAGAAGAAATCAAAACACTGGAAAAGAGCCTAGACCCACTCTCTCTCGCTCTCTCTATGTTGAGGAAGTGGCCAGATAGACTCGTTCCATCAACCTCTGTGTGTATCTATGCAAGAGAAGAAATCAAAACACTAGAGGAGAGACTAGACCCACTCTCTCTCGTTCTCGCTATGTCAAGGAAGTGACCAGATAGACGCCGTCTATCTACCTGTGTGTGTGTGTGTGTGTGTGTGTGTGTGTAGCTGTTTAAATCTTAAGTAATAAGACATAATTGAATTTTTACATTCAAAAGACAGCTGGCCAAGGAATAATGAACTGATATGTACAAAAATAACTCAGTATCAGAATTATTTAGGTACAATGATTGTAGGGAAGAGGTCCTCTTTCAGTAAGGTTGGTAGTAAAAAAACATCCCCGTTCCTCAGTGGGTATTTCATTACAATAATGTTGCTTGCCAAAGAAAAGAAAACCCTCCAAGATAAGATAGAGTCCTTACCTGCATCCATCCAACTGTTGAGCTTATGTGTGAAGCTACTCTATGTGCTGGCTTACATATGAAGCTACTCTACATATATCACTCATGTCCCCTCTATATATGCATCATCTAGTGTGAGTATTCGACACACTTTGGGGCTCTCACTTCCGGTGTCCCGTCTCTCCTTCTCCGTCTATTCAATATGGTATCAGAGCTTCACCTATGGGGACTCAACTATATCGCCCACTATGAAGCTAAGTATATACAAAGTTACTGCTTTGTTTTCTTTGCGTTATTAAAGAAATTGTTTACGATGAGTTCGTGTTTGGTACTTTTGCATACATGTGATTGCTTCGAAGAGCTTACATGCATGCGTGGTTTCTTCAAAGAGATTGCATGAGGAATGACCAAGAACATGGCTGCAAGATACTAAGGTCCCGCCCCATACTTTCTACCACTTATTCATGGTGCAAGTTGATGGAACACTCCCTGTAGAGAGAATTATAGTAGCGTTGCTATTTACAGGCAGTGAATTTTAAGAAAGATGCACATAGTAGCATGCATTGATAGGAGATTATTTCACACATGGTAGACGAATTAGGTGACTGAGGTAGCTTGTATGGCTGCCCCTGCCGCTTTTAGGATCTTAGGGTGTGGCGCTGGAGCTTCTGCATTTCCAGATGATTTTCCCATTAATGCCAGCCCAAATCCGTCTGTGTGTGCAAGAGGATGCGATGAAAGGCCGTCCGTGCAGTCCGCATTCATGCCCTGTTTAGAAGATGAAGATTCTAATTGTTTGCAAGCCTTCAATTCAAAATGGCGCTGACGTAGGGTGAGCGGCCAAATCCTGGCAGAGGCGGTGTAGCCAAGAATAGCCAGCGCTTGCAGTTGGAGCTTAAAAATAGCAAAGCGTGTACGCGAGTGGCTTAAAAATAGCATCATGAGTGTTTTAAAAATAATAGATGGCTATCTCTTAGCTAGCCTCAATTTAGGTGTGAGGTTAACGTAATGAAGTAGCCGCGAATGGGACTATCCACGACGCCAAGAGCAGCAAAATCTGCCATGGCTATATAACCTGCAACTGAATGTGGAGGTTGGCTCTTGGGGCGCGATGGAGTCCATGCGATTTGTCCTTCTAGCCATCGGTATTTGTCCCCGAAGATCAGGGTACAGAGAGACTACACATAAAGGCATAGAAATATAGCTCTTCACGTATATCTTGTGCTAGATTGGTGCCTATTAACTCGCTGCTCGCTGGCCGGCTTGCAATCCAAGTCTTGCTCCAAAAGCTTCAGGAAAGACATTGTGCGACACATGGTTATATTTAACGCTAACATATTATCTTTCCTTATTTTCGGCGCTAATGCACGCTTTGCAAATCATGTGCCAAATAAAGCAAGCCAGCATAGGAATTATTTATAGCACCCTATTTTTAGAGTAGCATATGCAGTAAAGGTGTTTGAGCGCCTAGCTAATTCCGCTTGTCGGCTCAGCCAGTTTTGGCAATAATTCAAACTTCAAATTTTTCTCTGTTAATTGGGCCAGTTTTGGCAATAATCCAAGTCAAACATGCTGCCATATCAGTCAAAAAATAGCGCATGATGAATAACTAACCGAGCACTGTCGTATTTGCTTGTGTAGTTGCTTGTGTCTTGTCTTCGCATGCAAAAGAGGTGAGAAGAAGCAACAGGTGAGAAGAAGCAACAGCCTGGTGTCAAGCTTCGTGTTATTCTTGTTATCGTCATATTGTACCTTTGTCGCTTTTAGTGCCTCGATATTTCATGACACTATGGTTATTATCGTTATATCACTAGTGCTCTCTGTTGTAAGCTACTGTGGATTCAAAGATCGCCATTGTTGGTGGAGCTGGTAGAGCTGGCGGTACTGCTGGCAAGGCTTTTGTGTTTGTAGTAAGCAAGCAGGTCTCAATAGCCAGAAAAATAATGATACGCAATGAGAAAGGCCACAACCTATTCATTCCGTTTCTGCACACACTTACTGAGAGAGCTAATTACGTGTTCTTGTCTTGGGTTTATTGCCTTTAACTTTGGGTTATTAAAAAGTGAGTTCTCATGCACTCTAAAGGCTACGCTGTGAGGTGCCTTGCATGCATTCAGAGACAACATGGCAGCAGCTCGATGCTCTAAGTTTGCAAGCTACTTGCATGTTATTGTTGCCTCATGTTAGCTATGAGTCTTTGATAAAATTTTGCTGCATGATTTGAAGGTTTGCAAGACTACTAGTAATATTACATGTATTGTTGGCTAAAAGTAGCATGAGTGCTCAACAAGAATTTTAGGTTTGTATCTACAATCACACTTAAATACGAGCCAAATGGTCTCATTACAATGTTTTTAGACCAAAGTGTTTTTCTTTTCTCGTATTAGCATGGTGAGAACAAACGATTTGTTCTTATTCATTTTTGTTGATGATAGTATAAGTCATGTGTCATGATACCACCGTATTCTTTTAATGTGATCATGCAAAATTACATATTTCATTACTGTAGGTTGATTTTGTTGAACTCATTAACAATCCAAATTAAGAGTATTATTTGATATTTGGATATGATATATTGCCAGATGAACTTACCATACATTTTATAGATGACCTCTCTTACTATGGAGTTCATGCAAGTAATCTCATTAGCATGAACTTTATTTGTTGTTCCATAATGCCATTCATTGTACGAAGATATTGATGATTATTTCTCAGGTGTTGAGAGCATTTATTTCTCATCAATTTTTCACTTGTAAAGGTCATGTCATTAGGGCTCTTGTGACATATGTGAGGCTTATGTTTCTAGTTGGACTTTGTGTCATGTTTCATCACTAATTTTACTCAGTAGAGCCTGGTTGACTTTAATCTTGTAGAATAGTATGCCCAAGGATTTGAGTGTTAGTGCTTGGTATAATGATTTGCTAGGCATTATGTGGAGCATTTTAACTTCACTTTATGATACTCATGACCAATATTGCAGAGCTCGGTGCTCTATCACTGGTCAAACTTTAAGCATACATGTGAGCTCGGTGTTCCATGAACATGACTAGTTTGATACATACTTGAGTATATCATCTCAGACATCGTTAATCGTCATGTCCTAGTTGCTATATGTGAGCTCGGTGCTCCATGAATATGACTAGTTTGATATGTACTTTAGAGATCAATACGTCGTACTATTGCCACTTGAAAACTTGTTGTTATGGACATCATCTTGTATATCATCTCAGACATTTTTGATCGTCATGTCCTTGTTATTATATGTGAGCTCGGTGCTCCATGAACATGGCTAGTTTGATACATACTTGAGAGTTCAATACGTCGTACTTGCCACTTGAAAACTTATTGTTATGGACATCATCTTGGATATTGTCTTGGACATCGTTAATCGTCATGTCCTCATTGTTATGGTAGTGTCTTGATGATCATAATAGAGTGACATACTCTTCACATTCATATTTTGTTTAGGTGAAATTTTAAAGAGCTCGATGCTCTATCACTGGTCAAACTTTAAGCATACATGTGAGCTCGGTGTTCCATGAACATGACTAGTTTGATACATACTTGAGTATATCATCTCAGACATCGTTAATCGTCATGTCCTCGTTGCTATATGTGAGCTCGGTGCTCCATGAACAAGACTAGTTTGATACATACTTGAGAGCTCAACATGTCATACTTTCCACTTTAAAAAAAATAAAAATAAAAAAATTTGTTGTTATGAACATCATCTTGGATGTCATCTCAGATATCGTCGTAGACATTGTCAATTGTCTTGTTGCAATGGTAACTGTATTGAATATCATATGGGCATCATCTCGTGTCATTTATTTTATATGAAAACTTGTGTTTATGTGTGCACATACATTGTTGTTTCGTCATATGTACATCTATGCTATCCGTTGTTATGTTGTCTAAAGGACAGCGGTGTGGATCGTTTCTACTAATTACTTGATGAAATCATTTCAAGATATGATGGTGCTATCATTTAAAAATGTCTTTTATGATGCCATGGTGATGAACCATGATTTGATGATGCCATGGTTTTGTTTGTTGATGCCATTATTATTCTTCTTCAAGGATGACATGTAATAGGACTAGTCTTTGAAGTTCTTAAGTCAAAAAGAATGTAGCAGAGCATATCTTTCGTTAGCACGATTTGAAAGATTGTTGAATAGTCTATTAAATAGAGCTTATATGAACGAGTTTGAGATATTAAGAGAGAACATATATTCTTTTTTTTAAATAATACACTAAAGACGTATTTGATAAAGATTAACGAATAACAAATAGTTTGTCTATGAATAGTAAAAATTGAGATTTTTATTAATATGAGTATTTTATATTTATGTGTTTTAGCTTAAAATTCATGGTAAAAGTAGTGGAGATCCAAAAATAAAGGTTTTATGAGTCGCAACCAAAAAGGTGCGTTTTTAGCCAAACAGAGACGTTTTTCGCAATTCTGTCAACGTAGCCTTGTAGAACAGACCTATTCCCGTCGTTTTGAGTACCTGGATTGCTCTGTTCTGAGTTCGTTTGTAAAAGTTATGATAAAAACAAACAGAAGACAGCAGTAGTGTAGTGTACACAGGGACAGACAGACATACAACATCCTACAGTTCTCCCTGCTATCAACCAAGAAGTGGATTGTTTCTTCATGGTAGAGTATGACAATTGAGATTATGAAGGTATATAATTATGTTTTTTTACTTTGATTATCATATTGAATTGGTTGCACGAGTATGTTCTTTTGGCTATTTTGTAGGCGATGCAGAAATCAATGTGTGAAACAGGATCTGTGCAAAGTGTCATGATAGAAATCTAACCTTTACGGATCGCTTAGCGATCACGTTCTTATATTATTCTCACAGGTATACTTGGTACGAAAATCGTGCAGGCTTTTCGAGGAAAAGAAGGATAAAAGCACGACGGATGGTGCGTTTGGGGATCATTCACCGATCTCTTCTTCTGCGAGTGTGAGTGCGAGTGCGAGTGCGAGTGAGAGTGAGAGTGAGAGTGCGAGTGCGAGTGCGAGTGCGAGTGAGACGCTGCATGCAAGCGAACTGAAGCTCGGGGGTGGTCGGGAGGTTCGAGCTCCGTACAACGGAGTGCGCCCATATATTTCGCTCCTCTGTTGTATCAAACACTATCAATACAAAGATTTCTTCCTCTGTTTTGCTGTCTATCTCTATTATTCGGTTCCCGTGACAATTGGTATCAGAGCAAGCGGTTGATTCTGGACATGGAAGGATACGAGAGGAGGATGAAGGAGCAAGAAGACCTGATTCGGCGACTATGAGAAGATCTGAAAATTGCAAATCGGGAGCGTGCTGAGGCTCTGCGGGGCAAAGCAGCACGAGAGCTTGATATCTATGTAGACTTGATGGCCAACATGAAGGTGAAAACCATGCTACTCCACCTGGAAACAATAATCATCGTGGCGGCGCTGGGGTACCGCCAAAAGAAACGATGACGATATGGGAGAAGCGACAACCAAATCATTCTTAACGAAAGCTAAGCTTAAAGAGTTTGATGGCATAAGAAAGATATGCGAAGATTTAGAAGCCTAGATTGAAGAACTCAAAGATTTGGATTATACTTTCAATATCGAGAACACGACCACGAGACTTTCGAATGCTCGAGCAAGGTGACCGATAAGACAATACGTACCAAGATGGCTCAATTGGAGACTTTTGGCGATGCGTACGATAAAGGTAAGTCATCTACCCCTTCTTTGTGATGTTTTATGTCTTTGATACGTCCTTTGAAAGCTTCTGTGAGATCAAATTTATGCGTAGAAGTTGAGATTAAAATTTGAATTTCTTAATTGATTTGAATAGTATTCATTGCTTCTTATTGTCTAAATTGATTGAGAAATTAAACTTGAAATTAAATCGAGAAGTTAAAAGACTTGTGGACTTAACTAGTGGTAATAATAGTTCCACGAAAGAGTTAGTAGAAAATTTGTTTTTTTTTTCTTTGAAGAGTCGAAATCCTAAAGATGATTTCTATAACATAAACATTGATATGCATGATGTTATCATTGGTATCAATTAGATCATTGAAAATCATGTTTTGATTGATTGTTCAGAAAGAAAAATATATGTTTAATCATTTGATGATGATAAGTCACACTCTTTGTGGAAAGAAAGAGATTCTAAATCTAGTTTTCGCAATGGAATTGATAAGGTGACTTAGAAAAAGAGTTTGAGAGTTGCTTGTGTTTGCTTGTGTGATGACGTTGCTTGTGTTTGCTAATGAGATTAAAGAGAATCTGGGGATAAACATAAAGAGACAAATCGAGAATTTATAGAGGATCTCTTACATGAAGTTAAGGATGTGTTCCAGACAATCTTCCTGGTATACCTCCGCCTAGAGCGGTAGACCATGCCATAGATCTATATCCAGGAGCGACACCTTATTCCAGATCTCCATACAGATTCAATATTGATGAGCTTAAAGAGCTCAAGATACAACTTGATGATCTTTTGAAAAAGGGTTTCATTAAACCTAGTGTATCTCCTTGGGGTAGTCCTGTGTTATTCCAAAAGAAAAAGGATGGTACATATAGGTTATGCATCGACTATAGGGGATTAAACAAAAAGACCATTAAGAACAAATATCCTCTTCCTCACATAGATGAACTGCTTAGTCATTTGAGTGGTGCCACAATATTTTCAAAGGTTGATCTTCGTTCTGGCTACCATCAAATCTGCATTAAGGTCGAGGACATTCCAAAGATTTCTTTTCGTACACGTTATGGACATTATGAATTTAGAGTTCTTGCTTTTGGTTTGACTAATGCACCAACAACTTTCATGTGCTTAATGAATAATATTTTTCACCCGTATCTTGATGACTTCATTCTAGTATTCTTGGATAATATTTTTGTGTATTCTACGAATGAAGAAGATCATGCATTGCACTTAAAGAAAATATTTGAGGTTTTGCGTGAACATAAATTGTATGCCAAAGCAAGTAAGTATTCTTTTGCAAAGGATCAGATTGTGTAATTGGGAAGAGTGATTTCTAAAGAGGGGATTCACATTGATCTTGATAAAGTTAAGACTATGTTAGTAAGAGATGTAAGAAGCTTTATGGGTCTAGCACAATATGAGAGAGCACACATTAAAGATTTCTCTAAGATAGCAAGTCCTTTGACCGAATTGACCAAGAAAGACAAGGGTTTTGTGTGGACTTCTAGCTGTGAGACTGCTTTTGAGACCTTGAAGGCTAAAATAGCGGAAAATTATGTTTTAAAAGTTCCTGAGATGGGCAAACCATTTGTTGTGTCCTGTGACGCTAGTGGTTAACAATTAGGTTGTGTTTTGACACAAGAAGGAAGAGTGGTTGCATATGAGTTTAGGAAATTAAGACGACATGAATTGAACTATGCAACACATGATCTAGAATTGCTTGCTCTTGTTCATGCATTGAAGCATTGGCGTCATCTCTTGCTTGGTGTAAAATTTGAATTGCGCACTGATCATCAAAACTTGAAGTATATTTTCACTCAGCCATTTTTAAATAGCAGACAAAGAAGATGGATTGAATTGCTGGCTGAGTATGACTTTGATTTGAAGTATTTGTGTGAAAAAGAAAATAAAGTTACAGATCCATTGAGTCGTACGCCCATGGGTAATTTGTTGACTGTTGTGCGATCCAATTTGATTGATGATATGCATGCTGAAGTTGAAAATGATTCTTTTTATAGGCCTATTTTGAAATTCTTGCGTATAAGGGAGATCTGTATTATTATGACCGCTTGTGTATTTCTGCAAATGCTTCTTTTAAGAGTCAAATTCTGCATGAGTGTCATAATTCACCTTTTTCTGGTCATCCTGGATTAAATAAGACATATGAAAAGATTAAAACCTTATTCTTTTGGCCGCGTATGAAATTGGATGTTAAGAATTATGTGTGTGAGTGCTTTCAATGTCAACAAGTTAAGATTGAGCATAAGAGGATGCCTGGTGACCTTCAACCTTAGACATTCCTTTACAGAAGTGGGAGTGTATATCCATGAAATTTATCATTAGACTTCCTACTACTCGTGGAGGGTATGATTTGATCTTTCTGGTGGTAGATAGACTCACAACACAAGCTCACTTCTTTCTTGTAAAAATAACTGATACTGCAATGACCATTGTACGCTTGTTTGTGAAAGAGATATTTCGTTTCCATGGCATGGCCAAGAGCATAGTGTCTGATAGAGATTCTAAGTTCACTTCTCATTTTTGGAGAGCGACTTTTGACTCTATAGGTACCCAGTTACTCATGTCTACTACTTTCCATCCTCAAACAGATGGGAAAACGGAGAGAGTGAATCGTATTTTAGAAGATATGTTACGAATGTATGTCAATGAAAACCAATCTAATTGGAATGAATATCTATCTTTGGTTGAATTTGCATATAACAGTTCATATTATTCATCTATTAGGTTGACTCCGTTTGAGGCAATGCATGGCTATCACTATCCCACACCTATTAATTTCTTAACTCGAGGAATAAGGTAGAACTGTCACGTGAGATGCTTGAGAAAATGGATAACGAGTTGACCAAAATCAGGGGGATTATTAGAGAAGCTCAAAAGAAACATAAATTGTATTATGCCAAGAGACATCGGGTTGTGGAGTATGAAACTGGTGATATGGTTTTCTTAAAGGTTATTCCCGAGAAGTCTCATTTGATTCTTGAAAAGGATAAGAGATTGTCTCCACGATTTTCTGGGCCATTTAAAATTTTGAAGCGCATTGGTTCATTAGCTTACAAATTGGAATTGCCTTCTCATGTCAAAGTGCATCCTGTATTTCATGTGAGTTTATTGAAAAAGTATATTCGTAATGTGCATCATGTTTTAGAGGACAACTCTAAATTGAAAGATGACAGACCATTGACTGTAGAACCAGACTTAGTACTAAATAGGCGTTTTAAACATCTGAGGAATAGAGACATTGTGGAAGTTTTGGTTATGTGGCAGAACTATCCAGTAGAGGATGCATCATGGATTGATCTTAGTGTTTTGCAAAGAGAATTTTCCTCTCTTTTAGACCAACTCTGAGGACAGAGTTAATTTTGATAAGGGGAGAATGTAATAGGACTAGTCTTTGAAGTTCTTAAAGTCAAAAAGAATGTAGCAGGGCATATCTTTCGTTAGCACGATTTGAAAGATTGTTGAATAGTCTATTAAATAGAGCTTATATGAATGAGTTTGAGATATTAAGAGAGAACATATATTTCTTTTTTTAAATAATACACTAAAGACGTATTTGATAAAGATTAACGAATAACAAATAGTTTGTCTATGAATAGTAAAAATTGAGATTTTTATTAATATGAGTATTTTATATTTATGTGCTTTAGCTTAAAATTCATGGGTAGGCTTAAAATAAGTTGTAAAAGTAGTGGAGATCCAAAAATAAAGGTTTTATGAGTCGCGACCAAAAAGTTGCGTTTTTAACCAAACAGAGATGTTTTTCGCAATTCTGTCTACGTTGCCTTGTAGACTAGACCTATTCCTGTCGTTTTGAGTACCTGGATTGCTCTGTTCTGAGTTCGTTTGTAAAAGTTATGATAAAAACAAACAGAAGACAGCAGGAGTGTAGTGTACACAGGGACAGACAGACATACAACATCATACAGTTCTCCCTGCTATCAACCAAGAAGTGGATTGTTTCTTCATGGTAGAGTATGACAATTGAGATTATGAAGGTATATAATTATGTTTTCTTACTTTGATTATCATATTGAATTGGTTGCACGAGTATGTTCTTTTGGCTATTTTGTAGGCGATGCAGAAATCAATGTGTGAAACAGGATCTGTGCAAAGTGTCATGATAGAAATCTAACCTTTACGGATCGCTTAGCGATCACGTTCTTATATTATTCTCACAGGTATACTTGGTACGAAAATCGTGCAGGCTTTTCGAGGAAAAGAAGGATAAAAGCACGACGGATGGTGCGTTTGGGGATCATTCACCGATCTCTTCTTCTGCGAGTGTGAGTGCGAGTGCGAGTGCGAGTGCGAGTGAGAGTGAGAGTGAGAGTGCGAGTGAGAGTGTGAGTGCGAGTGAGACGCTGCATGCAAGCGAACTGAAGCTCGGGGGTGGTCGGGAGGTTCGAGCTCCGTACAACGGAGTGCGCCCATATATTTTGCTCCTCTGTTGTATCAAACACTATCAATACAAAGATTTCTTCCTCTGTTTTGCTGTCTATCTCTATTATTCGGTTCCCGTGACATGACATTATGCTTTGATATCATGATTGTTTTCGTTTATCATGCCATGGCTATGTTTATTGATGCCATGCTCATTGTTTTTGTTGAGAGATGAAATTATACTTTGATACTATGCCTATGTTCATTGATGCAATGATGATTTTCCATTTATCTTGTTGAAAGTATGTATGAGAAAATGGTGCCCCATTATGTTGTTTGTATACCGGCTTTGTGTTATATACATGTGGACATATCTATTACATATCTATATATGTAGTCAAGAGTGTGGCGTTGTGAAACATCTATTACAAGATTGTGGCTCTGATTATTTAACTAACGTTGCTAAGATTATCTTGATTGTGTTTCTTGAGTTTATGATACTTACATGCATGTTTATTAGTGATGCTATTGAGGATTGAGCAAAAGCTAAAGTTTATCAGAACACGTTTGATGAAGACATGCTGGCGGGCTACACAAAAAGTTTATGAAGACATTTCTGATGAACAGATGTTGATAGCCTACACAAAGATATCTCTCTATTGTACTTGATAGGAGTGATGTAGCTCCTCATAAACATTCTTTGTAACTTCAATATTATTTTGAATATAACGATGGGTGTATATAGAGCTGTGGGTTTTTCCCTTGAGCCCCCAAGTGTTTTTTCATCCACAGTTAGGGACCCTTATTTGAGTGGGGATGTTGAGCTTATGTGTGAAGCTACTCTATGTGATGGCTTACATATGAAGCTACTCTACATATATCACTCATGTCCCCTCTATATATGCATCATCTAGTGTGAGTATTCGACACACTTTGGGGTTCTCACTTCCGGTGTCCTGTCTCTCCTTCTCCGTCTATTCAATACCAACCAAGACAAAAATTCAATTAGCCTTGGATGTGTTTTACAGGTATCAATGGCCATGTCAGTTGTTATCCATGTCCATCTTATAGATTTTAATTACTTTAGCCAAGCTTAGGTTATTAGATTTTTTTAGCAGTCTTTACATATTCCTTCAAAAATCAATGGTACAATCTACCTTCTAATCTGTGTGGTGAAGTCCAAAAAGTTTAAGCCATAGCTTGGTAGCTATGCTTGAGTCCATAGTAGCAAACATATACTTACTAATCAATAGAGTATCAAAAAAAGACTCCATTTTTTCAAGTGGAACCTCATTTCGCGAGCCATATCTCGGTATTTATGCCATGTTTTGAGGGTACCAGCCATATATTTACCTTCAAACTTCCCAATTTTTCTCCATAGCTTGATAGCTATGCTTACACTAACAATAGCATCCATATACTTACCAAAATCAGAAATAGAGTATCAAGTGGAACTTTATGTCATGAGCCAAAGGTCAGTTTTTTACGCCAAAGCTGAGAGTAATCTCCATATACTTACCTTCAAAACTTCAAGTTTTTAACACTACAAGAGGCTCTTCATATTAGCGACGCTCAAAAAAAAATTTCCCGGCGTCGCTATGAGCGTCGCAAATTTACAAAGAAATTTGCGACGCTCATAGCGACGCCGGCTGGGGTAAAAAAATAACCGAGTGCGCCCAAAAACTCAGATCTTAGATCTGAGTTTTTCGGCGCCCTCAAGCAAGGAGCAGGTAACGCTCTCCCTCTCTCTCTCTCTCTCTCTCTCTCTCTCTCTCTCTCTTTTTCTTCTCCACACACACACACACACACACACACGAGGAGAGGAAGGAGAGCCAGGTATGCTCCTTCCCTCTCCTCATTCTCATGTTCCCTTCCCCTCTTTCTCTCTCCCTCTCTCTCTCTCTCACACACACACATACACACACACATAGTGTTTTTGAGAGAGAGAGAGAGAGAGAGAGAGAGAGAGAGAGAGTACAAAACAAAAACAAGAACGCACACACACATACATAAAACAAAGAATGCACACACACATTGAGAGAGGGAAAGAGAGAGAGAGAGAGCATGCCATAAACAAAAAAGCTCGCATTGAGAGAGGAAAAGAGAGAGAGGAACATGCATAAACAAAATAAAACGCACACATTGAGAGAGGAAAAGAGAGAGAAAACATGCATACGATCCAAAAAAACGCACACACATTGAGAGAGAAAGAGAGAGAAACTAATTTAACGTCGTAGGAAACTAATTAAAATTAAAAGACCTAAAGATCTAGCCGACGAGGAGTTGAACTCAAGACCTATTATTCAAGAGGGAAATGGCATAATCAATCTATCATACTTGGCATGGGTGATAGAAAGGTTATACCATTTATCTCTTTTTATTGGCACACACATCCACACACGCGCACACACACAAGAAGAAGAGAGTTATAACGTCGTAGGAAACTATCTTAAAAGACGTTAAAGATTAGGTTATATGTAGACTTACATTAAATTAGATTTAGGTTTATTTTTAACTAGATTTATGTTTATTTAAGCTAGATTTAGATTTACGTTATATTAGATTAGATTTAGGTCTCCATAGACTGCGATGCCTGCATGAAGCGGGTGAAGAAAGCCCTCAATGGAATATAGGGTATTGCTGCCTTCACTCATGGTGGGCTCCGTCGATCCAAAAGTACTGGTGAAATGTCTTCAGAAGAAAGGGAAGAAGGTGGATCTTCAGGGTGGCAAGAGTCACTACATCCCCGACACAATGACCATCTAGACAACCTCTAGTCATTAGACTTACGTTAAATTAGATTTAGCTTTATTTTTAGTTAGATTTACGTTTATTTAGATTTACGCTTATTTATGTTAGATCGAGTCCACGCAAGAATTACTTACGGTTTAGGGTTTAGAGTTAGACGAACATTGAAAAGATCTACTGTGAAAAGATGTTAAGATGAAGTGAAGTGCTACAGCTAGAGAAGAGGCAAAGGGGTTTTGTCCACTACATGCAGTATCATGTAGACGTGGGTGTGTAGATTTCTTGTACGCACAAATATAGGTATTGACCAATAAAGACGAGATTATAACCCGGTGGCGGGGATTGGACATGACTAGAGAATGTGAGGTAAAGAAAGAGAGAGAGAGAGAGAGAGAGAGAGAGAGAGAGAGAGAGAGAGAGAGAGAGAGAGAGAGAGAGAGAGAGAGAGAGAGAGAGAGATAAGACGAAGAATGCCAATAGAATATTAAATTTGTTGTCCAGGTTATAAGTTTTTTATCCTCATTATGAGTAGTGACGAGGATGTGGGACCGTCCAACCGAAACACCTATCTCTCAACGAGGGTCTTATGTCCTTGTAATCAATGCAAGCATGCTGTGCGACGGAGAAGACGTGTTTCTTTGCAGCACGTTCGCAAATTTGGCGAGTTCGATCCATCTATTATAGATCGAGTTGTTGCCAATTATAACTCGTCGGACTCTGACGCTGGCCAACAAGGAGCAATCTTGCAACCCAATAGACGTGTTCGCAGGTGCTTTGGTCAAGCAGCATATGTGAGGCCACAAGATGTAGCCTCTGACAGCTCCGGGGATGATCATGCAGAGCACATTCCCAACGAGGCAATGTTTGAGCCCGAGATTGATGAAATGATCGAGACGATCATGGATTCAGAAAGGCTTATCTATGATGATATGAAAAGTGAAGCCGATACGCCATTGTATAATGGAGCACGTATGTCTAGATTGAAAGCACTCCTGGTTCTTCTCAACATGCAGGCAAAGCTTGGATGGAGTGACACTAGCGTCACAGTGATTTTCAGGTGATCTATTACAATTAGTTTACTTTAATAGAACTCTAAATGTATAATGATCTGATAGATTTTTACACGACTGTATCATATTTTTATGTTGTGTAGATTGCTGAAAGAGCACATACTACCAGCTGACAATGTGATGCCAGATTTCCGAGATGAAGCAAGAAAGATTTTGCGAAACTTGGGGATGGATTACAATTCTATCCACGCTTGTCCTAATGACTGCATTCTTTTCAGAGGGGAATACATAGACATGGAGAAGTGTCCGAAATGTGATTCCGAAAGATATCGAGTAGATCTCCACGGGACAAAAATTCCACAAAAGGTTTTGCGACATTTCCCTCTGCTTCCTCGCATCAAGCATTTCTTTGAATGTAAGTCCATGGCCTCCCTAGCATCATGGCATGAGGAGAATAAATCTTCGGATGGTGTGCTACGAATTCCTGCAGATTGCGTAGCGTGGAAACATATAGATGGAACATGGTCGGATTTTGCAAGGGAAGCTCGAAATTTGCGCTTAGGCCTGGCTATGGATGGCGTAAATCCATTTGGTCAAAGATCAACATCTTACAGTGTATGGCCCGTTGTCATCGTCAACTACAACATTCCCCCGTGGTTGACTACGAAGAAGGGTCACCTATGGCTAAGCTTGATTGTGCCAGGGCGATATAAAGTGGGGAATATGGATGTGTATCTTCGTCCACTATTGGAAGAGCTACAACAATTGTGGATTGGCATAGAGGTGGTGGATATGAGCCGACACACAGGACGACGGAATGCTTTGATCAGAGGCATTCTAATGTGGACCATGCATGACTATCCCGGGCTAACAGAATGCTCAGGTGATCTATTGACACTCCTCACTCAGACACTGTAAATCTTGTTTTTTCCCATAGTTGATCTATTATCATGTGTATACATGCAGGGCTTCAAACAAGCGGATACAGAGCATGTGTCACATGTGGACCTAGACTGAATGCACGTAGGGCACCCTCACTGAAGAAGCAAATCTACGAAGGTCATCAAGCGTATCTTCCAGAGAATCATGTGTTACGCGACGGATTTTTGGGAAGAGAGCCACCAAGGATGTCTGCACAAGCATGGTTAGAGCAGAAGGAGATGTGCGATGACGGATTGCCTCCAGGGATGAAGAGACTATCTCTATGGTACGAGTTACCATACTGGCCCGGACTCATGATCAATCACTTGCTCGATCCAATGCACATATTCAAGAATGTGGGTAATCTACTATGGGACCATTTGACCGGCAAGAAAGATACTTTGGGAGCCAGAGTTGACCTTAGAAATGTGGATCGTATGGAGCAATATTGGCCGCAAACAGCGTCTGATGGATCGATAAAACTCCCTAAAGCACCATGGATTTTCACAGGAGCCCAAGAACGCAAAGTAAAAGAGACCATTCTATCTTTGCGGACCCCCACTTGCGTAATGCACTCGCTCCGAACGTGTTTTACTAAAGAAGGAAAGCTTACCGGTTTGAAGTCACACGATTGGCATAAAATGTGTCAGGTATGTTCATAGTGGACTTTAATATCATTGCATAAAATGTGGACTTTAATATCATTGCTGCACATACTTTACAGTTTATTTTACCGGTTGCCATTGAGGGATGTTTGTCTCTCGACATCCGTAACACAATCTACAAACTTGCAAAGCTGGTGCAATGGATCTCACAAAAGGAGATCAACGTAGACTCCATACCATTCGCCAAACTAAATGATGCGGAGCTTGTGTGCATGTTTGAGAAACATTTTCCTACTACAATGCTAACCATTCAGGTGCATCTTCTTGTTCACATAGTTGATGAGGTGGACATAGCTGACACAGTTCATTCCAGATGGATGTTCTTCTTAGAGCGTTTCATGAAAACGCTTAAGGGATATGTGCGTCAAAAGGCACGTCCGGAGGGTAGCATGGCAGAAGGTTGGTTGGTATCAGAGTCCCTAGTGTACATTGGAGAGTGGCTAGACGGATTTGATAAATCCCGGGACACGCTATGGCGAACCATAGATGATGAGCGCATATCTGGGATTGTCATGTGCATTCTCGGTGTTGAGAAGAAGATGACGGAAGATCTAGAGGCTAAAATCAACCAATTTTGCATGCTTCACAATCCAGTGATGCAAAAGTGAATTTCACAATATGAGGATGCAAAGCAAGAGCGACAAAGGGCACGAATCGAGTGGAGACGGGGAAGACGACCACCGATGCACTATCCAGCGGTTCTGGAGAGCCTACCAACCTTCATGAGCTTAAGATGGTTGCACAACCAATTGAAAAGTGCACAACAATACGGTGACGAAGTGACTGAAGAAGAGTGGGAGTACTCTCGGGGTTGCGCGACCAAGGTAAGTTTGCAATGTACGACTAGCAAGTGACTTTATTTATAAACGTTTGAACGGCCACTCATAATCTTTGTTCGTTGTAGTATAAGTCATACACAGCAGCATGGTGTAAAGGTTGACATTTTAGGGTGGAACGAATCAACAAAAAGCGTTTTACTCAAAATTGTGGAATCATGGCAAAATTTGAACAGTCTAGTCGACGACGTTCCTCTGATGCAGATCCTGTGGTGGCGGAACTCACTTACTTCGGCACGCTGCAAGAGATTTTGAGGATCGATTACAGAGGATTTTTTGTCGACGTGTTCGACGTGCAATGGTTCAAGATAATCATGGAGGGTCGCAACGCTACTGTGCGTAGAGGAGAGTCTGGTTTTCTTGAGGTGGATTCTACTAAGAAATGGACTGACCTAAGAGACACTTTCGTACTACCCGAGCATTGTGAACAAGTAAGTATGTAAATAGTTAACATCCCCCTTTTACAAGTTATGTGCTTGAAAGCTCTCATGTAAGTTATGTGGCTCTGGCAGGTAATATTTCATCCTACAAAGTCTACATCAAACTGGTGGTACGTCATAGAGGTAGCCCCTCGTAGTGCAAGGACGTATGAAGGCTACCATGTGCCAATCACAACGACATCAATGGAGGAGATCAGAGAAGATGCTCAATCAGAAGCCGCTGCGGTGGTGCCAGACGAGCATCAAGATGCTACTACTCTATATGGGGTGCATGCAGAGGAGCTACAAAATGAAACAGAGGATATGTGTTTAAACGGAGAGCTCTATATAGATATAGGAAGTTATGCTGAGTTATGCGAGGATGAGAGAGAGATCTCTTAAAGCCACAAATATTGCATTTGAACAATTTTGCTCCGTGTTGTAAAAGCTCTGGCTCTCTAAGTACCTTCCATGGTGTATAACGCTCTTTTCTACTCGCGCTCACATCTTTTGATTGAAAATTCTGAGTTTTCGACTTGCCTCTTCTATCACTCGATTCATTGCGTCATTGTATTTATATGTGTCATTACGTCATTGTATTTAATGGTCTTTGCGTCATTGTCTACTCTATTCATTCAATATTAAGTTTAAATATTCGTGTGTTTAATGCAGGTATGGATGATGAGGAGTTTCTTTCTTCTTTGTCACCGCAGCAGAGACAGTGGTACATGGAGCGTCATCGCTCTGGCACATCATCACGCGTTCCTACTCCATCCGCATCTCCCTCTCTTTCGGAGCATTCGGCGCGCTCCGAAGCTTCGGCGTCAACGAGACGAGCTTCACACTCGTCTAGACACCGGCGCTCTAGTGGTGGCGGTGGCGGTTGTTGTGGGGATTCCGCCACCGATGCCTCCACACCGCCTCGTGTTCGACGAGGCTCTTTACCCTCCCCTTCTTTGCCCGCCCCCACACCAGCCACAACATCGCCATCTACGCCAGGTTTTGCACGGCTGACTGTTCCTAGAAGCTACACACCTCTACCTACTCCGCCAGGAGCCACCCCACTCGACACTCCTCGCTTCGGGGCCCAGACGTCGGTGGAGACACCTGACGTCCGTACCCCCATCGACACGCCGCTAGAGACCCCTGCCGGGACACCCAGGTTCACGCGTCACCGGCCAGAGGGCTTGCCTTACTCCGTCGACATCAACGGCGGCATCATCATGGATGATGACGGCAAGAAGGTGATCTCGCGCATGCGTGGTCTTTGCTCTCAGTTGTTTAGACACTACATACTAAACAAATGGAGTGAAGTACCAAGTGATTTAAAAAACAGAGTCATCAGCATACTTCATGATGAGTTTCCCGTTCCAACACGGGATCAGCGCTTCAATGAAGACCTGATGAAGATTCGAATGCGCGAATACTGCAAACACAAGCGTTCCGAAGTGCAAAAAGCAATCAAGAATGGGTGGAACAGGCCAGATTGACTGGCCAAAGAAGATTGGAAGAATGCGAAGAAAGCAGCGTGCGAGAATCCCGACAAGTGGAAGCAACAAAAGGATGCAGCCAGAGCGCGAGTAGAGGCAGGGAGCTCGCACCACTTGGGGAGCGGTGGATGGGCATCATTTGAGGCCGATTTTGTAAGTGTTTTCACATTGCTCTTTATGCATGTTCGATAGTTTAGGGTTTATGAGTTTTTTAGTTCTAACATAATGAAATCTTTGTATGTTTTGACAGTGGTCGATGACAGGACGTGATCCCACACCGTACGAGCGCGAGTACGCAGGCAGGAAGGGCTTAAACGCCCTGATGGACATTCTCAGTTCTCGCGGCGGCATGGTTAGTATTAGGGTTTACTCTTTTTTATCTTTTGTATTGTTTTATAAATGTCGTTATATGTTTATACTTACTGAAAGCTGTCTTATTGTCTTTTTTTGCAGAATCCGACAGATACGCCGCTTGGACGCGACGAGATGTCTGACTAGACGATGTCAGTTTAGCCGTAGCTAGATAGCATTAGTTTAGGGTTTCTCATAGCTTATGTATCATGAGACGGATTTTATACGTCTTTTTGAACCATGTATATTATTACATTTGTCACCGCAGTTCCTTTTGCCAATCAATTCTTTATGCCTATGATGTTGTACAATTGTCATTATTACATTTGCCAATCAATTCATTTTGCCTATGATGTGTACAATTGTCAATTTTGCAAACAATGCGTCTTGTGGGTGACTATTTTGGGTCTATTATCTACCTTTGTACTTTTTTTAAAAAGTGAATCAAGTACAATATGGTTGATGGGTGGCAAGGCATTCAATGCCCTGCCACCAAAAAAAAATTCTCTCGGGCGTCGCTATAAGCGTCGCTATTTATGGCTCTGTAGCGTCGCTATGGGCGTCGCTATAGTCTTCTGTGTAAACGTCGCTATAGGCGTCGCTATATGCGTCGCTATATAGCGACGCTCATAGCGACGCATATAGCGACGGTTTTAGCGACGCCGGGGGTTATAAAAACCCAGTGTATTTCCGTCGCTAACAGCGTCACAAGAGCACACAACCTCTTGTAGTGTAAGTTCTTAGTATTCAATACAGTTCAGCATTGTTCAGTCCTGTTTTTCTCCAAGATACTTTCAAGCTTCCACCGTCATGGGTGCTAGATGGGTTAAAATAACCTTAACTGTTTCTCCCCATATGAAATCATGAGGGAAAGTATTATGAAGAAGTCCAAGAGTTTCCATATTGCATACAACAGAAAAGCCAAACGTATCCTTGTCGATGTCAGACAGAGTTTCATCACCAAAACAAACACAAGCTTTCAGAAAGTCCAAGATTTCATTCACATTCCATGCGGTTACTAGCCTTAGCTATAGGCCAGAGCTAAAATGCATTAGCTATATATTTACCCCCCCTTTTTTTAAAGAAAACCCAAGTGATTCATCATACAAAAAATTGTAATGTTCGGTTACTGTTAGGCCCGCAAAAAGAAGAAGACCAGTGTCGGCTAAAACAGAGCCCCAAAAAAACCAGTGTTGGCTAAAACAGAGCCCAAAAAAAGCATTTATCGGCTAAAACAGAGCCCTTTCTTTTTTCTAAACATACCTTAGTTAGGTCAGTAAACGGCAAGACCTGCAACGGCTTAAGCCAAGCCAAGAAAACCAATGATGCACAGTTTTTTTTCTAAGACCAGTCGACATCAAATCTCCCCAATTTTTGCAATAGGTTCCATTAGGTGTGCTTTCAATCAGTCAGACGATGCCTTGCTACCATATTTAAGGGCTACAACAGTTTTTTGAAAAAAAACAGTCTACGCAGAGTACTTGCCCAAACAAATTCTTAAATTAAACCCCTAATGAATGTTATACAGTTCAACGCTATGCTATGAGAACGTAGTACCAACGTAATGTTATACAAGTAGTACCAACGTAATGTTTTAATATTTGAAGCAACAGATAACCAAAGCTCAAAGATTTTTTTTCTCAAAAAGAGGCCTAGAGAAAAACCTGAGTATTTTGCGCAGTGAGCTCCATAGCTCGGACAGTGAAGCAAACGGTATATTGCCTTTAGTCAGAACAACAAAAATACGAACAAGCTAAGTGAGGGGCAAAGTGCACCCTCACCTTTTTTATAGAGGTTGAGCTGCATTTTCCTGAGCGTGATCGATGAGAGAGGCAAGCCTCCCTGCTGTGTAACATCTTCAAGTGATGCACAGAAAGCCTTGCAAGGGGAGATCCATCCCCAGGATGCGCAAGCCGCCTACTATTTGCAATGAGAGCCCGGCATTTTTACTCACGCCCAATTCTAGGAGAGAATTATTATGCAAGGGCATAGTCCCATAGGCCATAAGTGGCATGTAATGAGTCAGTATCCCATGAGTGCTTCAGAGGGGGGGGGGGAGGGAGGTTTTATTTAGGAGGAGGGAAAAACTAAAGCATTAAAAGTACCACAGTGTGTGTGTGTGTGTGTGTGTGTAGCTATTTTATCATAAATAATAAGACATAATTTGAACTTTTACATTCAAAAGACAGCTGGCTTCAGAGAAAGAGAAATGATAAGTACAAAAACAACTCAAGGTTAGAATTATCTTTGTACAATGTTTGTATGAATGAAGCCTCATTCCAGTATATAGATAGAAGTACTTCCCTTGCAATAGGTGTATGTATAATCCTGTATTGGACAATTGCTAAAAGCCAAAAAAAACCTTCCAAGATAAGATAGAGTCCTTACCAGCATCCATCCAAACAAGACAACATTTATATTATCCTTGGATGTGTTTTACAGGTATCAATGGACTATACCAGTTGTTATCCATGTCCATCTTTTAACCTTTTTTAAAAACATTTGAGCTTAGTCCAAAGTACTTATGTTCTTTTATATATAAGGTTCAAAAAATAAAAATTTAGTATTTTAGTCTTAGCGTAGAGTGCCATACCCCCTACTACTTCAAATGGTAAGTTACCCATCACAAAACAACTTTGAGTAAATTAATGGAGCTCCATCTGTGAAGAAGTTTAAAACTTGCTATAAACGAGTATAGACCCATTGTAGAATAAATTCGGAACTGATATAGTTTACAACGTAATCCGATCCTTCCTATTTACTATAAGTCACAAACTCCCATCAAATGGTGAATGTAAATAGAGTTTTGCATTATCCCGTCTTATCAAAACCAGGTGCTAATATGCAGTGTAACTGGGAAAAATCCCATAGGGTCGCCCAAAACAGCGTGTTTTAGGAGGCAATGTATGGCAAAATAGGATTCCAAAGTACACCCAACCATAGGTGTTTCATACCAGTTTAAAAAAGAGACAGTTTTTTTCATGTCAACCGATTACAGCGACAGTACCAATCATAGAAGCCAATAGTCATCCAGGGAATACCCCCATCCCAAAGCATCTTACTGTAATGATAGCGACACATCCATATGCAAGAAAAAACCCCTCTGGGTTGTACCCAAAGCTGTAATGCGAGATACTTACCTTCACAATGGGCAGAGCTTTTTACCAAACCAGTGAGCCATTTATCACAAAGTTAACCGAATAGCTTAAAGTGTAAAGCGGTATCAATTACCATCCAATCATTTAAGTACAACCTTTCCAGAACAATTCTGTTAAGTGCATCCTTACCTTAGGTTAATATGCATTTATCTGTAAAGAACCGAAACCCAGCTGAGGGGTTTAGCCAAAAAAAACCTTTAGTTAGTGCCATTTAGAGTAAAGCAGCCATAAAGTGGTTTTTATCAAAAAACACAGCAGGTTATGCCCCCATATATTAAGCTGTTTCCAAGCATTGTCATGTGACTGAAACCAGTAATCACAGGGTTAGACCCTTCCTTTTTTTAAAATTATACCGTATAGTCTACAGAAAAATATATATTGCATGGTCCAGCCATGTGGTAGTACCCCATTATCACAAGCAAATAAACAGTTTTCTCAGCGCAGCCAGAATGTCAGTAAGTTAAGCCCAAAGAATCAATCATTAACCATATGATGCTATGCATAGCCATTAAAAATCGGGGCTATAGCAATTAACAATACTCCTTAGTGGTGTTACCAAAGCAATGCCATCCCACACCATGGTTTTTACTGATTAACCAACTCATAGCATGCTCTGTCAAGCCAAGTCAATCCACCCATACACAGAGCAATACCATAATAATAATCTCAAAGAAATGATTGTAACAAAATCAGTGAGGCCAAACATGGTAACCAACCTATGTTGTAGCTGTTGCAAGCTCCATTGTAGATGCAGTAGAAAAAAATATAAACAGTTCTCACACTTTACGCAAGAAAAACTCACAGAAGGCTAAGTGAGGGGCAAAGTGCGCCCTCACCTCTTAAATAAAATAAGGAGGAAGGCCGCCATCCTTGAATATGTGTAGCATTTAGGTAGTATTGAGTGGAGTGAGCCCCTCCTGCAGGTCTGATCAAGCATGGCCGATTGTCATGCAGTTTTGTTATGGCAAATACCACCATAGCGCCTTCACGGTAGGTTTTAGAGAAGGCAATCAACCACTTATTTTGCAAGCTAAGGGTTTTTTTTAAAAACCTATTATACTTATAAGGGAGATATCCCACGGTGGATACCTATAAGGTAAATTAGGAAGCTAGTTTAACACAATTGTTATTTGTGCTACATAATCACAAAGGTAAGTACCACAGTGTGTGTGTGTGTGTGTGTGGTGTTGCATACATGCTCTCTGTTGCACTATAGAGAGAAAAACTCACTAGCATTTTGTACTCATCGCTGAAATTTTCAACATTTTCCTACCTTCAGTTTTCACAAACTCCAACGCTCCCACTCTCCAATTTTTTTCATCAACACTATGGTGTTTTTTTGTTGCCTCATAGCGCTACTGCAAAGAAAGAGTCTCTAGTGCTGCTCTTTTTTATGAGGTTCAACACTTCTCATTAAAGAAAATCTCTACAATGCCTTTTGTTTAATGCTCCCAATACCTTTACTGAGGTGTCAATTTCCTATAGATCTGTGATTGTGGATTTCCTCCTCCTCCTTTTGATTCTATTGCTTTGTGCTAAGGTATTGAACCTTAGCTTCTCTCAAAGCTTTTGCACGTACGTCAAGATAAGGTCAAGAAATCAAAGCTTTGATACCACTTGTGAGTGTGCAATGTGTGCGTATATGGTAATTAACCCAAGTATTATCAGAGATCCTAAAAGTGATCTATTTGTACTTTCTACCTCTATGTTTGGTATTGTTTGTTACATGATTAGTGCTTCTTGATCACTCTCATCATCATACGGCATGTTATTGTATATGTTTTCATAAATTTCAGTAGATAACCTGAATCTATTTTCCCATCCAGGGATAGGCTCCATGGGAAACCGTATTGCTCTTACAAGGTGTGAGTAGATCATAACTAGAGGTGTATGATTTAGAAGGCTGTATGTATCAAAAATGCCTTCAACTGGCCATAGTACAAGCCTTCAACTACTTTCCCTCCTCTAACAATTTTGTTGTGCCATGCATCCTTTTGTGCCTTCACTGTCTCGTTCCTCTTTTTGGTGCATTTAATCAAATAGAAATCATGTCCTTTCTCTGCTACCTTGGCTGCAAAGTTGTCACCAATTGACAACAATTGACACAAACACTCAGGTTTCCCTTCATACATGGGGAGGTTAGAGACATTATGCATTGGCAAATTGAAATCAGAACTATTATTTTATTTGGCATCATCGTCTTCATCGCTGCAAGGATCGTCTGATTCCAATAATGGTTGGACTATCAAATATTTCCATTCTTCTACATGTTGTCTGTTCTTCTCTCTTGTTTTTTCAGTTCCCACACTTAGCTTTATTAGTTGGGCACCCTTGGCCTTTTAGATGACCTCAAACGGACCCCGAATAGGCCAAAAACATCTTCTCCATTGCCCACAGATACATGAATCACAAAAACATGAGAGTGTACGATATCGTAGAGCGCATGGACTATCCTGTGAATATCCATCAATGCAATGAAATGATCATGAACCTGTAATACACTGACAATCCCATTGGACATTGCGTCGCACATCATCCTTGAAACTAGCCAAAAAACTCTTTGTGTACTTGATTTATGCTGAAATGTTTCATTTAGATAGTTGACTACATCGGCTGCAGACTTCATAGGCCAGCTATCTGGTTTCAACTCCTCATGAGTGAGGGTTCTCTTTATGATTACCTCTGCTCCATCGTGCTCACCTTTTCCATGTCCTGATGCTGAAAAGTTATGCATCATCTGCAGACCTATCAACCAATAATGCCTAGCCACAAAGTAGAAAGGTCTTCATGCTTTAAACTGAGACACTGCACCATCTGACAACACCCAATGACGTCGTAAAGAATGGCCTTTCTGTTTCAACCACTTGTCATGAAGAAGAAAACAATGTTGTACAAACAAAGTGTCATGTATTATATCATCAGATATGTAAAAATGGAGTGTTTTTTCAACACCACCTCCTGAGTTTCTCACATAAGTAATGTGAATAAGTATTGTAACCTGATTAGACCACTAGTGCATGGACTTTATCTCATTTTCTATTTTAAATCGATAATTCTTGGCAAATTTGATGATCGAAACAACAACATCTGATGGAAACTTGAGTAAGCACTCTTTAAATTGTTGTGCCTGCCACCAAAAAAATGTAGTTATGCTTGATGAAGCTCTTAAGATGAGATGAGAATGGGTCAATATAAGTAGAGCATCTTATTTGATGCACTACCAAGTCCTTTCTTTTCTTCTCAGACCCACCTGCATCAACTTGCCCAGTTGAAACATTTGTGAAGATCTTCACAGTGACCTCCCCACTATCCACTGAAATTTCATCAGGACACAATGTCAACCTGTTTATTCCAAATCTAGAGCAAATCCAAACGAGCATTTTTTTGCATAGTATTCTGCATCATGAGCCTTTGGACATAAAAGTGATTCCCACATATCACTGATTCTATGAGACACTAATTGGTTTGCAGTACACTTACCTGAATCATCACTACAGCAAACGGAACACGTGCAGGCATGATCCTTTCCATAATGCTCAAACTTGTTTTGTCGCATCTGATTAAATGCCTCTTTAAAATATATCATTTGGACATGATATACACAGCAACACGTATATCGCTTCTTCATTTTTTGGACAAAGTAAGGCTTTAAAGCCTCAAAACATCTAAGAGAAATTTCCACTTCTGGATTGGCCCTCTTGAATCTTTGGTACAACTCAATCTGTGACATTAAAACAAAACAAATTATGAGAGTAAAATATTAGCCATTTTGTACAGTACCATTTGGTTTTGTACATAAGCAAATGTGGGGTTGTAAAATATTAGCCATTTTGTACAGTACCATTTGGTACAGAATAGTACCTGTATAGTACCAATTTTTGGTACTGTATAGTACCAATTTTTGTATATTTGGTAGAGTACATTAGCAATTGGATTTTGTGCAGTACCAGATTTGGTATAGTAAGACATTAGCTATTTAGTACTTTACCATTTGGTGCAGTAGAGTACCAATTTGGTATTGGTCAATACCAAGTTTGAAACTAGTTTGGAAATTTCTTAAAGAGTACCTTAAATGGTGGTACCAGGTGGATGCCATAAATTACCAATTTGGTGGTATATAGTACCAATTTTGGTACTGTAAGACTTTATCAATGAAATATATTTTTGTTTTGTACTAGGAAATGTACTATAGAGTACCTTGAGTAATGCTATAGGGTGGATGGGGATATTATGTAGTACATAACATGGAATTATATGGTACTCTTTAGTACATTTTAGGGTGCTCCATATAACATGCCACTATATGGTATTGAGTGCTATTGAGTACCTAATGTGGAAGCATACGGCATTTTAAGGTATAACAATGAAAAGTGCTATTGAGTACCTAATGTGGAAGCATACGGCATTTTAAGGTATAACAATGGAGTACCTTCATATTAATAAAGCTACTATTATACCTTAGCTACTATTTTAAGGCTACATGAAAAGTGCTATTGAGTACCTAATGTGGAAGCATACGGCATTTTAAGGTATAACAATGGAGTACCTTCATATTAATAAAGCTACTATTATACCTTAGGTTGCTACATGTACCAAATGATATACCTTCAGCAAGTTACTAGAGGTATTGTATGAGGTAAAACAAATGGAATACCTTCAAGTACTATAAGTAGAGTACATTACACCTGAGAAAATAGAGAGGCACAAAAGACATTAGCAACGGTTTAAATTTACCTGAGACTCATCGAGAAGATGCATTGGATGTTTGATAACACTTTTTCTTCCAATCCTCTTCCGACATATATCCTTTTTGTTGGGTGAAACTAGAGTCTCTGAGCTCCAAACGACATAAACTAGATCTCTTACTTCACCTGTGACAATGTTACCTTGAGGCAATTATCTTTGACATGCACTCAATGGCAAAACTTCCTCATCATCTTTAATCTCAAGACCATAATTGGCTGCAGCAATGTTTCTCTGATGAACACTCAAAATACCTGCTATCCTTGTATGGTTCATTTGTGTTGTGCCATCGATATTATTCATTACCATCATCAAAGAAGAGCTCATCTGTTGAGCGGGGCACCTTGAGCTGGCTGAGGGTGTTACGGATGCTAGATAGAAGAGTGCTTTCAAAATTAGCTATTGATGTTTGCAAATCCTTAGAAGTAGGATGGAGCAAGTGTTGATGGAATAACTCAGTCTGGATACTTCTTGTAAGCCCTAGTGTCTGTGTGCGCCAAAACTTTGCCTTAGCTGAACAAATCTAATTTCTTGATTTGGCTTCATCCATTAAAATGGATCTTGCAACCTGCTGCTTTCTTTTTCTTTCCTTCTCTATTCTCATTTCTTAGCAGCCCAATACTCATGCATAGAAGCGGTGTCCATGCTGTGAACACTTGCATTCAGCTCCATAGTCCAATCCCTGTTTAGGAAGCCTTGCACAGTAGTCCAATCCCTATTTGGACAACCTTTCTCATTCACCATGCCAGGAGAAGTAGTTGTGAATTCCATGCCTTGAGGATTATCCATGTTTACGTAGCCATATTCTCATGCTAGGATAACCATTTGTATTCTCTGATCAATCTGTGAATTCCATGCTGGCAAGAGTGTGGGTAGTGTAGCGAGTTAAAGAGCTACAATTACATAATCGGCTATGTTGTGGACGAGGAAGAAAGATAGGAAGAGAGAGAGAGAGACAGAGAGAGAGAGACTCGTCTATAATCATTACATAGATCTATATATGTTGATACAAACCAAATGTTTTTTTTACATAAAAGAATTCCCCAAAAAAAAAGATAAAAACGAATTTCCCAATAAAGTGGATAAAAAAGACTTCCCCAAAAAATGCTAATTTTCTACCCAAGAAAAAGTAGTGTCCTTGACAGTGCATATTGTACCACCAAACCATGCTTTCAGCCATCTACACAATACACTATATAGCTACACATTAAGTACTTCCCATAGTAATAAATAGTAATAAAGTGTCCTACTTATTTGTAATATTATGTAGCTATTTAACTCTATGTGCTATGTAGTGTTATCTAGTAAACTATGAGATACTATATACTTATATGGTGGAATATAGTTTTATGTGCTATATAGTGGTAGATGGTAGTATATAGTTCTTTACACTACAATGTTGTATGCACTATATAACTCTATACTGTCATATAACTCTATACTTTGTAATTTTTCATGAATTACACGGGCATTGGTAATTTTACCTTTCATATTCGTCACTTGTGGGACTTTTATTCTTTCTTCAACCTTGCCACTCATATGGACTCTCCCATTCTGCCATCATAAACTAATGAATATTCTCTAATCTTTCCCGATGGGGGGCAATCTCTACAATCAAGCTTGAAGCATCTAAGTCCTCAAAAGCATAAGAGCAATTGCAAATGCAATTCCTGGTGCCATCATGAGAAGGTTCCTAGAGGCTTGTTGTGCAGACAAGGATTTAAAAACAAAGGACTAAGGCTTCCACCTTGCCAAAATTCCCAATGGTTGGCGTTGGATACAATGAGAACTTCAGGTTGCTTCATACCTCGTAGCACGAATCAAAACATCAAAAATTCCAACCTTGTTTTTGGTTTCTTTATCATTGCCAACTTTGGAACTTGCATCTACCCAAGATATTTATCAATTATTGCAGCCCAGCAGAAGGTGAAGCCTCCCGTAGACATTTTGAAATAAAATGTAAAGGAAGTCACTATGGCCCTTTAATGAAGGGACCCATTTAGTAAACAAGCTGGCTCTCCGCCTCTGCAAACCATGGCACTCCCTTCCAATGAGAGACAGAGAGAGAGAGACCAGCTATTCTTTCCACCCACATGGCTCGACTCGAGAAAATCATGCCAAAAAAGGCACAAAAAGCCTTGGGCACCTTTCTTCCTCCTCTTGTTTAAAAACACCAAAACGTATTTCAAACGGTATATGCCACATTATTTTCAAAGGAGTTCACTGTCTAAAATTGTGACTGTTTCAGGAGCTAACTTCGGCCTTTTCTTCATGTTGTGATGAATCCCAAGGGGTAGCTCATGTCTATATGCAAAAAGAGCTTCACCTCCATCCCAATAGCTCCAATATTCCTTTGCGCCAACGTCCAAATTCCATTATTATGTAAAACCTTGCCCCATACAAGAGCTTGAAACACCAACAGTTTCATGAAAGCCTGTGTTTGCAACATGAGGTTCTACTAACAGAAAACTTGGAAATAAGGTAAGTGGAAGAGCTATCAGATAATAATATGTAATACAACTTTGTTGCAGAGTAGCATACAGACACAACAACAATTGTCGAAACCCAGGTTTGCTAATCAGCGGTAACTGATAAGAAAATCCTGGTTTAGTTTTTTATGTTGTGAGAAGAATAGTATCAACATAAAAACAAACAGCAACTCAAAAAAGTTAGTGGCCTCGCTATGTCATAATGTTACTTGGCACAAATTCTGACTAAAGACAATACCAATATCATCCTCAGTTGCTCAATGTCAAGGTGAGAATCCTACCAAAACTTTGACTTTGAATGCCCACAAGTCCTAACCCCAGTTTCAACTCACAAGTTTAATATTTTTGGGTACTTTGGGGTCCTTTTGGTACTTTCTGTAGGAACATCATATGTATATCTGTGTGCTACGAATTGTGATGTACATATTAGGTCTTTAAGTACCATGTTTTGACTTGAGGTACTTTACTTTTGGTACTTCAATATTTCTGGGAACTTTGGAGACCTCATTTTGTACTTTTTGGTACTTTATATTTTTACTTTTGTGCTTTGGGTACTTCACATCTGGTAGTTTTATTGTTTGGAACTTTTCATACTGATTATTTGGTACTATTTACTATTTGGTATTTAACATTTGGTACTATTTATTGTGTACTAGATTGTTGTGCTTTGGTAGGAGCATGATATACTTAACAAGTACTTTAAGGTATTGTCTGCTAGTTTTGCTACTTACCATATTGGTTACTGTTTTCTATTTGGTACTACTTAGTGCTTATTAGATTATTGTCCTTTGGTACAAGTTGGTCCTTTAGGTACTCTGAACATTGGTACAGTTTACATTTGGTATTGTCTGCTATTTAGTACTAGTAATTGTCATGACATTTACATTTGCTGTTGTTTACTTTTCTCTAGGACACTACTTTGGTAATATTCATTGTCATGACATTTCCATATGTGACATGCACAGGAAATGTGGTGTCCTCGAAACTGAGTGTGAAGAGGCTCAGATCCAGAGTGAATTTGTCAGAATGATAATTGCAAAATTCAACTAAGGAAGAACATTCATATTATTTCCAAGGCCCCAGATCAAGGATGAAGACAAGACAATCTATGCTTTAGGATCTTCTGTTGCTTGTGGGGAGTGCTTGGACTCCATCCATGTGGTTGGTTCTTTCATGCTGGCTGTAGGCACCAATACCACCCTCTCTATTTCGTTGCCACTCTAATGAAAAAAGACATTTGTGCGAAAGGTGGATGCAAGGAGCGCATCTCCGAAGTGGCCAAGACCTGGGCTCACAACAAGGGACGTGTTCAGAAAAGTAAGCAACCGTCTTCGTTCTTGTTTTGAACAAAATTTTGGTTTTTCTTATCGTAAAATGTTTGTTTGTTGGTGAACTATGTAGAATACGAGGTCAAAGAGGAGTATACGGACAACCATGTTGCAGACAAGCACTCCAAGGTTGGACATATGTTTGATAAGGAAATGGCAGATGGTGGTAAGTTCTATGATGTGGATATGCACGAGGTTGCTACACGCACATTTTAAGGCATGTCAAATGAAGTGCAATCAGACAAGTTAGATGAAGACAAGGACACCACCACAGGGGCCCATGAGGGAGTAAATGACCGCAAGGAAGAGTCGGGCCATGACGTGCTACCAAATCAAAGGTGGTGTGCTTGGTGGTTCTTTGGTCGATGTATAGCAGCCAAACAAGGCTTTTTGGTGGGTTGGGGGGGGGTGGCACATGGTAGAGGACAAGGGAGAGGTATAGTATGTGATTGAAGGATTCCTTCAAATCTTTCAATTCATGGATTTTATTTTAGACGAGTGACTAGGATGATTAGGATTGCTATCTAGAAAAAATATAGAGTTTGTAGTTACCATGTCAAAGTAACTATTTAAAGCCTTGAGTAATGTAGCCAAAAAAAATCTTAGATTAAGAAGTATACTTTAGCTATTTCGAACTAGAAAAATTGAAGCTTTCTACTAGTTTCAGCCGTTTGCTTGTCAGTTTGCCACATAATACACACTTTGTTCCTAGTTGGGCAATCAATGGTTGGGGCAAAGAGTACTTTGCCTAAGGAGGCTGCTAAATCTCCCATATAGGGCCATAAGAAGGCAAGCAACTCCACAAAATCTATGAAGATGATACATTTAAACAACATCTCCTCTTTGCAAGGAAGCTGCCGGGTGTTTGTATACAGAGGATGTTTCCGAATGTAGTTACATATGTTTGTAACTTGCAAGGATGTTGCAACACTAGGGTTTTGGGCATAGACCAAGAGAAGGCCTTTCCCCAACCTATGCTTGCATCTCGAAGGCGTGTGGCCTTAGGGGCTTTCGGAAGAAGATTTCATACTTGGTGGTACATATTGGAGATCCCAATGCCCACCCTGTGTGAATTGACCCCTACCAAGCTACCGTTTACATCGAGCGGAGCCACTTGGAAATGCCACCATCACTGATCAATGCGGCTCATGTGCATGCATGCAACACCCAACACAATGCCCATGAAATGGAAAGGGGGAACGAGCCATAAACTCCTCTCTCTTCCCTTTCTCAATGAAGACCATCTCCCCGTATAAGTACCCTAACACCTCATCCCCAACACTCGTATGTGGGATTTTTTCCACCATGTGCCACTTCCATGAGAGATCCCCCCCATGGGTTATTGGAATCCGTAAAATTTTCAAAAGAAAACCTTTTTTTTTGTAGTACTTTGAACCACAATAACTTTCAGCTTTAGAGTCAGATGGACCTCTTGTAAAGCCGTAGTGAAACTCTACTTTGTCGACTTTCCATTTTTAGAACCCCATTGCAATTGCAAGTTGAAAACCAAAAGGCATTTAACAGAAGCTCCCAAAATGGGATAAATTCACTTGCTTGCAACCTCATTGCTAGATTGCTAACTGCCAACTTCCCGTCACAATATCTTGGTGCTTGTAGCCTTGATTGATGAGTTGTCACTTTTGACTAGCTTCAAATACCTTATACACCCTCTGTAAACACTGAAGACTTGAGAAAACATACAATGGCACATATCCCAAGGTAGTCAAATGGTGTAGAAGCGGTCCTTGACAAAACTTCAATTGCTCCTATGTTTACCGTCCCGTTCGGATTGTAGATGTGAAAAGATCGACATGATCCATAAATCAAACACTTTAGTCCTATTGATTCACATATGCCCTGATCATCATCCGTGCAATCCTGTGAGGATTTCACAAGCAGTTTCCCCTTTAATGCAAGATCATACACCTTGTAGATTGATGAGCCATCTAGGAACCAACCTAGAGAATATCTTGGAGACCACCTTTTGCTACATAATCAATGCATTATGAACATCTTGAGTAGCCCTCTTGATTAGCCCCAAATAGAGCTTCGTGGCCTAAAAACCAATAAAGACATGCATCCCTGGATAGCCCTAGTTGTACCTGATCTTCGTACTTGCTTTTTCACCTTGGCACATGCACTGGTAGATGCACATGGCCTTGCGTGCTCCTTATTTTAGCTACACCAATGATGCTATATAATCATGTGAGTCCATGTGAAGGGTGGACCACCACAAGCCTAGTGCAAGAATGGTGCACCTTCTAGGCTTCTAGTGATCCTGATAAATAAATAGCATGCTCTTTCTCCCTCTAGGCACTTTTTAGAACTTATAGATACGAAGTTTCAAGGGCACATATCTCGAAGTTTGCAACCAAACAATTGCAGCATAATTATTCTCTAAGAATGTGGTATTTCCTCGACTCTATGATTGTGCTTTTGGATTTCAACTGATTCACATTAACCATGTTATCCTCGAGATAATGGTAGATACGCTCTAAATACGTATCCCATATAATTTTGGCAATCCCATAGGGTGATATGATACAATGTTGAGTGTTTGCAAAATTTGTTGTATTTTCAATGGGTGCAAGCATGGACAAAGTCTATCACATCTTGTCTCATGTGGGCCACCATAGACCTTGGAATTAAAGCACCCTAGTCATGGGTTTGGGGCTAGGTGTTGCCCACATGGAAACCTATGGGAATGGTGCATCACAATGTTCTTGGTCCATTCTGGAACCCATTCAATGGAAAAGAGTAAAGAACGGGGAAGGTCATCATTCACCCGGATGGGATCCTGCCGTGAGGTTAATTTAGAAAAGTGGTCTACGTGTTGGTGCTTTCCTCTTCTTGACCGCCACCTCAAGATTGAATTCTAGCAAAATTATAAACCAACACACTATCCTACCCATTTTGCATTGTCTGTGCTTGATGGTTGATGAGCAAGAAAAAATAATTTGCAAGCAAATGGCGTTAAAACTTCTCTACCTACATTGATAGCCCCTCGCGTTCCATGGTCGTGTGATTTTTCTCAGCGAGGTTCAATTTTTGGCTAGCACATGCAATAGAAAGAAACTAGATTTCCGTCAACAAGCTGGGCCAAAGATGTAGCCAGTGGCATAGTCACTGACATCAATATGTGTATGAAAGATGTTACCCACTCCATTGAGGTGCTTTCAGAATAGGAGTGTCACCAATGCAGATTTGAGCTTCTCAAAAGCCACGTTGCAACTAGTAATTGATATAAGGGCCGATCTATCTTAGGACACATGTAGAAAAGTCCTCGGGAGTACTTATGATGGCGAATGAAAACTTGTACAACTCATGGGCTTGCCAACTTGAGAAGATTTATGATAAACCAACATTTTATCTCAATAAGTGATGATACCATAGTTGGACACTAAATGGCCAAGAATGCTGCCATGCCTAACTATCAGCGTTCGAAAAAATGTGTCTCAGCTTAATATGGTGCCGTTTTCAATTTCAAAAATGCCGGTTGAGGGCAGGGGGGAAAGGAGAAATACCGCCCAAAAATAGAGAAAAATAGTGTAAAAACCCGAAAAAACAACCTAACTTTCTAAAATTTCCTCTTGACAAAATGAAAGAAAGGAATTTTGTATGTTTGGAAAAATGATTTTTCCCGAACACTGCTAACCATAGAGTTTTAGTGTGGCATTGTCTAATTTGGCTCTAACTTTAACGACACGCTTTACTTTAAAAAAAGCATAAGAATGGCTAGCGGAGGAGTTTGCGCCGCGTTAATGTTTCTAGAAGGCATTTTCCAGTATCATAAAAGCAAAGTTTACGCGGAAAGCAATTAGCAATAGCCGTGCTAAAAGGAGGGTTTAGGGTTATAAAGGAGGCGTGTGGCCATTTCCATTTTGTGGCATAAAACTCGAGCAGTTGCAGGTCGGTGCTTCCTACTAAGATTGTCGTCTCCAATATCCCTCCACCATGGCCAACCTTAGGCAGACGCTTGCAGGTATACGCAAAAGGTCTGCAGATCAAGAGGATCTCTTGCAACGTCATGATCAGCAACCGAGTATATCATCATCACCAGCAGCGCCTTATTATAATGAGAAGCAACGGCTGACTAGGAGACAGCCCAAGCTCAGGAGCCACATCCTCAAAGACAATGCCTTCCTCGCGAAAGATGAAGGCTCTGCGCCTGTGCAACAAGACGTCGATGATGCGCAAGCTAGGGATCTGCATATTAATGAAGGCGCCTCGAGCTCTATATTAAGTAAGGATTATGGTATCCTGACGGACATGGAGGTGGCGTCCATCTTCTTGAGCTTTATAAGCGAGGTCAATAATATTGCGAATTCCAAGCTGCAAAAGCTATACAAGCAACGATGTCGTGCTGGCTCTGATGATCATCAACAGCATCAAGCCATGGCCAACGTCAACAAGCTGCCCAGTACAGCAATTGGATCCAAGCAAATCAAGCGACACATGAAGATCGGCTCATCAGCAACGTCTGAGCAAGGCCAGCATAAAGATGTTCGTCGGATCATTGAACGGGTCGCATTGACGTCGGAAGGTCCAATTAGAATCAAGCTCGTTAATTGCTGCAGCTAAAGTACTGGAAGGAAATAAAATAGCTATAAATTGTATTGCATAATGGAGCTAGGGTTTTGGTTCTTAAGGAGGCCTTCACGTGCTGCTGAGAAATTAATCATGTATAACAAGCTTACTTTGACTTGTATTAAATTTAATGGCATTACTTTGACTTGGATCAAATTAATGGCATCACTTGCCTGGATCAAATTAATGGCATTACTTGCCTTGTCGACGTAGTTTCTATCCCTGATTGAAATTCCAATATTTAATTTATCTCCAATTGCAGTTTTTTCACTTAAATGGACACCCAGCTTTAGATGAGATTATGGAATGAATTTGGCTCGCGTTTCCTCAGGCTTCCTCTTAATTAAGATGATCCTGTTTATATAAAATTCTTTATTAACATCCATTAATGAAGTAGTCCCACCGAAACGTTCCTCTTGAATATTGATTTTACGTGGAAAATTTCCATATCGTTTGTCCCACGTAGCATACTCTTTTTCATCAGGGAAACGTACTGTAGATTATCATGCCTCCATGAAACATGCATCCCACATGGGTCCTTTCACTTTCCATGGTGAGGCAAAGCAGGTTTTGAGGTTTCAGAGCGACGAAACACGTTTTTAATGCTCAGATTAATGTAATGGCTAGATATCGACCATGCAAAAAACTCTACTTCGCATACAACAATTGTGTTTGGACATGCCAAGATTGAAGCTCTCGGACCTAGAACATAAGAGTTTGGCAAGGTGATCGTTGGCGTGCTTCATCCACAAATTAAGAGTGCACAATGCCAAATAACAATCAAATTGCAGTATACTTCATACAAAAAGTTTGTGTACAAGATATATTAAGACGAAGGGTAGACTAGGTAAGCAAACCACACAATGGAAGTGTGGATTTGGAAGGGCCAAGGAGGAGTCCCAACAACGAAAAAAGAGGCAACCCCGTCCCCTCCCAAAAAGAAAAAAAAAAAGAGGCCTATTGGGCTACTACCATAGGAGCATGATCAAATGATAAAGATGGTCACCCCAAGGGGCCATGTGTTGAAGTTTCACTTTTTCTCCCCCAGATTCTTTCCAGCACGCTAGAGCTCAGTGCTTCTTGATGCTTCAATATGGCACGGATCTCTAAACCTACCTTCTCTATTAGCATAATCAACACATTGTTGGAAAGCTTCTCTATCCTTGTCACCTGAGAGCAATTGTTTGCATACCGTTTTCAAAGTCTCCCATGACCTCTCTATTAGAGCCTTGACTATGTAGTTGAAATTTTGGAACCAAAATAAATGCCGCTCCATGCAAACGTGTACGCATTTGGGCCCAACATCTTTTTGCAGCCCCTGTTACTTGTGCCTTTTCTCTAGTAAATTGGTTAAACTATTTTGTTTGTCTACTAGCTTACGACATCAACCAACATCTTTTTGTAGCCCCTACTATTTGAACGCATTTACCTGGAAAGTAATTAGCGGTAGCAGTTAGGGTTTAGGGTTATAAAAGGAGGCCGTGCGGCCATTTTCATTTTGTGGCATAAAACTTGAGCAGTTTGTTGCAATATTTCCCATCGGTGCTTCCTACTCACATTGTCATCGTCAAGGTTGTTGTGCGCCTCCAATATCCCTTCACCATGTCCAACCTTAGGCAGACACTTGCAGGTATACGCAAAAGGTCAGCAGATCAAGAGGATCTCTTGCAACGTCATGAGCAACCGAGTATATCATCATCACCAACAGCTTATTATAATGAGAAGCAATGATTGACTAGGGGACAGCCCAAGATCAGGAGCCGCATGCTCAAAGACAATGCCTTCCTCGTGAAAGATGAAGGCTCTGTGCCTGTGCAGCAAGTTGATGCTGCGTCAGCTAGGGATTTGCATATTAATGAAGGTGCCCGGGCTCTTATAAATTTTTTGGTGTCAATAGGCCTTAGGAGCTCCACATAAGGCTTGTCAATACCACATACCTTCTCTATATTATGCCAAAAAATCAACCATTGGATAAGATGCATAAAAGTTTGGGTAGCACCTTGATAACTTGGATACTTTTAGATCTCTTTCTAGGGCTGTATGTAGGAATTATATAGTTTTACATTTTTATACAATCTCAATATACCTCAGAGTTGTGGAAGCAAGATAGTGTTGGCAGTGTCCTGTCCAACACCCAAATCGGCGATAATGCATCTGAGCCATACAGAGTCAACCGTAGTTGTCAAGACTGCCCTATACTCAGCCTCACAACTAGAAGTGGCCACAGTAAATTTCTTCTTTTCAACCATGATGTACGTGAACTGCCAAGCATGAAATAAAAACCACTTGTGAACACCTGCGTGTCAAAACAACCAGCCCAATTTGATTTGTTTCGAAAAATCATGTAAGTCTGGCGTAAATGATCCCCCCTTGGGATAAAACTAGCCAAGATATAAAGTGCCACTCAAGTAGTGGAAAATCTTTCTGAAGTACTACCAATGCTTAGACCCTGGGATATGCATCAATCTGCTGACTGTGAGACTGCAAACTGAATATCCAACCTCGTGTTGCATACATAAATGAGGTAGCCAACAACAATTTGGTAAAGAGTGACATCAACAAGATCACCAACATCATGTAGACTTAACTTCAACCATGTTCCATGGGAGTGGCAATAGGTTTGCAATCCTCAAGTCCAAACTTACATAGCAATGTGTCTATGTAGCTTCTTTGACACAAGGCAATCCCACCAACACACTGCTGAAACTGTATGCCCAAGTAATGATGCAACAACCCCAAATCTTTCATTCTTGAAAGTAGCATTCAAATCAGCCTTGAATTCAACAATATGTGCCTCATTGGGATCAATGATCAGCAAATCATCCACATAAAGAACAAGCATGAGAAGTACATTGCCCTCATGCTTGACATACAATGTGCTTTCTATTGGACTGTTACAAAAGCCTTGTTTGACCAAATGAGTGTCAGCCTTCTCATACCAAGCACGAGGAGATTGCTTCAATCCATACAAAGCTTTGCTACATTTTCACACCTTATTCTCTTGTCCTTTCTTGACAAAACCGCGAGGCTGCGTTACATAAATTTCCTCAAATATGTCACCATTCAACAAAGCAGTAACAATGTCGGATTGATGTACATCCCAACCAAAATGAGTTGCCAAATGCACATACAAAATGCACAGTGGTCATACAACAATTGGGAACAAAAGTCTCTTCATAATCTATACCTTTTTGCTGTGCATAACTCTTTGCAACAAGTTGAGCCTTATAGCGATCAATCTCACCATCCGGCTTGTGTTTTAACTTGTAAACCCACTTTGTTCCAATTGCCTTTTTTCCAGGAGGCAAATCACATAAAGTCCATGTGTCATTTTCTATAAGTGCATCATATTCTGATTGCATGGCAGCCATCCAATTTTTTTAATTATGTGCTTCATCAAAAGACAGAGGTTCCTCAACATAATGTAAGCTAGACACAGCCAAAGCATAACAATCTGATGCATAAGATGCATGGCGAGAGCCTGAACAAGTGCGACTAGACAAAGGTGCATCCAATTTACTATCATGCAATGTATGCACCAGCCATTTTGGCAATACCTCTATCCTGCTCATTGTCAGCCCTTTCCTCATCAAGTACATCATGTACATCTGCATCGGTAATAGGATGATGTATAACACTTTTTGAAACCCCTATAGGCTATACATTTGCCTCATTGGAGTTTACATTTGAACTTCCACCACTAAAAAGAGGCAACAAAGTGTCATAAATGTCTTGTGAGCTTACATTGTTGTCTCTGGTACATGACAGTAAGGGTTGAACATAATGCTTTGTTTGTGGATGATACAACTTGTAACCTTTGCTTTCAGCACTATAACTACAAAAATACATTTGATAGCCTTATCATCCAATTTTCTACGCTATATTTGTGGCACCAAAGCATACGCCAAACAGCCAAAAACATGCATGTGCTCAATAGATGGCTTTCTATCATGCCATGCTTCATATGGAGTCATAGACTACAATGCTTTTGTAGGACACTTGCTGAGTACATAAGTGGCACACATGACAGTCTCGAGCCACATGAATGTGGTAAAGCTTGACTTTTGACCATACATTGTGCCATCTTCATAAGAGACTTCTTTTCCTCTCAGCAACACCATTTAATGGAGGTCAAAATGAACCTGAATCAAAAATCTGGGTAGACTAAGCTTTAAGAGCTATCCCAAAAAAAAATTCAACCTGCCAACGCTCACCAAAGCGAATGCTTAGAACTGACTACGTAGAAACCTTTCCCTGATGGCCATTTTTGAGTCAAATTCGTTAATGATTCTTCTTGCATCAGCAGCTAGGGTTCCCAATTCTTCTTCAATAATTGTAGATACATCCCTTGAGACAATCTGTTTTATGAACTCTGAGGCATCTATGAATCTCTAATGTTTCTGATTAGCTACATGCTTTTCCACATTTTTTATGCAATGTTGCATTTAATCAGTCAAGAAAAGACATGCATAAACAAGGTCAGTCTCAACATATCTTTTAATTTGCTGCATAAGTCTACTCATAAATAGCTTGAACATAGGATGCCTCAACAAAGAGTTATTTACCATAAGTGAATGTTGGAGACCAACATTATTAAACTCAAAATTAAGCACATCAGATAAGGAAAAGACACGAGGGATGTGGTCTGTCATGGAGCATTTTATAATCAACAACCAAATCATCATCAGTAGGCAGCCAGTGAGTAGAACAAAAATAAATTCTTTCAAGCCAGGACCAAGAAGACAGATGAGATTGTGAATGGAAGGTAAATCCTTGGTTTTGGTATGTAGTTTCTAGCCAAGCATCCTGTAAATTACCTGCACTCACCATTCTCTCCCTAGAATTACTCTCTAGCTTGTTAATAAGAGAGCCAGTAGAGGTGATATCCTGCCCTGCACATACCATGTTAAAGTCCCAAGCCATAATTCAATGAGATAGCTACAAGCCTACTATCCATTGCCAAAGATCACCCCTAAGTCTAGGGTTATTGTCTGCATAGACATTAATCAACATCATTTTGCCCATTGAGTGGATATCTGAAAAACTGAGCATTGACCATTTGGATGATCCAGAATCCAGATGGGATGAAGAGATGTCTTAATGCAAGTAAGCTCCGGGGAATCCCCCTTTCTTTCCTCCATAGAAGCACTCCATACCTCTATAGTGCATAAGTTGCCTTGCCTTGTCTTTCCTTTTATGCTCTTGAACTAAATACACATCAATCTGACTAGAAAACATCCACTTATTAAAATTGTGCAACCTTGAGGGTCATTCTACCCTTTTACATTAAAGGTTGCAAACTTCATACTGTTATGAACCATGTGTGTTTCCTCCTCACTATCTGTTTCTTGCATATGCACTTCTAGATGAATGCCTCATGGGTCGGTTTCATTGTTGGATATTTTTGTTTCTTGGCTAACTCATGGTTTCCATGATGTTTTCTATGGCTACTTAGGTTTCACGAGATGGCATGTCCTCCATGAGGGCTTCATAATAATTATGTGAGATATACCCCAAGGAGAAGCCCCTTGATTTAAATAATTCCCAGGTAGCAGCTGTGAAACCATCCCCATCTACCACTCTCTTGACTTTCTCTGCTGGTTTTGGATTTTTTGAAGATGATGGAATGTTACTCCCCACACTAGGTTTAAACAAAGTCTTGGGTTGGGTGGTTGCCTACCACTAGGTGTCCTTGCATAAAGTGGGGATGATCCACCTCCTTGTTATTGGTTGTAGACACTTTTCCTCTATCAACTTTGGAGACATTTTTCCCAAAGATCTGCTCTTGCGGGACCATATTTTTGCTCCCCAGATAAGATGGGATGAGGTGAGAGGCAGTAGATATTGTAGGGTAGTTTTTTGAAAAATGTCGTGAGTTTCCACAATGATATCACAACCCAGCAAGATTCCCCGATTTTGTTGAGCTTATATGTGAAGCTACTCAATATATGGCTTCTCTATATATGGCACCCAGGTCCCCTATATATATACATCATCTCATGTGTGTATTCTAAACACTTTGGGGTTCTACTTCTGTGTTCTCTCCTTCTCTCTCAACATGGTATCCGAGTAGTACGTTTTTGTTTTCGATTTTTCTCCTGATCAAAATCGATTTTGAAGAAACTACCCGTGTGAGGGATCGGAATCGATGTGGTCTACAACTTTGCAGAAGGAAGTTTTTTCAAATTCTGCACCGATTTTGAGTTATCGTTCGCGGACTGTGTACATACTTGAAAAACAGCTTCCGCGTTTTGTTTTTTATTTTTCTGCTAATTAAAAACGATTTTGCAGAAACTATCCGCGTGAGAGACCGGAATCGATGTGATCTACAACTTTGCGGAAGGAAGTTTTTTCAAATTCTGCACCGATTTTGAGTTATCGTTCGCGGACTGCGTACATACCTGAAAAGCAACTTCCACTTTTTGTTTTTGATTTTTTTGCTAATTGAAAACGATTTTGCAGAGACTACTCGCGAAGGAGACCGAAATCAATGTGGTCTACAATTTTGCAGAAGGAACTGTTTTCAAATTCTGCACCGATTTTGAGTTATTGTTCGCAGACTTCGTATATATCTGAAAAGCAATTTTCGCTTTTTGTTTATTATTTTTCTGCTTATTGAAAACGATTTTGCAGAAACTACCCGCGGGAGAGACCGGAATCGATGTGGTCTACAACTTTGCAGAGGAAAGTGTTTTCAAATTCTGCACCGATTTTGAGTTATCGTTCGCGGACTGCGTACATACCTAAAAAGCAATTTTCGTTTTCTGTTTTTTATTTTTCTGCTTATTGAAGACGATTTTGCAGAAACTACCCGCGTGAGAGACCGGAATCGATGTGTTCTACAACTTTGCAGAAGAAACTACCCGCGATGGGGATTGGAATGGATGTGGTCTATAACTTTGCAGAAGAAAGTTTCTATAAATTCTGCACCGATTTTGGTATCGTCTCGGACTGCGAATATGTTTGAAAATCAAAATTTTACTTTTTGCTTTTGATTTTTCTCATAATTGAAAACTTCTCAATTATATTTTTCTTTATCAATTAATATTATGTTACTGACGATAACTTTGCTGCAGAAAAGCCAGTTACACATCGTTCCGATTCAGTCGAGCCGTTGATGATCGTCCAATTCATCGAGCTACTGTTGGTACATGATCTTTTGTTATATGATATACTCGTTCATTGATTCTCGTATAATTATTCTTTTAGAGATATAGTTTACGTCGTTTTATTGAAATTTCTCATTGATACCATAGTGATTTTGATGGTACCATGATAATGTTTGTTAATACTTTGGTCATGGTGATTTTCGTTGATACCATGATGAATGTCATTGATACCATGGTTATTCTCGGTGGTGCCATGATGATATTTCGTTGATACCATGGTTATTCTCGTGATTCCATGATGATATTTCGTTGATTCCATGGTGATTTTTATTGATACCATGATGATGTTTTGTTGATACATGGTATTCTCGTGATACCATGATGTTGTTTCGTTGATACCATGGTTATTCTCGGTGATGCCATGATGATATTTCGTTGATACCATGGTTATTCGGTGATGCCATGATGTTGTTTCGTTGATACAATGATTATTCTCGTGATATCATGATGCTTTTCGTTGATACCATGATCATTTATTCATTTTGACAAATGATGATATTTTGTTAATACTTTGATGGTATTCATTGATCACTACATTGATAAATGTTGTTTTATGTAGTATATACACATACATTTGTATCACGTAATCACACATTTGTACTTTTACGTTTATACTTTATGTACCATATGTTGTCGTACGTATATATGTCGTCAAAAGAGTGGCGTCGCGAACCATCTCTTATGGCATTGAACGTAATATTTCATTAACGATGCTAATAATTTTCATGACATGTTTTTTTTTGAGTCTATGATCTATGTAGGATTGATCAAAGAATTGATTTTATGAAGACAAACTTGGTGACAATAAAAGATTTATGAAGATATGTTTGGTGATACCATATTGATGACACATGAAGACATGTTTGGTGATGCGATATTGATGACAAGCTACACAGCAGATTCACGGAGACACTTTTGATTACAAGCTAATAGATACCTTTTACACCTCTTTATTGAACCTTTGTATTCATTA
Organism: Adiantum capillus-veneris; assembly: GCF_014529385.1. NCBI lineage: Eukaryota > Viridiplantae > Streptophyta > Polypodiopsida > Polypodiales > Pteridaceae > Adiantum > Adiantum capillus-veneris. Next base: position 65,741,832 of record NC_140956.1, read on the forward strand.
TTGTATTTGATAGGAGTAATGTAACTCCTCATAAAACATTCATTGTAAAAGGAGTGATGTAGCTCCTCGTAAACATTTGTATATTCAATGATTTTTATAATATAACGGTGGATGTATATAGAGCTGTGGGTTTTTCCCTTGATCCCCCAAGGTTTTTTCATCCACAGTTAGGGACCCTTATTTGAGCGGGGGTGTTGAGCTTATATGTGAAGCTACTCAATATATGGCTTCTCTATATATGGCACCCAGGTCCCCTCTATATATACATCATCTCATGTGTGTATTCTAAACACTTTGGGGTTCTACTTCTGTGTTCTCTCCTTCTCTCTCAACAGATTTCAAGTAAAACACAAGCACTACAAGACGTCTTTAATGTAGCGATGCTCGTAGTGCAACGCTCAGATGGGGAAAAGCTCGGCCTCGCTATAGGCGTCGCTATGTAACAAAGACTATAGAGACGCTCATAGAGACGCTTATAGTGACATTCATAGCGAGGCCGACCCTTAAAAATAATTTGAGAGCACCAGAAACTCAGATCTGTATATCTGAATTTCGGTGCTCTCTGCACAATAGGTATACCTTCCCCCCCCCCCCCCCCCCTCTCTCTCTCTCTCTCTCTCTCTCTCACACACACACACACACACACACACACACACGAGGAGATGAGGGAGAGCGAGGTATGCTCCCTCCCTCTCCTCTCTCTTATATTCCCTTCCCCTCTTTCCTCTCTCTCTCTCTCTCTCTCTCTCTCTCTTTCTCTCTCTCTCACACACACACACACATTGTGTGATGTGTGTGAGTGTGTGTGCACGCGCACGCGTGTGTGTGTGTGAGAGAGAGAGAGAAAGAGAGAGAGAGAGCTCTTTCCCTTCCCCTCTTTCTCTCTCTCTCTCTCTCTCTCTCTCTCTCTCTCTCTCTCTCTCTTTCTCTCTCTCTCTCACACACACACACGCGTGCGCGTGCACACACACACACACATACACACAATGTGTGTGTGTGTGTGAGAGAGAGAGAAAGAGAGAGAGAGAGAGAGAGAGAGAGCTAAATAAAGAGAGACAGCGAGAGAGAGAGAGAGAGAAATGAAATGAAATGATATATTTAACGTCTTCAAAATGCCGAAATCACTTATGAGACCAATCCGATAAACTCCTTGTGGATCTTATCTAATGTTGGGGTACAAACATACAAGTGAAGTAAAGTGGAAGACTAAAATCATCATCAATTTTCAACATTGGGCGTTGTTTGAGAAAGTAGTGCATTGGTCGGTGAAGAGCTTCGTCAATGTCCGCCTTGTAAATAGACATAATGTGTGAAGTTGAGGGTTGCCAAAAAAAAATTATGCTCTTTGAGGTCGTACCGATGGAGCTGAGGGTAGCAGGTCTTATGGTGTTTGTAAGCGGTGTTTTTGTCATAATTGGAGCAAACCATAGCCAAATCTTGTGCTTCCCCTTTCCCCCTTCTTGCATTTCCTTGCTCAAAGTTTTTGGTGCCAATTGTGTGAGTTGTGTGTGCCCCCCGGGCCATTTGTGTGTGAGGGAGAAAGAGAGAGAGGTGTGTACTATAAGATTGCTAAAAACGGGCAAAATCATGATGGTGTGTTGTCTGTCAATTGTGTGGAGTTTGTCTTCATTGGTAGGCGTTGGTGCACCCAAAGTGTGACAACCCTAGGAGAGGACATAGGCAGTGATGTGTATGCTTATAGATGCATGACAGAGGGCTAGAACATATGGGAAGATCCTGGACAGATAGGTGGCAGCAGAGATATATGCTTTATGTGGGTTTTTAGACCCTAAAGGCTACAAGATGGGCCGGAAAAGGTGGTAGGTGAAGGAGGCTCAAGGTGATGGTTTCTAGCTCAAAAATGTAGAGCTTGAAGTGCTAGAGGAGCAAGTCCAGATGGCTCATCAAACGGAGCTACAAAGCGAAAGCCATGGCTATTCAAAGTTGAAGGTATTTGCAAATCTAAGACGGACAGAGCAGGTGATTCCAGGTAGTCCAAGTCATTTTGGAGCTATGGGTGTGTAGTGCTTGATTTATGGAGCCTGCTGGTCTTTTCAGATTGTCGTTTGGAACTTTGGAGGTCAAGATACTAGCAAATAAAGATTTGTCGGGGGCCAGTTCTGTGTCGGGTTGGTTGCATGAATAGATGCGACATCTAAGATTTTTGAAGCTTTTCTAGGTTTTGTATGAATTCTATGCAGCAATTAAAGGCCATGGGAGTTTACGGCTCGTCAATCGGGCACCGGGTCGGTCAGATATTAAAGTTTGAAAATGATGGCAGTTGCCGGTCAGGTGGTAGCAAACGGGTTTTTTAGGCACATCATTTGAGAGCACGGCAAAGCCAAAATGGTACTGAGGTTTGTACAGTTCGTAGCCAACAAAGAGATCTATTGGTTGGAATTTGCGGCTCAATCACAGGGTTGGTGTGCACCAAATGGCATCGGATTGAAATGGTGAGAGGAGGAGAATTTTTATGCAATTAAAATTAAGAGTTGGTGAAGTTTTGACCATTGGGGGGTGATTTGAAGTGGATCTATCACGTATTTGTGGGTTAATCCCACATGATAAGTACGAGGTTGACTTGGTAGAGTACATAAGCACAAGGGAGACGTGCACTTATGTGTCGTGGTGTAGGAGTTGAGCTCCGAAGACTATTCACCATGGTGCCTAGAGCGCGCACATCATTGTTGTGGTTGTGCCTGATGGACATGATGTTGACGTGGGGCGGTACCTGGTGGTTTTGTTGAAGCAAGTGGCGGATAGGCCCGTTATCGATGGCCGTTGACTCTGCAATGGCATGATGATGTGGTAGAGGCCCATCACGTGCCCGTAAGGGCCAAGTCATGCCTTGGGTTCCGAAAGGAAGTAAAGCCAAGAATAGAAGGGCATCCTCACATGAAAGGGATACCAAAAATAGACGAGGAACCAAAAAAGGGGAGTGCCCACGCTCAAGAGGGGCCCGTTCTTCCATGTGGGGGTTCTCTTTTCCGAGGTCAGTGAGACGGGAGGACCAAGGGATTCTTGAGCCGAAGTGTGTCTATGGAGTTGGTGTGGAGCTGAAGGGCAACCAGATTTTTGTGTTCTACTTGCCGATTCTTATGCCGGTTAGGAGCTACAGCTGTATATAGTCGTCTTTGTTGAAAGAAATCCATCATTATTGTGCATCTGGTGTCGATTCCCCTTATCCCTTCTCTTCTTTATTGTGTGCATCTGGTTTCGGGCGTGTGTAGGTAGTTGTGTCCCCCCTGATGGTCTGTTGTGCACAGAGAGGTTGAGAGAGGTTGTGTGTGCGGTGAAGGGATTGAATCGAGCTATACAAGGTGATTGGGCTTTGTTGGTGGTGTCATATTGAGTGTGTGCCAATGGTGGTTCGTCGGTGAGTTGTGTGAGTTTTGAAGGTGGACTCTAGTGGATTGGGGTGTGTAGTGATTTTCTTGGGCTATAGAGAGGCAGATTACTTGGGTTTTGGGTGTGTTTCCCTTCCCCCTATCCATCTTCAAGTTCCCCACGGAGGAGCATTGATGCTCCGATTTGAAGTTGAAAGTGGTGTTTGGAAGCCGACAAACGGTTAGCAAATGGTCAAAATATTTGGAGGTTGTGTTTAAAGGTAGGAGAGATGATGTAGTCAAGCTTTGGGCCCATAATTGGAGGTGTTGAAGACCTTGAAGATTGGTTGGCAAATTTTGAATTGTGGATGATATTGATGCATATGTTGAGACGGATGCGAAAAAGCTGCAAATGGTGTCTTTGCTGATGCGCAGACAAGCAAAGGTTTGGTACAATGATTTGAAGGGTGATGATCAAAGTTCATGACACGAATTGTGGAGGTAGTTTTTGGAGAAGTTTGGAAAGTTGATTGCCCCGACAGAGGCTGGTGCTAAGTTGAAATTGGTACACCAAGAAGTAAGTAAGGATTTTTCTATTTTCCTTGAGGAATTTGAAGCTTTTTGGAAGTAGTTAGAATCCATGCATAAACAAGCGCCAAGGGATAATGCAAGCACAAAGAGTATCAACTCAACACTCGGATAAATAGATCTCAGCTAAGCATAAAACGCATAACTTTATATACAAGTGGTGAGCAAACATTGTGCTCAAATCACGTCCCACAAGTAGTGATGTTAATCTGACAATTGCATAAATCTATACTTGTAAGCATGTAGAACCTATAACCAATGACTATTTGTAAAATGTAAGCATTAGACTCACCATTAGAATGTTCGTCAATCAAAAACAATGTATACCATAGATCTACCTATAGCCACTATGAGCATACATAAATCTCACTCCTACGACAGAGGATACAAGAGCACTAAATCCACATCCAAGCTAACAAAATCTATAAAAGTGAGAGTAAATACTTGATCAGTGTTAAAATGGGATTAAATCAACCACTACACCATCCTAGAATCAAATTGCAAATACATGCAACATATGGCAAGAATTTGGGAATAGAGTTTCTCTTATATTTTTAGTAAAATCTCAAATACAACTTAGTCATTCAAAGTGGCATGCCAAAAAATCATAGAAGTATAAATTAAGCCAACTAGGCACTCTGCTTAAACGAGAGACTCAGACTCTCATCCACAAATGTCATACAACGATCAAAAGTGATCAAATGCTCTCCAAACTCAATGAATAGAAGCAAGACATTGTTGTGAGTTCTCACAAAAAGTGCATAAAATTGTCCAAGACAAACCATCTCAATCAAAAATCCACATGTGGCAACATACAACATAATAGCATACATAAGCTCATTCCCATATGAGTAGCTCTTTGGAAACTCCACATCTCTGCTATCTGTATACCCGTGAATCCATCACCGAGCTATATCAAGAGCTCGATTTGTATTAGCATATGCATACATAACATAAATTCCACACATAACGAATGTGTGTTGGAAACCTCTGTGAAAAACCACACAATCTAAAGCATAAAGCATCGACCGGAATGTTCGTCGGTTACAAAATGCACAACTTGTAATCTTGCACACTATCTCGTTGATCAAAAACCTCATCGGTCAAAAACCAGACACATGGATAAGAAACCACTTGTCCGCATATGACATACATTTCCTCCGACATTAGTGCTGGGGAAAAGTACAATCTAGCTCACAAAATCCCTGTGAAGGTCAAGTTGTACCTATCATGGTGGCCGTAGACATCCGAGAGTCGATGTCGCTTGTCAAAAAAAACGTACTTCCAGAAGATCATTGGATCCATGTGTGTCATGGCGTATCTGTGCACGAGAAGAAATCAAAACACTGGAAAAGAGCCTAGAGCCACTCTCTCTCGCTCTCGCTATGTTGAGGAAGTGGCCAGATAGACTCGTTCCATCTACCTCTGTGTGTATCTATGCAAGAGAAGAAATCAAAACACTAGAGGAGAGAATAGACCCACTCTCTCTCGTTCTCGCTATGTCAAGGAAGTGACCAGATAGACGCCGTCTATCTACCTGTGTGTGTGTGTGTGTGTGTGTAGCTGTTTAAATCTTAAGTAATAAGACATAATTGAATTTTTACATTCAAAAGACAGCTGGCCAAGGAATAATGAACTGATATGTACAAAAATAACTCAGTATCAGAATTATTTAGGTACAATGATTGTAGGGAAGAGGTCCTCTTTCAGTAAGGTTGGTAGTAAAAAAACATCCCCGTTCCTCAGTGGGTATTTCATCACAATAATGTTGCTTGCCAAAGAAAAGAAAACCCTCCAAGATAAGATAGAGTCCTTACCTGCATCCATCCAACCAAGACAAAAATTCAATTAGCCTTGGATGTGTTTTACAGGTATCAATGGCCATGTCAGTTGTTATCCATGTCCATCTTATAGATTTTAATTACTTTAGCCAAGCTTAGGTTATTAGATTTTTTTAGCAGTCTTTACATATTCCTTTCAAAAATCAATGTACAATCTACCTTCTAATCTGTGTGGTGAAGTCCAAAAAGTTTAAGCCATAGCTTGGTAGCTATGCTTGAGTCCATAGTAGCAAACATATACTTACTAATCAATAGAGTATCAAAAAAAACTCCATTTTTTCAAGTGGAACCTCATTTCGTGAGCCATATCTCGGTATTTATGCCATGTTTTGAGGGTACCAGCCATATATTTACCTTCAAACTTCCCAATTTTTCTCCATAGCTTGATAGCTATGCTTACACTAACAATAGCATCCATATACTTACCAAAATCAGAAATAGAGTATCAAGTGGAACTTTATGTCATGAGCCAAAGGTCAGTTTTTTACGCCAAAGCTGAGAGTAATCTCCATATACTTACCTTCAAAACTTCAAGTTTTTAAGTTCTTAGTATTCAATACAGTTCAGCATTGTTCAGTCCTGTTTTTCTCCAAGATACTTTCAAGCTTCCACCGTCATGGGTGCTAGATGGGTTAAAATAACCTTAACTCCTTCTCCCCATATAAATCATGAGGGAAGTATTATGAAGAAGTCCAAGAGTTTCCATATTCATACAACAGAAAAGCCAAACGTATCCTTGTCGATGTCAGACAGAGTTTCATCACCAAAACAAACACAAGCTTTCAGAAAGTCCAAGGTTTCATTCACATTCCATGCGGTTACTAGCCTTAGCTATAGGCCAGAGCTAAATGCATTAGCTATATATTTACCCCCCCTTTTTTTAAGAAAACCAAGTGATTCATCATACAAAAAATTGTAATGTCCGGTTACTGTTAGGCCCGCAAAAAGAAGAAGACCAGTGTCGGCTAAAACAGAGCCCCAAAAAAACCAGTGTTGGCTAAAACAGAGCCCAAAAAAAGCATTTATCGGCTAAAACAGAGCCCTTTCTTTTTTCTAAACATACCTTAGTTAGGTCGGTAAACGGCAAGACCTGCAACGGCTTAAGCCAAGCCAAGAAACCAATGATGCACAGTTTTTTTTCTAAGACCAGTCGACATCAAATCTCCCCAATTTTTGCAATAGGTTCCATTAGGTGTGCTTTCAATCAGTCAGACGATGCCTTGCTACCATATTTAAGGGCTACAACAGTTTTTTTGAAAAAAACCAGTCTACGCAGAGTACTTGCCCAAACAAATTCTTAAATTAAACCCCTAATGAATGTTATACAGTTCAACGCTATGCTATGAGAACTACTACAAGTAGTACCAACGTAATGTTTTAATATTTGAAGCAACAGATAACCAAAGCTCAAAGATTTTTTTTCTCAAAAAGAGGCCTAGAGAAAAACCTGAGTATTTTGCGCAGTGAGCTCCATAGCTCGGACAGTGAAGCAAACGGTATTTCCTTTAGTCAGAACAACAAAAATACGAACAAGCTAAGTGAGGGGCAAAGTGCACCCTCACCTTTTTTATAGAGGTTGAGCTGCATTTTCCTGAGCGTGATCGATGAGAGAGGCAAGCCTCCCTGCTGTGTAGCGTCTTCAAGTGATGCACAGAAAGCCTGCAAGGGGAGATCCATCCCAGGATGCGCACGCCGCCTACTATTTGCAATGAGAGCCCGGCATTTTTACTCACGCCCAATTCTAGGAGAGAATTATTATGCAAGGGCATAGTCCCATAGGCCATAAGTGGCATGTAATGAGTCAGTATCCCATGAGTGCTTCAGAGGGGGGGGGGGGGAGGGAGGTTTTATTTAGGAGGAGGGAAAAACTAAACCATTAAAAGTACCACAGTGTGTGTGTGTGTGTGTGTAGCTATTTTATCATAAATAATAAGACATAATTTGAACTTTTACATTCAAAAGACAGCTGGCTTCAGAGAAAGAGAAATGATAAGTACAAAAACAACTCAGGGTTAGAATTATCTTTGTACAATGTTTGTATGAATGAAGCCTCATTCCAGTATATAGATAGAAGTACTTCCCTTGCAATAGGTGTATGTATAATCCTGTATTGGACAATTGCTAAAGCCAAAAAAAACCTTCCAAGATAAGATAGAGTCCTTACCAGCATCCATCCAAACAAGACAACATTTATATTATCCTTGGATGTGTTTTACAGGTATGAATGGACTATACCAGTTGTTATCCATGTCCATCTTTTAACATTTTTAAAAAACATTTGAGCTTAGTCCAAAGTACTTATGTTCTTTTATATATAAGGTTCAAAAAATAAAAATTAGTATTTTAGTCTTAGCGTAGAGTGCCATACCCCCTACTACTTCAAATGGTAAGTTACCCATCACAAAACAACTTTGAGTAAATTAATGGAGCTCCATCTGTGAAGAAGTTTAAAACTTGCTATAAACGAGTATAGACCCATTGTAGAATAAATTCGGAACTGATATAGTTTACAACGTAATCCGATCCTTCCTATTTACTATAAGTCACAAACTCCCATCAAATGGTGAATGTAAATAGAGTTTTGCATTATCCCGTCTTATCAAAAACAGGTGCTAATATGCAGTGTAACTGGGAAAAATCCCATAGGGTCGCCCAAAACAGCGTGTTTTAGCAGGCAATGTACGGCAAAATAGGATTCCAAAGTACACCCAACCATAGGTGTTTCATACCAGTTTAAAAAGAGACAGTTTTTTTCATGTCAACCAATTACAGCGACAGACCAATCATAGAAGCCAATAGTCATCCAGGGAATACCCCCATCCCAAAGCATCTTACTGTAATGATAGCGACACATCCATATGCAAGAAAAAACCCCTCTGGGTTGTACCCAAAGCTGTAATGCGAGATACTTACCTTCACAATGGGCAGAGCTTTTTACCAACCAGTGAGCCATTTATCACAAAGTTAACCGAATAGCTTAAAGTGTAAAGCGGTATCAATTACCATCCAATCATTTAAGTACAACCTTTCCAGAACAATTCTGTTAAGTGCATCCTTACCTTAGGCTAATATGCGTTTATCTGTAAAGAACCGAAACCCAGCTGAGGGGTTTAGCCAAAAAAAACCTTTAGTTAGTGCCATTTAGAGTAAAGCAGCCATAAAGTGGTTTTTATCAAAAAACACAGCAGGTTATGCCCCCATATATTAAGCTGTTTCCAAGCATTGTCATGTGACTGAAACCAGTAATCACCGGTTAGACCCTTCCTTTTTTAAAAATTATACCGTACAGTCTGCAGAAAAATATATATTGCATGGTCCAGCCATGTGGTAGTACCCCATTATCACAAGCAAATAAACAGTTTTCTCAGCGCAGCCAGAATGTCAGTAAGTTAAGCCCAAAGAATCAATCATTAACCATATGATGCTATGCATAGCCATTAAAATCGGGGCTATAGCAATTAACAATACTCCTTAGTGGTGTTACCAAAGCAATGCCATCCCACACCATGGTTTTTACCGATTAACCAACTCATAGCATGCTCTGTCAAGCCAAGTCAATCCACCCATACACAGAGCAATACCATAATAATAATCTCAAAGAAATGATTGTAACAAAACCAGTGAGGCCAAACATGGTAACCAACCTATGTTGTAGCTGTTGCAAGCTCCATTGTAGATGCAGTAGAAAAAAATATAAACAGTTCTCACACTTTACGCAAGAAAAACTCACAGAAGGCTAAGTGAGGGGCAAATTGCGCCCTCACCTCTAAATAAAATAAGGAGGAAGGCCGCCATCTTTGAATATGTGTAGCATTTAGGTAGTATTGAGTGGAGCGAGCCCCCTCGCAGGTCTGATCAAGCATGGCCGATTGTCATGCAGTTTTGTTATGGCAAATACCACCATAGCGCCTTCACGGTAGGTTTTAGAGAGGGCAATAAACCACTTAATTTGCAAGCTAAGGGTTTTTTTTAAAAACCTATTATACTTATAAGGGAGATATCCCACGGTGGATACCTATAAGGTAAATTAGGAAGCTAGTTTAACACAATTGTTATTTGTGCTACATAATCACAAAGGTAAGTACCACAGTGGTTGTGTGTGTGTGTGTGTGTGTGTGGTGTGTGTGCATACATCTCTCCTGTTGCACTATAGAGAGAAAAACTCACTAGCATTTTGTACTCATCGCTGAAATTTTCAACATTTTCCTACCTTCAGTTTTCACAAACCCAATCGCTCACACTCCCACTCTCCAATTTTTTTCATCAACACTATGGTGTTTTTTTTGTTGCCTCATAGCGCTACTGCAAAGAAAGAGTCTCTAGTGCTGCTCTTTTTTATGAGGTTCAACACTTCTCATTAAAGAAAATCTCTACAATGCCTTTTGTTTAATGCTCCCAACACCTTTACTGAGGTGTCAATTTCCTATAGATCTGTGATTGTGGATTTCCTCCTCCTCCTTTTGATTCTATTGCTTTGTGCTAAGGTATTGAACCTTAGCTTCTCTCAAAGCTTTTGCACGTACGTCAGAGAAGGTCAAGAAATCAAAGCTTTGATACCACTTGTGAGTGTGCAATGTGTGCGTATATGGTAATTAACCCAAGTATTATCAGAGATCCTAAAAGTGATCTATTTGTACTTTCTACCTCTATGTTGTTGGTATTGTTTGTTACATGATTAGTGCATCTTGATCACTCTCATCATCATACAAACGGCATGTTATTGTATATGTTTTCATAAATTTCAGTAGATAACCTGAATCTATTTTTCCATCCAGGGATAGGCTCCATGGGAAACCGTATTGCTCTTACAAGGTGTGAGTAGATCATAACTAGAGGTGTATGATTTAGAAGGCTGTATGTATCAAAAATGCCTTCAACTGGCCATAGTACAAGCCTTCAACAACTTTCCCCCCTCTAACAATTTTGTTGTGCCATGCATCCTTTTGTGCCTTCACTGTCTCGTTCCTCTTTTGGTGCATTTAATCAAATAGAAATCATGTCCTTTCTCTGCTACCTTGGCTGCAAAGTTGTCACCAATCAGAACTAATTATTTTATTTGGCATCATCGTCTTCATCGCTGCAAGGATCGTCTGATTCCAATAATGGTTGGACTATCAAATATTTCCATTCTTCTACATGTTGTCTGTTCTTCTCTCTTGTTTTTTCAGTCCCACACTTAGCTTTATTAGTTGGGCACCCTTGGCCTTTTTAGATGACCTCAAACGGACCCCGAATAGGCCAAAAACATCTTCTCCCATTGCCCACAGATACATGAATCACAAAAACATGAGAGTGTACGATATCGTAGAGCGCATGGACTATCCTGTGAATATCCATCAATGCAATGAAATGATCATGAACCTGTAATACACTGACAATCCATTGGACATTGCGTCGCACATCATCCTTGAAACTAGCCAAAAAACTCTTTGTGTACTTGATTTATGCTGAAATGTTTCATTTAGATAGTTGACTACATCGGCTGGAGACTTCATAGGCCAGCCATCTGTTTTCAACTCCTCATGATGAGGGTTCTCTTTATGATTACCTCTGCTCCATCGTGCTCACCTTTTCCATGTCCTGATGCTGAAAAGTTATGCATCATCTGCAGACCTATCAACCAATAATGCCTAGCCACAAAGTAGAAAAGGTCTTCATGCTTTAAACTGAGACACTGCACCATCTGACAACACCCAATGACGTCGTAAAGAATGGCCTTTCTGTTTCAACCACTTGTCATGAAGAAGAAAACAATGTTGTACAAACAAAGTGTCATGTATTATATCATCAGATATGTAAAAATGGAGTGTTTTTCAACACCACCTCCTGAGTTTCTCACATAAGTAATGTGAATAAGTATTGTAACCTGATTAGACCACTAGTGCATGGACTTTATCTCATTTTCTATTTTTAAATCGATAATTCTTGGCAAATTCGATGATCGAAACAACAACATCTGATGGAAACTTGAGTAAGCACTCTTTAAATTGTTGTGCCTGCCACCAAAAAAATGTAGTTATGCTTGATGAAGCTCTTAAGATGAGATGAGAAAGTGTCAATAAAAGTAGAGCAACTTATTGGTTGCACTACCAAGTCCTTTCTTTTCTTCTCAGACCCACCTGCATCAACTTGCCCAGTTGAAACATTTGTGAAGATCTTCACAGTGACCTCCCCACTATCCACTGAAATTTCATCAGACACAATGTCAACCTGTTTATTCCAAATCTAGAGCAAATCCAAACGAGCATTTTTTTGCATAGTATTCCTGCATCATGAGCCTTTGGACATAAAAGTGATTCCCACATATCACTGATTCTATGAGACACTAAATTGGTTTGCAGTACACTTACCTGAATCATCACTACACAAAACGGAACATGTGCAGGCATGATCCTTTCCATAATGCTCAAACTTGTTTTGTCGCATCTGATTAAATGCCTCTTTAAAATATATCATTTGGACATGATATACACAGCAACACGTATATCGCTTCTTCATTTTTTGGACAAAGTAAGGCTTTAAAGCCTCAAAACATCTAAGAGAAATTTCCACTTCTGGATTGGCCCTCTTGAATCTTTGGTACAACTCAATCTGTGACATTAAAACAAAACAAATTATGAGAGTAAAATATTAGCCATTTTGTACAGTACCATTTGGTTTGTACATAAGCAAATGTGGGGTTTGTAAAATATTAGCCATTTTGTACAGTACCATTTTGGTACAGAATAGTACCTGTATAGTACCAATTTTTGTGACTGTATAGTACCAATTTTTGTATATTTGGTAGAGTACATTAGCAATTGGATTTTTTGCAGTACCAGATTTGGTATAGTAAGACATTAGCTATTTAGTACTTTACCATTTGGTGCAGTAGAGTACCAATTTGGTATTGTTCAATACCAATTTGAAACTAGTTTGGAAATTTCTTAAAGAGTACCTTAAATGGTGGTACCAGGTGGATGCCATAAATTACCAATTTGGTGGTATATAGTACCAATTTTGGTACTGTAAGACTTTATCAATGAAATATATTTTTGTTTTGTACTAGGAAATGTACTATAGAGTACCTTGAGTAATGCTATAGGGTGGATGGGGATATTATGTAGTACATAACATGGAATTATATGGTACTCTTTAGTACATTTTAGGGTGCTCCATATAACATGCCACTATATGGTAGATAAATGTACTTTGGCCTACATCACAAGGTTCTATAGAGTACTCAAATCAGATTGAATGTACTATGGTGTACCTTATATGGTAGTATAGGGTAGATGAAGGACCTATGAACATTATATATAGGGTACTCCAATCACATGTAAAAGTGCTATTGAGTACCTAATGTGGAAGCATACGGCATTTTAAGGTATAACAATGGAGTACCTTCATATTAATAAAGCTACTATTATACTTAGGTTGCTACATGTACCAAATGATATACCTTCAGCAAGCTACTAGAGGTATTGTATGAGGTAAAACAAATGGAATACCTTCAAGTACTATAAGTAGAGTACATTACACCTGAAAAATAGAGAGGCACAAAAGACATTAGCAACGGTTTTAAATTTACCTGAGACTCATCGAGAAGATGCATTGGATGTTTGATAACACTTTTCTCTTCCAAATCCTCTTCCGACATATATCCTTTTTGTTGGGTGAAACTAGAGTCTCTGAGCTCCAAACGACATAAACTAGATCTCTTACTTCACCTGTGACAATGTTACCTTGAGGCAATTATCTTTGACATGCACTCAATGGCAAAACTTCCTCATCATCTTTAATCTCAAGACCGATAATTGGCTGCAGCAATGTTTCTCCGATGAACACTCAAAATACCTGCTATCCTTGTATGGTTCATTTGTGTTGTGCCATCGATATTATTCATTACCATCATCAAAGAAGAGCTCATCTGTTGAGCGGGGCACCTTGAGCTGGCTGAGGGTGTAACGATGCTAGATAGAAAATGCTTTCAAAATTAGCTATTGAAGTTTGCAGATCCTTAAAAGTAGGATGGAGCAAGTGTTGATGGAATAACTCTGTCTGGATACTTCTTGTAAGCCCTAGTGTCTGTGTGCGCCAAAACTTTGCCTTAGCTGAACAAATCTACTTTCTTGATTTGGCTTCATCCATTAAAGATGGATCTTGCAACCTGCTACTTTTCTTTTCTTTCCTTCTCTATCTCATTTCTTAGCAGCCCAATACTCATGCATAGAAGCGGTGTCCATGCTGTGAACACTTGCATTCAGCTCCATAGTCCAATCCCTGTTTAGGCAGCCTTGCACAGTAGTCCAATCCCTATTGGACAACCTTTCTCATTCACCATGCCATGAGAAGTAGTTGTGAATTCCATGCCTTGAGGATTATCCATGTTTACGTAGCCATATTCTCATGCTAGGATAACCATTTGTATTCTCTGGTCAATCTGTGAATTCCATGCTGGCAAGAGTGAGGGTAGTGTAGCGAGTTAAAGAGCCTACAACTACATAATCGGCTATGTTGTGGACGAGGAAGAAAGATAGAAGAGAGAGAGAGAGAGACAGAGAGAGAGAGACTCGTCTATAATCATTACATAGATCTATATATGCTGATACAAACCAAATGTTTTTTTTACATAAAAGAATTCCCCAAAAAAAAAAGATAAAAACGAATTTCCCAATAAAGTGGATAAAAAAGACTTCCCCAAAAATGCTAAATTTTCTACCCAAGAAAAAGTAGTGTCCTTGACAGTGCATATTGTACCACCAAACCATGCTTTCAGCCATCTACAAAATACACTATATAGCTACACATTAAGTACTTCCCCATAGTAATAAATAGTAATAAAAGTGTCCTACTTATTTGTATATATTATGTAGCTATTTAACTCTATGTGCTATGTAGTGTTATCTAGTAAACTATGAGATACTATATACTTATATGGTGGAATATAGTTTTATGTGCTATATAGTGGTAGATGGTAGTATATAGTTTCTTTACACTACAATGTGTATGCACTATATCACTCTATACTGTCATATAACTCTATACTTTGTAATTTATTTCATGAATTACACGGGCATTGGTAATTTTACCTTTCATATTCGTCACTTGTGGGACTTTTATTTCTTGTTTCTTCAACCTTGCCACTCATATGGACTCTCCCATTCTGCCATCATAAACTAATGAATATTCTCTAATCTTTCCCGATGGGGGGCAATCTCTACAATCAAGCTTGAAGCATCTAAGTCCTCAAAAGCATAAGAGCAATTGCAATTGCAATTCCTGGTGCCATCATGAGAAGGTTCCTAGAGGCTTGTTGTGCACACAAGGATTTAAAAACAAAGGACTAAGGCTT
Organism: Adiantum capillus-veneris; assembly: GCF_014529385.1. Classification (NCBI taxonomy): domain Eukaryota; kingdom Viridiplantae; phylum Streptophyta; class Polypodiopsida; order Polypodiales; family Pteridaceae; genus Adiantum; species Adiantum capillus-veneris. The sequence continues at coordinate 65,756,921 of NC_140956.1, forward strand.
CCACCTTGCCAAAATTCCCAATGGTTGGCGTTGGATACAATGAGAACTTCCGATTGCTTCATACCTCGTAGCACGAATCAAAACATCAAAAATTCCAACCTTGTTTTTGGTTTCTTCATCATTGCCAACTTGGAACTTGCATCTACCCAAGATATTTAGCAATTATTGCAGCCCAGCAGAAGGTGAAGCCTCCCGTAGACATTTTGAAATAAAATGTAAAGGAAGTCACTATGGCCCTTTAATGAAGGGACCCATTTAGTAAACAAGCTGGCTCTCCGCCTCTGCAAACCATGGCACTCCCTTCCAATGAGAGACAGAGAGAGAGAGACCAGCTATTCTTTCCACCCACATGGCTCGACTCGAGAAAATCATGCCCTTTCTACACCCGCCAAAAAGCCTCCATATCAACACTCCCATTTGATGCATACTCCCGTTTCTGCGAGAGGGAGTGCCAATAAAGGCACAAAAGAACTTGGTATGTCTTTCTTCCTCTTGTTTAGCATGTGTGCCCTTTTTACAACAGGCTCAAAAAACTCAAAAATCTCTTCTCTCTCTCTCTCTCTCTCTCTCTCTCTCTCTCTCTCGCTCTCATCTCTCTCTCTCTCTCTCTCTCTCTCTCGCTGGGGAATGCCAAAAAAGGCACAAAAAGCCTTGGGCACCTTTCTTCCTCCTCTTGTTTAAAAACACCAAAACGTATTTCAAACGGTATATGCCCACATTATTTTCAAAGGAGTTCACTGTCTAAAATTGTGACTGTTTCAGGGGCTAACTTCGGCCTTTTCTTCATGTTGTGATGAATCCCAAGGGGTAGCTCATGTCTATATGCAAAAAGAGCTTCACCTCCATCCCAATAGCTCCAATATTCCTTTGCGCCAACGTCCAAATTCCATTATTATGTAAAACCTTGCCCCATACAAGAGCTTGAAACACCAACAGTTTCATGAAAGCCTGTGTTTGCAACATGAGGTTCTACTAACAGAAAACTTGGAAATAAGGTAAGTGGAAGAGCTATCAGATAATAATATGTAATACAACTTTGTTGCAGAGTAGCATACAGACACAACAGCAATTGTCGAAACCCTGGTTTGCTAATCAGCGGTAACTGATAAGAAAAATCCTGGTTTAGTTTTTTATGTTGTGAGAAGAATAGTATCAACATAAAAACAAACAGCAACTCAAAAAAGTTAGTGGCCTCGCTATGTCATAATGTTACTTGGCACAAATTCTGACTAAAGACAATACCAATATCATCCTCAGTTGCTCAATGTCAAGGTGAGAATCCTACCAAAACTTTGACTTTGAATGCCCACAAGTCCTAACCCCAGTTTCAACTCACAAGTTTAATATTTTGGGTACTTTGGGGTCCTTTTGGTACTTTCTGTAGGAACATCATATGTATATCTGTGTGCTACGAATTGTGATGTACATATTAGGTCTTTAAGTACCATGTTTTGACTTGAGGTACTTTACTTTTGGTACTTCAATATTTCTGGGAACTTTGGAGACCTCATTTTGTACTTTTTGGTACTTTATATTTTTACTTTTGTGCTTTGGGTACTTCACATCTGGTAGTTTTATTGTTTGGAACTTTTCATACTGATTATTTGGTACTATTTACTATTTGGTATTTAACATTTGGTACTATTTATTGTGTACTAGATTGTTGTGCTTTGGTAGGAGCATGATATACTTAACAAGTACTTTAAGGTATTGTCTGCTAGTTTTGCTACTTACCATATTGGTTACTGTTTTCTATTTGGTACTACTTAGTGCTTATTAGATTATTGTCCTTTGGTACAAGTTGGTCCTTTAGGTACTCTGAACATTGGTACAGTTTACATTTGGTATTGTCTGCTATTTAGTACTAGTAATTGTCATGACATTTACATTTGCTGTTGTTTACTTTTCTCTAGGACACTACTTTGGTAATATTCACTGTCATGACATTTCCATATGTGACATGCAGAGGAAATGTGGTGTCCTCGAAACTGAGTGTGAAGAGGCTCAGATCCAGAGTGAATTTGTCAGAATGATAATTGCAAAATTCAACTAAGGGAAGAACATTCATATTATTTCCAAGGCCCAGATCAAGGATGAAGACAAGAAAATCTATGCTTTAGGATCTTCTGTTGCTTGTGGGGAGTGCTTGGACTCCATCCATGTGGTTGGTTCTTTCATGCTGGCTGTAGGCACCAATACCACCCTCTCTATTTCGTTGCCACTCTAATGAAAAAAGACATTTGTGCGAAAGGTGGATGCAAGGAGCGCATCTCCGAAGTGGCCAAGACCTGGGCTCACAACAAGGGACGTGTTCAGAAAAGTAAGCAACCGTCTTCGTTCTTGTTTTGAACAAAATTTTGGTTTTTCTTATCGTAAAATGTTTGTTTGTTGGTGAACTATGTAGAATACGAGGTCAAAGAGGAGTATACGGACAACCATGTTGCAGACAAGCACTCCAAGGTTGGACATATGTTGATAAGGAAATGGCAGATGGTGGGTAAGTTCTATGATGTGGTATGCACGAGGTTGCTACACGCACATTTTAAGGCATGTCAAATGAAGTGCAATCAGACAAGTTAGATGAAGACAAGGACACCACCACAGGGGCCCATGAGGGAGTAAATGACCGCAAGGAAGAGTCGGCCCATGACGTGATACCAAATCAAAGGTGGTGTGCTTGGTGGTGCTTTGGTCGATGTATAGCAGCCAAACAAAGGCTTTTTGGTGGGTTCGTGGGGGGGGGGGGGTGGCACATGGTAGAGGACAAGGGAGAGGTATAGTATGTGATTGAAGGATTCCTTCAAATCTTTCAATTCATGGATTTTATTTTAGACGAGTGACTAGGATGATTAGGATTGCTATCTAGAAAAAATATAGAGTTTGTAGTTACCATGTCAAAGTAACTATTTAAAGCCTTGAGTAATGTAGCCAAAAAAAATCTTAGATTAAGAAGTATACTTTAGCTATTTCGAACTAGAAAAATTGAAGCTTTCTAGTAGTTTCAGCCATTTGCTTGTCGGTTTGCCACATAATGCACACTTTGTTCCTAGTTGGGCAATCAATGGTTGGGGCAAAGAGAACTTTGCCTAAGGAGGCTGCTAAATCTCCCATATAGGGCCATAAGAAGGCAAGCAACTCCACAAAATCTATGAAGATGATACATTTAAACAACATCTCCTCTTTGCAAGGAAGCTGCCGGGTGTTTGTATACAGAGGATGTTTCCGAATGTAGTTACATATGTTTGTAACTTGCAAGGATGTTGCAACACTAGGGTTTTGGGCATAGACCAAGAGAAGGCCTTTCCCCAACCTATGCTTACATCTCGAAGGCGTGTGGCCTTAGGGGCTTTCGGAAGAAGATTTCATACTTGGTGGTACATATTGGAGATCCCAATGCCCACCCTGTGTGAATTGACCCCTACCAAGCTACCGTTTACATCGAGCAGAGCCACTTGGAAATGCCACCATCACTGATCAATGCGGCTCATGTGCATGCATGCAACACCCCAACACAATGCCCATGAAATGGAAGGGGGAACGAGCCATAACTCCTCTCTCTTCCCTTTCTCAATGAAGACCATCTCCCCGTATAAGTACCCTAACACCTCATCCCCAACACTCGTACGTGGGATTTTTTCCCACCATGTGCCACTTCCATGAGAGATCCCCCCATGGGTTATTGGAATCCGTAAAATTTTCAAAAGAAAACATTTTTTTTTGTAGTACTTTGAACCACAATAACTTTCAGCTTTAGAGTCAGATGGACCTCTTGTAAAGCCGTAGTGAAACTCTACTTTGTCGACTTTCCATTTTTAGAACCCCATTGCAATTGCAAGTTGAAAACCAAAAGGCATTTAACAGAGTTTCCCAAAATGGGATAAATTCACTTGCTTGCAACCTCATTGCTAGATTGCTAACTGCCAACTTCCCGTCACAATATCTTGGTGCTTGTAGCCTTGATTGATGAGTTGTCACTTTTGACTAGCTTCAAATACCTTATACACCCTCTGTAAACACTGAAGACTTGAGAAAACATACAATGGCACATATACCAAGGTAGTCAAAATGGTGTAGAAGCGGTCCTTGACAAAACTTCAATTGCTCCTATGTTTACCGTCCCGGTTCGGATTGTAGATGTGAAAAGATCGACATGATCCATAAATCAAACACTTTAGTCCTATTGATTCACATATGCCCTGATCATCATCTGTGCAATCCTGTGAGGATCTACAAAGCAGTTTCCCCTTTAATGCAAGATCATATACACTTGTAGATTGATGAGCCATCTAGGAACCAACCTAGAGAACATCTTGAAGACCACCTTTTGCTACATAATCAATGCATTATGAACATCTTGAGTAGCCCTCTTGATTAGCCCCAAATAGAGCTTCCTGGCCTAAAAAACCAATAAAGACATGCATCCCTAGATAGCCCTAGTTGTACCTGATCTTGTACTTGCTTTTTCACCTTGTCACATGCACTGGTAGATGCACATGGCCTTGCGTGCTCCTTATTTTAGCTACACCAATGATGCTATATAATCATGTGAGTCCATGTGAAGGGTGGACCACCACAAGCCTAGTGCAAGAATGGTGCACCTTCTAGGCTTCTAGTGATCCTGATAAATAAATAGCATGCTCTTTCTCCCTCTAGGCACTTTTTAGAACTTATAGATACGAAGTTTCAAGGGCACATATCTCGAAGTTTGCAACCAAACAATTGCAGATAATTATTCTCTAAGAATGTGGTATTTCCTCGACTCTATGATTGTGCTTTTGGATTTCAATTGATTCACATTAACCATGTTATCCTCGAGATAATGGTAGATACGCTCTAAATACGTATCCCATATAATTTTGGCAATCCCATAGGGTGATATGATACAATGTTGAGTGTTTGCAAAATTTGTTGTATTTCAATGGGTGCAAGCATGGACAAAGTCTATCACATCTTGTCTCATGTGGGCCACCATAGCCTGGAATTAAAGCACCCTAGTCATGGGTTTTGGGCTAGGTGTTGCCCACATGGAAACCTATGGGAATGGTGCACAAGGAGAGAATACTTGTTGGGGCATGACACTCTTTTAAGGATCAATTCATCATCCTTCTAAAACAATGGCCTGCTATTAGCTGGTAAGCATAGCGCTCTCTTAAGAATCATGGTGCATGTTTATTGAAACTGGGAGGTATAGTAGTAGTGGTGAGGAGCATCACAATGTTCTTGGTCCATTCTGGAACCCATTCAATGGAAAAGAGTAAAGAACGGGGAAGGTCATCGTTCACCGGATGGGATCCTGCCCTGAGGTTAAATTAGAAAAGTGGTCTACGTGTTTGTGCTTTCCTCTTCTTGACCGACACTCAAGATTGAATTCTAGCAAAATTATAAACACACACACATCGCCTATCCTACCCATGTTGCATTGTTTGTTGCTTGATGGTTGATGAGCAAGAAAAATAATTTGCAAGCAAATGGCGTTAAAACTTCTCTACCTACATTGATAGTGTTGAGCTTATATGTAAAGCTACTCAATATATGGCTTCTCTATGTATGGCACCCAGGTCCCCTCTATATATACATCATCTCATGTCATGAAAATTATTAGCATCGTTAATGAAATAATTACGTTCACAATGCCATAAGATATGGTTCGCGACGCCACTCTTTTGACGACATATATACGCACGACAACATATGGTACATAAAGTATAAACGTAAAAGTACAAAATGTGTGATTACGTGATACAAATGATATGTGTATATACAAATGATATGTGATTACGTGATACAAATGATATGTGTATATACTACATAAACAACATTTATCAATGTAGTGATAATGAATACCATCAAAGTATTAACAAAATTTCATCATTATATCAATAAAAATGAATAAATGAGCATGGTATCAACGAAATGCATCATGATATCACCGAGAATAATCATTGTATCAACGAAACAACATTATGGCATCACGAGAATAACATGGTATCAACGAAACATCATGATGGCATCACCGAGAATAACCATGGTATCAACGAACAACATCATGGTATCACGAGAATAACCATGGTATAAACAAAATCATCATGGTATCAACAAAAATCACCATGGAATCAACGAAACAACATCATGGCATCACCGAGAATAACCATGGTATCAACGAAACATCATCATGGCATCACCAAGAATAACCATGTATCAATGAAATATCATCATGGCACCACCGAGAATAACCATGGTATCAATGACATATCATCATGGTATCAACGAAAATCACCATGACCAAAGTATTAACAAAACATCATCATGGTACCATCAAAATCACTTGGTATCAATGAGAAATTATCAATAAAACGACGTAAACTATATCTCTAAAAGAATAATTATACGAGAATCAATGAACGAGTATAATCATATAAAAAGATCATGTACCAACAGTAGCTCGATAGAATTTGGACGTTCATCAACGGCTCGACTGAATCGGAACGATGTGTAACTGGCTTCTGCAGCAAAGTTACGTCAGTAACAAATATATGATTTGATGAAGAAAAATTTTGAGAAGTTTTCAATTATGAGAAAATCAAAAGCAAAAAGTAAAATTTTGATTTTCAAACATATTCGCAGTCCGAGACGTTTAACCCAAAATCGGTGCAGAATAATTAGAGAAACTTCCTTCTGCAAAGTTATAGACCACATCGATTCGGTCTTCCTAGCGGGTAGTTTCTTCTGAAAAGTTGTAGAACACATCGTTTCCGGTCTCTCACGCGGGTAGTTTCTGGAAAATCGTTTTCAATAAGCAGAAAAAATAAAAACAAAAAACGGAAATTGCTTTTTATGTATGTACGCAGTCATAGTTGGACATAGTGATGGACCATAGTTGGACACTAAATGGCCAAGAATGCTGCCATGCCTAACTATCAGCGTTCGGAAAAAATGTGTCTCAGCTTAATATGGTGCCGTTTTCAATTTCAAAAATGCCGGTTGACGGCAGGGGGGAAAGGAGAAATACCGCCCCAAAATAGAGAAAAATAGTGTAAAAACCCGAAAAAACAACCTAACTTTCTAAAATTTCCTCTTGACAAAATGAAAGAAAGGAATTTTGTATGTTTGGAAAAATGATTTTTCCGAACACTGCTAACCATAGAGTTTTAGTGTGGCATTGTCTAATTTGGCTCTAACTTTAACGACACGCTTTACTTTTAAAAAAAGCATAAGAATGGCTAGCGGAGGAGTTTGCGCCGCGTTAATGTTTCTAGAAGGCATTTTCCAGTATCATAAAAAGCAAAGTTTACGCGGAAAGCAATTAGCAATAGCCGTGCTAAAAGGAGGGTTTAGGGTTATAAAAGGAGGCCGTGCGGCCATTTCCATTTTGTGGCATAAAACTCGAGCAGTTGCAGGTCGGTGCTTCCTACTCAGATTGTCGTCTCCAATATCCCTCCACCATGGCCAACCTTAGGCAGACGCTTGCAGGTATACGCAAAAGGTCTGCAGATCAAGAGGATCTCTTGCAACGTCATGATCAGCAACCGAATATATCATCATCACCAGCAGCGCCTTATTATAATGAGAAGCAACGGCTGACTAGGCGACAGCCCAAGCTCAGGAGCCGCATCCGCAAAGACAATGCCTTCCTCGCGAAAGATGAAGGCTCTGTGCCTGTGCAACAAGACGTCGATGATGCGTCAGCTAGGGATCTGCATATTAATGAAGGCGCCCCGAGCTCTATATTAAGTAAGGATTATGGTATCCTGACGGACATGGAGGTGGCGTCCATCTTCTTGAGCTTTATAAGGGGGGTCAATAATATTGCGAATTCCAAGCTGCAAAAGCTATACAAGCAACGATGTCGTGCTGGCTCTGATGATCATCAACAGCATCACGCCATGGCCAACGTCAACAAGCTACCAGTACAGCAATTGGATCCAAGCAGATCAAGCGACACATGAGATCGGCTCATCAGCAACGTCTGAGCAAGGCCAGCATAAAGATGTTCGCCGGATCATTGAACGGGTCGCATTGACACCGGAAGGTCCAATTAGAATCAAGCTCGTTAATTGCTGCAGCTAAAGTACTGGAATGAAATAAAATAGCTATAAATTGTATTGCATAATGGAGCTAGGGTTTTGGTTCTTAAGGAGGCCTTCACGTGCTGCTGACAAATTAATCATGTATAACAAGCTTACTTTGACTTGTATTAAATTAATGGCATTACTTTGACTTGGATCAAATTAATGGCATTACTTGCCTTGGATCAAATTAATGGCATTACTTGCCTTGTCGACGTAGTTTCTATCCCTGATTGAAATTCCAATATTTAATTTCTCCAATTGCAGTTTTTTCACTTAATGGACACCCAGCTTTAGATGAGATTATGGTAATAGAATTTGGCTCGCGTTTCCTCAGGCTTCTCTTAATTAAGATGATCCTGTTTATATAATTTTCTTTATTAACATCCATTAATTAAGTGGTCCCACCGAAACGTTCTCTTGAATATTGATTTTACGTGGAAAATTTCCATATCGTTGTCCCACGTAGCATACGTCTTTTTCATCAAGGGAAAACGTACTGTAGATTATCATGCCTCCATGAAACATGCATCCCACATGGGTCCTTCACTTTCCATGAGGCAAAGCAGGTTTTGAGGTTTCAGAGCGACGAAACACGTTTTTAATGCTCAGATTAATGTAATGGCTAGATATCGACCATGCAAAAAACTCTACTTCGCATACAACAATTGTGTTTGGACATGCCAAGATTGAAGCTCTCGGACCTAGAACATAAGAGTTTGGCAAGGTGATCGTTGGCGTGCTTCATCCACAAATTAAGAGTGCACAATGCAAATAACAATCAAATTGCAGTATACTTCATACAAAGAGTTTGTGTACAAGATATATTAAGACGAAGGGTAGACTAGGTAAGCAAACCACACAATGGAAGTGTGGATTTGGAAGGGCCAAGGAGGGGTCCCAACAACGAAAAAAAGAGGCAACCCCCGTCCCCTCCCAAAAAGAAAAAAAAAAGAGGCCTATTGGGCTACTACCATAGGAGCATGATCAAATGATAAAGATGGTCACCCCAAGGGGCCATGTGTTGAAGTTTCACTTTTTCTCCCCCAGATTCTTTCCAGCACGCTAGAGCTCAGTGCTTCTTGATGCTTCAATATGGCACGGATCTCTAAACCTACCTTCTCTATTAGCATAATCAACACATTGTTTGAAAGCTTCTCTATCCTTGTCACCTGAGAGCAATTGTTTGCATACCGTTTTCAAAGTCTCCCATGACCTCTCTGTTAGAGCCTTGACTATGTAGTTGAAATTTTGGAACCAAAATAAATGCCGCTCCATGCAAACGTGTACGCATTTGGGCCCAACATCTTTTTGCAGCCCCTGTTACTTGTGCCTTTTCTCTAGTAAATTGGTTAAACTATTTTGTTTGTCTACTAGCTTACGACATCAACCAACATCTTTTTGTAGCCCCTACTGTTTGAACGCATTTACATGGAAAGTAATTAGCGGTAGCAGGTAGGGTTTAGGGTTATAAAAGGAGTCCGTGCGGCCATTTTCATTTTGTGGCATAAAACTTGAGCAGTTTGTTGCAATATTGCCCATCGGTGCTTCCTACTCACATTGTCATCGTCAAGGTTGTTGTGCGCCTCCAATATCCCTTCACCATGTCCAACCTTAGGCAGACACTTGCAGGTATACGCAAAAGGTCAGCAAATCAAGAGGATCTCTTGCAACGTCATGAGCAACCGAGTATATCATCATCACCAACAGCTTATTATAATGAGAAGCAATGATTGACTAGGGGACAGCCCAAGATCAGGAGCCGCATCCTCAAAGACAATGCCTTCCTCGTGAAAGATGAAGGCTCTGTGCCTGTGCAGCAAGTTGATGCTGCGTCAGCTAGGGATTTTCATATTAATGAAGGTGCCCCGGGCTCTATATAAATTTTTTGGTGTCAATAGGCCTTAAGAGCTCCACATAAGGCTTGTCAATACCACATACCTTCTCTATATTATGCCAAAAAATCAACCATTGGATAAGATGCATAAAACTTTGGGTAGCACCTTGATAACTTGGATACTTTTAGATCTCTTCTAGGGCTGTATGTAGGAATTATATAGTTTACATTTTTATACAATCTCAATATACCTCAGAGTTGTGGAAGCAAGATAGTGTTGGCAGTGTCCTGTCCAACACCCAAATTGGCGATAATGCATCTGAGCCATACAGAGTCAACCATAGTTGTCAAGACTGCCCTATACTCAGCCTCACAACTAGAAGTGGCCACAGTAAATTTCTTCTTTCTCAACCATGATGTATGTGAACTGCCAAGCATGAAATAAAAACCACTTGTGAACACCTGCGTGTCAAAACAACCAGCCCAATTTCAGTTCGAAAAATCATGTAAGTCTGGCGTAAATGATCCCCCCTTGGGATAAAACTAGCCAAGATATAAAGTGCCACTCAAGTAGTGGAAAATCTTTCTGAAGTACTACCAATGCTTAGACCTTGGGATATGCATCAATCTGCTAACCTGTGAGACTGCAAACTGAATATCCAACCTCGTGTTGCATACATAAATGAGGCAGCCAACAACAATTTGGTAAAGAGTGACATCAACAAGATCACCAACATCATGTAGACTTAACTTCAAACCAGCTTCCATGGGAGTGGCAATAGGGTTGCAATCCTCAAGTCCAAACTTACATAGCAATGTCTCTATGTAGCTTCTTTGACACAAGGCAATACCACCATCACACTGCTTAAACTGTATGCCCAAGTAATGATGCAACAACTCCAAATCTTTCATCTTGAAAGTAGCATTCAAATCAGCCTTGAATTCAACAATATGTGCCTCATTGGGATCAATGATCAGCAAATCATCCACATAAAGAACAAGCATGAGAAGTACATTGCCCTCATGCTTGACATACAATGTGCTTTCTATTGGACTGTTACAAAAGCCTTGTTTGACCAAATGAGTGTCAGCCTTCTCATACCAAGCACGAGGAGATTGCTTCAATCCATACAAAGCTTTGCTACATTTTCACACCTTATTCTCTTGTCCTTTCTTGACAAAACCGCGAGGCTGCGTTACATAAATTTCCTCAAATATGTCACCATTCAACAAAGCAGTAACAATGTCGGATTGATGTACATCCCAACCAAAATGAGTTGCCAAATGCACATACAAAATGCACAGTGGTCATACAACAATTGGGAACAAAAGTCTCTTCATAATCTATACCTTTTTGCTGTGCATAACTCTTTGCAACAAGTTGAGCCTTATAGCGATCAATCTCACCATCCGGCTTGTGTTTTAACTTGTAAACCCACTTTGTTCCAAGTTTTTTCCAGGAGGCAAATCACATAAAGTCCATGTGTCATTTTCTATAAGTGCATCATATTCTGATTGCATGGCAGCCATCCAATTTTTTTAATTATGTGCTTCATCAAAAGACAGAGGTTCCTCAACATAATGTAAGCTAGACACAGCCAAAGCATAACAATCTGATGCAGATGCATGGCGAGAGCCTGAACAAGTGCGACTAGACAAAGGTGCATCCAATTTACTATCATGCAATGTATGCACCAGCCATTTTGGCAATACCTCTATCCTGCTCATTGTCAGCCCTTTCCTCATCAAGTACATCATGTACATCTGCATCGGTAATAGGATGATGTATAACACTTTTTGAAACCCCCATAGGCTATACATTTGCCTCATTGGAGTTTACATTTGAACTTCCACCACTAAAAAGAGGCAGCAAAGTGTCATAAATGTCTTGTGAGCTTACATTGTTGTCTCTGGTACATGACAGTAAGGGTTGAACATAATGCTTTGTTTGTGGATGATACAACTTGTAACCTTTGCTTTCACACTATAACCACAAAAATACATTTGATAGCCTTATCATCCAATTTTCTACGCTATATTTGTGGCACCAAAGCATACGCCAAACAGCCAAAAACATGCATGTGCTCAATAGATGGCTTTCTATCATGCCATGCTTCATATGGAGTCATAGACTACAATGCTTTTGTAGGACACTTGCTGAGTACATAAGTGGCACACATGACAGTCTCGAGCCAACATGAATGTGGTAAAGCTTGACTTTTGACCATACATTGTGCCATCTTCATAAGAGACTTCTTTTTCCTCTCAGCAACACCATTTAATGGAGGTCAAAATGAACCTGAATCAAAAATCTGGGTAGACTAAGCTTTAAGAGCTATCCCAAAAAAAAATTCAACCTGCCAACGCTCACCAAAGCGAATGCTTAGAACTGACTACGTAGAAACCTTTCCCTGATGGCCATTTTTGAGTCAAATTCGTTAATGATTCTTCTTGCATCAGCAGCTAGGGTTCCCAATTCTTCTTCAATAATTGTAGATACATCCCTTGAGACAATGTGTTTTATGAACTCTGAGGCATCTATGAATCTCTAATGTTTCTGATTAGCTACATGCTTTTCCACATTTTTTATGCAATGTTGCATTTAATTAGTCAAGAAAAGACATGCATAAACAAGGTCAGTCTCAACATATCTTTTAATTTGCTGCATAAGTCTACTCATAAATAGCTTGAACATAGGATGCCTCAACAAAGAGTTATTTACCATAAGTGAATGTTGGAGACCAACATTATTAAACTCAAAATTAAGCACATCAGATAAGGAAAAGACACGAGGGATGTGGTCTGTCATGGAGCATTTTATAATCAACAACAAATCATCATCAGTAGGCAGCCAGTGAGTAGAACAAAAATAAATTCTTTCAAGCCAGGACCAAGAAGACAGATGAGATTGTGAATGGAAGGTAAATCCTTGGTTTTGGTATGTAGTTTCTAGCCAAGCATCCTGTAAATTACCTGCACTCACCATTCTCTCCCTAGGATTACTCTCTAGCTTGTTAATAAGAGAGCCAGTAGAGGTGATATCCTGCCTTGCACATACCATGTTAAAGTCCCAAGCCATAATTCAATGAGATAGCTACAAGCCTACTATCCATTGCCAAAGATCACCCCTAAGTCTAGGGTTATTGTCTGCATAGACATTAATCAACATCATTTTGCCCCATTGAGTGGATATCTGAAAAACTGAGCATTGACCATTTGGATGATCCAGAATCCAGATGGGATGAAGAGATGTCTTAATGCAAGTAAGCTCCGGGGAATCCCCCTTTCTTTCCTCCATAGAAGCACTCCATACCTCTATAGTGCATAAGTTGCCTTGCCTTGTCTTTCCTTTTATGCTCTTGAACTAAATACACATCAATCTGACTAGAAAACATCCACTTATTAAAATTGTGCAACCTTGAGGGGTCATTCTACCCTTTTACATTAAAGGTTGCAAACTTCATACTGTTATGAACCATGTGTGTTTCCTCCTCACTATTTGTTTCTTGCATATGCACTTCTAGATGAATGCCTCATGGGTCGGTTTCATTGTTGGATATTTTTGTTTCTTGGCTAACTCATGGGTTTCCATGATGTTTTCTATGGCTACTGAGGTTTCACGAGATGGCATGTCCTCCATGAGGGCTTCATAATAATTATGTGAGATATACCCCAAGGAGAAGCCCCTTGATTTAAATAATTCCCAGGTAGCAGCTATGAAACCATCCCCATCTACCACTCTCTTGACTTTCTCTGCTGGTTTTGGATTTTTTGAAGATGATGGAATGTTACTCCCCACACTAGGTTTAAACAAAGTCTTGGGTTGGGTGGTTGCCTACCACTAGGTGTCCTTGCATAAAGTGGGGATGATCCACCTCCTTGTTATTGGTTGTAGACACTTTTCCTCTATCAACTTTGGAGACATTTTTCCCAAAGATCTGCTCTTGCGGGACCATATTTTTGCTCCCCAGATAAGATGGGATGAGGTGAGAGGCAGTAGATATTGTAGGGTAGTTTTTTGAAAAATGTCGTGAGTTTCCACAATGATATCACAACCCAGCAAGATTCCCGATTTCAAGTAAAACAAAAGCACTACAAGACGTCTTTAATGTAGCGACGCTCGTAGTGCGACGCTCAGATGGGGAAAAGCTCGGCCTCGCTATAGGCGTCGCTATGTAACAAAGACTATAGAGACGCTCATAGAGACGCTTATAGTGACATTCATAGCGACGCCGACCCTTAAAAATAATTTGAGAGCACCAAAAACTCAGATCTGTATATCTGAGTTTCGGTGCTCTCTGCACAATAGGTATACCTTCCCCCCCCCTCCCCCCCCCCCCCCCCCCCTCTCTCTCTCTCTCTCTCTCTCTCTCTCTCTCACACACACACACACACACACACACACACACACACACACACTCACAGACACGAGGAGATGAGGGAGAGCGAGGTATGCTCCCTCTCTTCCTCTCTCTTATTTCCCTTCCCCTCTTTCTCTCTCTCTCTCTCTCTCTCTCTCTCTCTCTCCCTCTCCTCTCTTATATTCCCTTCCCCTCTCTCTCTCTCTCTCTCTCTCTACACACACACACACACACACACACACACACACACACACACACACACACACACACACACACACACACACACACGCGCGTGCGCGTGCACACACACACACACACACACAGACATAACACATGTGTGTGTGTGTGAGAGAGAAAGAGAGAGAGAGAGAGAGAGAGAGAGAGAGAGAGAGAGAGAGAGAGAGAGAGAGAGAGAGAGAGAGAGAGAGAGAGAGAGAAGTTAAAGAGACATATAGAAGTTAAAGAGACATGTGTAGAGAGAGAGAGAGAGAGAGAGAGAGAGAGAGAGAGAGAGAAGAGAGAGATAGATAGAGATAGATTTTATTATCGTCCTCGGAGGTCAAATATGACCTATGGGACCAAGTTACATGTGATGTAGTATGTGTATGACTGATGAGTGACTCTCGATGCTCCAAAATTGTAGTGATGAAGTCGCAATGGAGAGCCCACACTTTGGCTGGGAGAGGAAAGTGTGTAGGTCTAAGTTATGGCTGAAAATGTGAGAGAAGCCAGTTCGGATGTGATCAAAAGCTGAGCATTCTAGTAGTGTGTGGTACTCAGACTCTCGAACTTGCAGTGAGCATAATGTGCACAATCGATTTGACTCTTCTCCATTGCCCCAACGCCCTATCTCGCATCGAAGGAAATGGGAGCTAAGCCGAATTGCTGCGATAGTGCGTATCACGGACAAGGGAATAGGCTCAAGCATGTAAGTGTGAGTACGGTTTCTCTCTCAGCGAAGAACATGGTTTTGTAGTTGGGGGCAATATAGGTGGTGTAATGTATGAAGCGTGACCCACCGGATTTCTCCCAAGCCGTATTAGAGAGAGAGAGAGAGGGAGAGAGAGAGAGAGAGAGAGAGAGAGAGAGAGAGAGAGAGAGAGAGAGAGAGAGAGAGAGAGAGAGAGAGAGAGAGAGGTTAAAGAGAGGGATAACGAAGTAGAGAGAGAGAGAGAGAGAGAGAGCTAAATAAAGAGAGACAGCGAGAGAGAGAGAGAGAAATGAAATGAAATGATATATTTAACGTCTTCAAAATGCCGAAATCACTTATGAGACCAATCCGATAAACTCCTTGTGGATCTTATCTAATGTTGGGGTACAAACATACAAGTGAAGTAAAGTGGAAGGCTAAAATCATCATCAATTTTCAACATTGGGCGTTGTTTGAGAAAGTAGTGCATTGGTCGGTGAAGAGATTTGTCAATGTCCGCCTTGTAAATAGACATAATGTGTGAAGTTGAGGGTTGCAAAAAAAAAATTATCCTCTTTGAGGTCGTACGATGGAGCTGATGGTAGCAGGTCTTATGGTGTTTGTAAGCGGTGTTTTTGTCATAATTGGAGCAAACCATAGCCAAATCTTGTGCTTCCCCTTTCCCCCTTCTTGCATTTCCTTGCTCAAAGTTTCTGGTGCCAATTGTGTGAGTTGTGTGTGCCCCTCGGGCCATTTGTGTGTGAGGGAGAAAGAGAGAGAGGTGTGTACTATAAGATTGCTAAAAACGGGGCAAAATCATGATGGTGTGTTGTCTGTCAATTGTGTGGAGTTTGTCTTCATTGGTAGGCGTTGGTGCACCCAAAGTGTGACAACCCTAGCAGAGGACATAGGCAGTGATGTGTATGCTTATAGATGCATGGCAGAGGGCTAGAACATATGGGAAGATCCTGGACAGATAGGTGGCAGCAGAGATATATGCTTTATGTGGGTTTTTAGACCCTAAAGGCTACAAGATGGGCCGGAAAAGGTGGTAGGTGAAGGAGGCTCAAGGTGATGGTTTCTAGCTCAAAAATGTAGAGCTTGAAGTGCTAGAGGAGCAAGTCCAGATGGCTCATCAAACGGAGCTACAAAGCGAAAGCCATGGCTATTCAAAGTTGAAGGTATTTGCAAATCTGAGACGGACAGAGCAGGTGATTCCAGGTAGTCCAAGTCCTTTTGGAGCTATGGGTGTGTAGTGCTTGATTTATGGAGCCTGCTGGTCTTTTCAGATTGTCGTTTGGAACTTTGGAGGTCAAGATACTAGCAAATAAAGATTTGTCGGGGGCCAGTTCTGTGTCGGGTTGGTTGCATGGATAGATGTGACATCTAAGATTTTTGAAGCTTTTCTAGGTTTTGTATGAATTCTATGCAGCAAGTAAAGGCCATGGGAGTTTATGGCTCGTCAATCGGGCACCGGGTCGGTCAGATATTAAAGTTTGAAAATGATGGCAGTTGCCGGTCAGGTGGTAGCAAACGGGTTTTTTAGGCGCATCATTTGAGGGCACGGCAAAGCCAAAATGGTAGTGAGGTTTGTACAGTTCGTAGCCAACAAAGAGATCTATTGGTTGGAATTTGCGGCTCAATCACAGGGTTGGTGTGCACCAAATGGCATCGGATTGAAATGGTGAGAGGAGGATAATTTTTATGCAATTAAAATTAAGAGTTGGTGAAGTTTTGACCATTGGGGGGTGATTTGAAGTGGATCTATCACGTATTTGTGGGTTAATCCCACATGATAAGTACGAGGTTGACTTGGTAGAGTACATAAGCACAAGGGAGACGTGCACTTATGTGTCGTGGTGTAGGAGTTGAGCTCCGAGGACTATTCACCATGGTGCCTAGAGCGCGCACAGCATTGTTGTGGTTGTGCCTGATGGACATGATGTTGACGTGGGGCGGTACCTGGTGGTTTTGTTTTGTTGAAGCAAGTGGCGGATAGGCCCGTTATCGATGGCCGTTGACTCTGCAATGGCATGATGATGTGGTAGAGGCCCATCACGCGCCCGTAAGAGCCAAGTCATGCCTTGGGTTCCCAAAGGAAGTAAAGCCAAGAATATAAGAAGGGCATCCTCACATGCAAGGGATACCAAAAATAGACGAGGAACCAAAAAAGAGGAGTGCCCACGCTCAAGAGGGGCCCGTTCTTCCATGTGGGGGTTCTCTTTTCCGAGGTCAGTGAGACGGGAGGACCAAGGGATTCTTGAGCCGAAGTGTGGCTATGGAGTTGGTGTGGAGCTGAAGGGCAACCAGATTTTTGTGTTCTACTTGCCGATGCTTATGCCGGTTAGGAGCTACAGCTGTATATAGTCGTCTTTGTTGAAAGAAATCCATCATTATTGTGCATCTGGTGTCGATTCCCCTTATCCCTTCTCTTCTTTATTGTGTGCATCTGGTTTCGGGCGTGTGTAGGTAGTTGTGTCCCCCCTGATGGTCTGTTGTGCACAGAGAGGTTGAGAGAGGTTGTGTGTGTGGTGAAGGGATTGAATCGAGCTATACAAGGTGATTGGGCTTTGTTGGTGGTGTCATATTGAGTGTGTGCAAATGGTGGTGTGCAAACGGTGGTTCGTCGGTGAGTTGTGTGAGTTTTGAAGGTGGACTCTAGTGGATTGGGGTGTGTAGTGATTTTCTTGGGCTATAGAGAGGCAGATTACTGGGTTTTGGGTGTGTTTCCCTTCCCCCTATCCATCTTCAAGTTCCCCACGGAGGAGCATTGATGCTCCGATTTGAAGTTTAAAGTGGTGTTTGGAAGCCGACAAACGGTTAGCAGATGGTCAAAATATTTGGAGGTTGTGTTTAAAGGTAGGAGAGATGATGTAGTCAAGCTTTGGGCCCATAATTGGAGGTGTTGAAGACCTTGAAGATTGGTTGGCAAATTTTGAATTGTGGATGATATTGATGCATATGTTGAGACGGATGCGAAAAAGCTGCAAATGGTGTCGTTGCTGATGCGCAAACAAGCAAAGGTTTGGTACAATGATTTGAAGGGTGATGATCAAAGTTCATGACACGAATTGTGGAGGCAGTTTTTGGAGCAGTTTGGAAAGGTGATTGCCCCGACAGAGGCTGGTGCTAAGTTGAAATTGGTACACCAAGAAGTAAGTAAGGATTTTTCTATTTTCCTTGAGGAATTTGAAGCTTGTTGGAAGTAGTTAGAATCCATGCATAAACAAGCGCCAAGGGATAATGCAAGCACAAAGAGTATCAACTCAACACTCGGATAAATAGATCTCAGCTAAGCATAAAACGCATAACTTTATATACAAGTGGTGAGCAAACATTGTGCTCAAATCACGTCCCACAAGTAGTGATGTTAATATGACAATTGTATAAATCTATACTTGTAAGCATGTAGAACCTATAACCAATGACTATTTGTAAAATGTAAGCATTAGACTCACCATTAGAATGTTCGTCAATCAAAAACAATGTATACCATAGATCTACCTATAGCCACTATGAGCATACATAAATCTCACTCCTACGACAGAGGATACAAGAGCACTAAATCCACATCCAAGCTAACAAAATCTATAAAAGTGAGAGTAAATACTTGATCAGTGTTAAAATGGGAGTAAATCAACCACTACACCATCCTAGAATCAAATTGCAAATACATGCAACATATGGCATCAGTAAAATCTCAAGTACAACTTAGTCATTCAAAGTGGCATGCCAAAAAATCATAGAAGTATAAATTAAGCCAACTAGGCACTCTGCTTAAACGAGAGACTCAGACTCTCATCCACAAATGTCATACAACGATCAAAAGTGATCAAATGCTCTCCAAACTCAATGAATAGAAGCAAGACATTGTTGTGAGTTCTCACAAAAAGTGCATAAACTTGTCCAAGACAAAACCATCTCAATCAAAAATCCACATGTGGCATACATACAACATAAGCATGGCATAAGCTCATTCCCATATGAGTAGCTCTTTGGAAATCCACATCTCTGCTATCTGTATACCCGTGAATCCATCACCTACGAGCTATCAAGAGCTCGATTTGTATTAGCATATGCATACATAACATAAATTCCACACATAACGAATGTGTGTTGGAAACCTCTGTGAAAAACCACACAATCTAAAGCATAAAGCATCGACAGAATGTTCGTCGGTTAAAAATGCACAACTTGTAATCTTGCACACTATCTCGTTGATCAAAAACCTCATCGGTCAAAAACCAGACACATGGATAAGAAACCACTTGTCCGCATATGACATACATTTCCTCCGAGATTAGTGCCGGGGAAAAGTACAATCTAGCTCACAAAATCCCTGTGAAGGTCAAGTTGTACCTATCATGGTGGCCGTAGACATCCGAGAGTCGATGTCGCTTGTCAAAAAAACGTACTTCCAGAAGATCATTGGATCCATGTGTGTCATGGCATATCTGTGCACGAGAAGAAATCAAAACACTGGAAAAGAGCCTAGACCCACTCTCTCTCGCTCTCGCTATGTTGAGGAAGTGGCAGATAGACTCGTTCCATCTACCTCTGTGTGTATCTATGCAAGAGAAGAAATCAAAACACTAGAGGAGAGACTAGACCCACTCTCTCTCGTTCTCGCTATGTCAAGGAAGTGACCAGATAGACGCTGTCTATCTACTCTGTGTGTGTGTGTGTGTGTGTGTGTGTGTGTGTGTGTGTGTGTGTGTGTGTGTGTGTGTGTGTGTGTGTGTGTGTGTGTGTGTGTGTGTGTGTGTGTGTGTGTGTGTGTGTGTGTGTGTGAGTGTGTGTGTGTGTGTGTGTGTGTGTGTGTGTGTGTGTGTGTGTAGCTAAATCTTAAGTAATAAGACATAATTGAATTTTTACATTCAAAAGACAGCTGGCCAAAGAATAATGAACTGATATGTACAAAAATAACTCAGTATCAGAATTATTTAGGTACAATTATGATTGTAGGGAGAGGTCCTCTTTCAGTAAGGTTGGTAGTAAAAAAACATCCCCGTTCCTCAGTGGGTATTTCATCACAATAATGTTGCTTGCCAAAGAAAAGAAAACCCTCCAAGATAAGATAGAGTCCTTACCTACATCCATCCAACCAAGACAAAAATTCAATTAGCCTTGGATGTGTTTTACAGGTATCAATGGCCATGTCAGTTGTTATCCATGTCCATCTTATAGATTTTAATTACTTTAGCCAAGCTTAGGTTATTAGATTTTTTTAGCAGTCTTTACATATTCCTTCAAAAATCAATGGTTACTAATCAATAGAGTATCAAAAAAAGACTCCATTTTTTCAAGTGGAACCTCATTTCGCGAGCCATATCTCGGTATTTATGCCATGTTTTGAGGGTACCAGCCATATATTTACCTTCAAACTTCCCAATTTTTCTCCATAGCTTGATAGCTATGCTTACACTAACAATAGCATCCATATACTTACCAAAATCAGAAATAGAGTATCAAGTGGAACTTTATGTCATGAGCCAAAGGTCAGTTTTTTACGCCAAAGCTGAGAGTAATCTCCATATACTTACCTTCAAAACTTCAAGTTTTTAAGTTCTTAGTATTCAATACAGTTCAGCATTGTTCAGTCCTGTTTTTCTCCAAGATACTTTCAAGCTTCCACCGTCATGGGTGCTAGATGGGTTAAAATAACCTTAACTCCTTCTCCCCATATGAAATCATGAGGGAAAGTATTATGAAGAAGTCCAAGAGTTTCCATATTGCATACAACAGAAAAGCCAAACGTATCCTTGTCGATGTCAGATAGAGTTTCATCACCAAAACAAACACAAGCTTTCAGAAAGTCCAAGGTTTCATTCACATTCCATGCGGTTACTAGCCTTAGCTATAGGCCAGAGCTAAAATGCATTAGCTATATATTTACCCCCCTTTTTTTTAAGAAAACCCAAGTGATTCATCATACAAAAAATTGTAATGTCCGGTTACTGTTAGGCCCGCAAAAAGAAGAAGACCAGTGTCGGCTAAAACAGAGCCCAAAAAAAACCAGTGTTGGCTAAAACAGAGCCCAAAAAAGCATGTATCGGCTAAAACAGAGCCCTTTCTTTTTTCTAAACATACCTTAGTTAGGTCGGTAAACGGCAAGACCTGCAACGGCTTAAGCCAAGCCAAGAAAACCAATGATGCACAGTTTTTTTTCTAGACCAGTCGATATCAAATCTCCCCAATTTTTGCAATAGGTTCCATTAGGTGTGCTTTCAATCAGTCAGACGATGCCTTGCTACCATATTAAGGGCTACAACAGTTTTTTGAAAAAAACCAGTCTACGCAGAGTACTTGCCCAAACAAATTCTTAAATTAAACCCCTAATGAATGTTATACAGTTCAACGCTATGCTATGAGAACTAATACAAGTAGTACCAACATAATTTTTTAATATTTGAAGCTTCAGAGGGGGGGTGGGAGGGGGGGAGGGAGGTTTTTTTTAGGAGGAGGGAAAAACTAAAGCATTAAAAGTACCACAGTGTGTGTGTGTGTGTGTGTGTGTAGCTATTTTATCATAAATAATAAGACATAATTTGAACTTTTACATTCAAAAGACAGCTGGCTTCAGAGAAAGAGAAATGATAAGTACAAAAACAACTCAGGGTTAGAATTATCTTTGTACAATGTTTGTATGAATGAAGCCTCATTCCAGTATATAGATAGAAGTACTTCCCTTGCAATAGGTGTATGTATAATCCTGTATTGGACAATTGCTAAAAGCCAAAAAAAACCTTCCAAGATAAGATAGAGTCCTTACCAGCATCCATCCAAACAAGACAACATTTATATTATCCTTGGATGTGTTTTACAGGTATCAATGGACTATACCAGTTGTTATCCATGTCCATCTTTTAAATTTTTTAAAAACATTTGAGCTTAGTCCAAAGTACTTATGTTCTTTTATATATAAGGTTCAAAAAATAAAATTTAGTATTTTAGTCTTAGCGTAGAGTGCCATACCCCCTACTACTTCAAATGGTAAGTTACCCATCACAAAACAACTTTGAGTAAATTAATGAAGCTCGATCTGTGAAGAAGTTTAAAACTTGCTATAAACGAGTATAGACCCATTGTAGAATAAATTCGGAACTGATATAGTTTACAACGTAATCCGATCCTTCCTATTTACTATAAGTCACAAACTCCCATCAAATGGTGAATGTAAATAGAGTTTTGCATTATCCGTCTTATCAAAAACAGGTGCTAATATGCAGTGTAACTGGGAAAAATCCCATAGGGTCGCCCAAAACAGCGTGTTTTAGCAGGCAAGGTACGGCAAAATAGGATTCCAAAGTACACCCAACCATAGGTGTTTCATACCAGTTTAAAAAAGAGACAGTTTTTTTCATGTCAACCAATTACAGCGACAGTACCAATCATAGAAGCCAATAGTCACCAGGGAATACCCCCATCCCAAAGCATCTTACTGTAATGATAGCGACACATCCATATGCAAGAAAAAACCCCTTTGGGTTGTACCCAAAGCTGTAATGCGAGACACTTACCTTCACAATGGGCAGAGCTTTTTACCAAACCAGTGAGCCATTTATCACAAAGTTAACCGAATAGCTTAAAGTGTAAAGCGGTATCAATTACCATCCAATCATTTAAGTACAACCTTTCCAGAACAATTCTGTTAAGTGCATCCTTACCTTAGGCTAATATGCGTTTATCTGTAAAGAACCGAAACCCAGCTGAGGGGTTTAGCCAAAAAAAACCTTTAGTTAGTGCCATTTAGAGTAAAGCAACCATAAAGTGGTTTTTATCAAAAAACACAGCAGGTTATGCCCCCATATATTAAGCTGTTTCCAAGCATTGTCATGTGACTGAAACCAGTAATCACCGGGTTAGACCCTTCCTTTTTTTAAAATTATACCGTACAGTCTGCAGAAAAATATATATTGCATGGTCCAGCCATGTGGTAGTACCCCATTATCACAAGCAAATAAACAGTTTTCTCAGCGCAGCCAGAATGTCAGTAAGTTAAGCCCAAAGAATCAATCATTAACCATATGATGCTATGCATAGCCATTAAAAATTGGGGCTATAGCAATTAACAATACTCCTTAGTGGTGTTACCAAAGCAATGCCATCCCACACCATGGTTTTTACCGATTAACCAACTCATAGCATGCTCTATCAAGCCAAGTCAATCCACCCATACACAGAGAGTTGACTACATCGGCTGCAGACTTCATAGGCCAGCCATCTGGTTTCAACTCCTCATGAGTGAGGGTTCTCTTTATGATTACCTCTGCTCCATCGTCTCACCCTTTTCCATGTCCTGATGCTGAAAAGTTATGCATCATCTGCAGACCTGTCAACCAATAATGCCTAGCCACAAAGTAGAAAGGTCTTCATGCTTTAAACTGAGACACTGCACCATCTGACAACACCAATGACGTCGTAAAGAATGGCCTTTCTGTTTCACCACTTGTCATGGAAGAAGAAAACAATGTTGTACAAACAAAGTGTCATGTATATATCATCAGTTATGTAAAAATGGAGTGTTTTTTCAACACCACCTCCTGAGTTTCTCACATAAGTAATGTGAATAAGTATTGTAACCTGATTAGACCACTAGTGCATGACTTTATCTCATTTTCTATTTTAATCGTTAATTCTTGC
Organism: Adiantum capillus-veneris; assembly: GCF_014529385.1. Taxonomy (NCBI): domain Eukaryota; kingdom Viridiplantae; phylum Streptophyta; class Polypodiopsida; order Polypodiales; family Pteridaceae; genus Adiantum; species Adiantum capillus-veneris. The sequence continues at coordinate 65,780,738 of NC_140956.1, forward strand.
AAATTTCGATGATCGAAACAACAGCATCTGATGGAAACTTGAGTAAGCACTCTTTAAATTGTTGTGCCTGCCACCAAAAAAATGTAGTTATGCTTGATGAAGCTCTTAAGATGAGATGAGAATGGGTCAATAAAAGTAGAGCATCTTATTTGTTGCACTACCAAGTCCTTTCTTTTCTTCTCAGACCCACCTGCATCAACTTGCCCAGTTGAAACATTTTGTGAAGATCTTCACAGTGACCTCCCCACTATCCACTGAAATTTCATCAGGACACAATGTCAACCTGTTTATTCCAAATCTAGAGCAAATCCAAACGAGCATTTTTTGCATAGTATTCTGCGTCATGAGCCTTTGGACATAAAAGTGATTCCCACATATCCTGATTCTATGAGACACTAATTGTTTGCAGTACACTTAACCTGAATTCATCACTACAGCAAACGGAACATGTGCAGGCATGATCCTTCCATAATTGCTCAAACTTGTTTTGTCGCATCTGATTAAATGCTCTTTAAAATATATCATTTGGACATGATATACACAGCAACACGTATATCGCTTCTTCATTTTTTGGACAAAGTAAGGCTTTTAAAGCCTCAAAACATCTAAGAGAAATTTACACTTCTGGATTGGCCCTCTTGAATCTTTGGTACAACTCAATCTGTGACATTAAAACAAAACAAATTATGAGAGTAAAATATTAGCCATTTTGTACAGTACCATTTGGTTTTGTACATAAGCAAATGTGGAGTTGTAAAATATTAGCCATTTTGTACAGTACCATTTGGTACAGAATAGTACCTGTATAGTACCAATTTTTTGGTACTGTATAGTACCAATTTTTGTATATTTGGTAGAGTACATTAGCAATTGGATTTTGTGCAGTACCAGATTTGGTATAGTAAGACATTAGCTATTTAGTACTTTACATTTGGTGCAGTAGAGTACCAATTTGGTATTGTTCAATACCAAGTTTGAAACTAGTTTGGAAATTTCTTAAAGAGTACCTTAAATGGTGGTACTAGGTGGATGCCATAAATTACAATTTGGTGGTATATAGTACCATTTTGGTACTGTAAGACTTTATCAATGAAATATATTTTTGTTTTTTGTACTAGGAAATGTACTATAGAGTACCTTGAGTAATGCTATAGGGTGGATGGGGATATTATGTAGTACATAACATGGAATTATATGGTACTCTTTAGTACATTTTAGGGTGCTCATATAACATGTCCACTATATGGTAGATAAATGTACTTTGGCCTACATCACAAGGTTCTATAGAGTACTCAAATCAGATTGAATGTACTATGGTGTACCTTATATGGTAGTATAGGGTAGATGAAGGACCTATGAACATTATTATAGGGTACTCCAATCACATGAACAGTGCTATTGAGTACCTAATGTGGAAGCATACGGCATTTTAAGGTATAACAATGGAGTACCTTCATATTAATAAAGCTACTATTATACCTTAGGTTGCTACATGTACCAAATGATATACCTTCAACAAGTTACTAGAGGTATTGTATGAGGTAAAACAAATGGAATACTTCAAGTACTATAAGTAGAGTACATTACACCTGAGAAAATAGAGAGGCACAAAAGAAATTAGCAACGGTTAAATTTACCTGAGACTCATCGAGAAGATGCATTGGATGTTTGATAACACTTTTTCTTCCAATCCTCTTCCGACATATATCTTTTTTTTGGGTGAAACTAGAGTCTCTGAGCTCCAAACGACATAAACTAGATCTCTTACTTCACCTGTGACAATGTTACCTTGAGGCAATGATCTTTGACATGCACTCAATGGCAAAACTTCCTCATCATCTTTAATCTCAAGACGATAATTGGCTGCAGCAATGTTTCTCCGATGAACACTCAAAATACTTGCTATCCTTGTATGGTTCATTTGTGTTGTGCCATCGATATTATTCATTACCATCATCAAAGAAGAGCTCATCTGTTGAGCGGGGCACCTTGAGCTGGCTGAGGGTGTTACGGATGCTAGATAGAAGAGTGCTTTCAAAATTAGCTATTGATGTTTGCAGATCCTTAAAAGTAGGATGGAGCAAGTGTTGATGGAATAACTTTGTCTGGATACTTCTGTAAGCCCTAGTGTCTGTGTGCGCCAAAACTTTGCCTTAGCTGAACAAATCTACTTTCTTGATTCGGCTTCATCCATTAAAGATGGATCTTGCAACCTGCTGCTTTCTTTTTCTTTCCTTCTCTATTCTCATTTCTTAGCAGCCCAATACTCATGCATAGAAGCGGTGTCCATGCTGTGAACACTTGCATTTCAGCTCCATAGTCCAATCCCTGTTTAGGCAGCCTTGCACAGTAGTCCAATCCCTATTTGGACAACCTTTCTCATTCACCATGCCAGGAGAAGTAGTTGTGAATTCCATGCCTTGAGGATTATCCATGTTTACGTAGCCATATTCTCATGCTAGGATAACCATTTGTATTCTCTGGTCAATCTGTGAATTCCATGCTGGCAAGAGTGTGGGTAGTGTAGCGAGTTAAAGAGCTACAACTACATAATCGGCTATGTTGTGGACGAGGAAGAAAGATAGGAAGAGAGAGAGAGACAGAGAGAGAGAGACTCGTCTATAATCATTACATAGATCTATATATGCTGATACAAACCAAATGGTTTTTTTACATAAAAGAATTCCCCAAAAAAAAAGATAAAAACGAATTTCCCAATAAAGTGGATAAAAAAGACTTCCCCAAAAAATGCTAATTTTCTACCCAAGAAAAAGTAGTGTCCTTGACAGTGCATATTGTACCACCAAACCATGCTTTCAGCCATCTACACAATACACTATATAGCTACACATTAAGTACTTCCCATAGTAATAAATAGTAATAAAGTGTCCTACTTATTTGTAATATTATGTAGCTATTTAACTCTATGTGCTATGTAGTGTTATCTAGTAAACTATGAGATACTATATACTTATATGGTGGATATAGTTTTATGTGCTATATAGTGGTAGATGGTAGTATATAGTTCTTTACACTACAATGTTGTATGCACTATATAACTCTATACTGTCATATAACTCTATACTTTGTAATTTTTCATGAATTACACCGGGCATTGGTAATTTTACCTTTCATATTCGTCACTTGTGGGACTTTTATTCTTTCTTCAACCTTGCCACTCATATGGACTCTCCCATTCTGCCATCATAAAAACTAATGAATATTCTCTAATCTCTCCCGATGGGGGGCAATCTCTACAATCAGCTTGAAGCATCTTAGTCCTCAAAAGCATAAGAGCAATTGCAATTGCAAATCCTGGTGCCATCATGAGAAGGTTCCTAGAGGCTTGTTGTGCACACAAGATTTAAAACAAAGGACTAAGGCTTCCACCTTGCCAAATTCCCAATGGTTGGCGTTGGATACAATGAGAACTTCTGGTTGCTTCATACCTCGTAGCACGAATCAAAACATCAAAAATTCCAACCTTGTTTTTGGTTTCTTCATCATTCCAACTTGGAACTTGCATCTACCCAAGATATTTAGCAATTATTGCAGCCCAGCAGAAGGTGAAGCCTCCGTAGACATTTTGAAAACAAAATGTAAAGGAAGTCACTATGGCCCTTTAATGAAGGGACCCATTTAGTAAACAAGCTGGCTCTCCGCCTCTGCAAACCATGGCACTCCCTTCCAATGAGAGACAGAGAGAGAGAGACCAGCTATTCTTTCCACCCACATGGCTCGACTCGAGAAAATCATGCCCTTTTTTCTACACTCGCCCAAAAGCCTCCATATCAACACTCCCATTTGATGCATACTCCGTTCTCGCGAGAGGGAGTGCCAATAAAGGCACAAAAGAACTTGGTATGTCTTTCTTCCTCTTGTTTAACATGTGTGCCCTTTTTACAACAGGCACAAACTCAAAACTCTCTCTCTCTCTCTCTCTCTCTCTCTCTCTTCTCTCTCTCTCTCTCTCTCTCTCTCTCTGGGGAATGCCAAAAAAGGCACAAAAAGCCTTGGGCACCTTTCTTCCTCCTCTTGTTTAAAAACACCAAAACGTATTTCAAACGGTATATGCCACATTATTTTCAAAGGAGTTCACTGTCTAAAATTGTGACTGTTTCAGGGGCTAACTTCGGCCTTTTCTTCATGTTGTGATGAATCCCAAGGGGTAGCTCATGTCTATATGCAAAAAGAGCTTCACCTCCATCCCAATAGCTCCAATATTCCTTTGCGCCAACGTCCAAATTCCATTATTATGTAAACCTTGCCCCATACAAGAGCTTGAAACACCAACAGTTTCATGAAAGCCTGTGTTTGCAACATGAGGTTCTACTAACAGAAAACTTGGAAATAAGGTAAGTGGAAGAGCTATCAGATAATAATATGTAATACAACTTTGTTGCAGAGTAGCATACAGACACAACAGCAATTGTCGAAAACCAGGTTTGCTAATCAGCGGTAACTGATAAGAAAATCCTGGTTTAGTTTTTTATGTTGTGAGAAGAATAGTATCAACATAAAAACAAACAGCAACTCAAAAAAGTTAGTTAGTGGCCTCGCTATGTCATAATGTTACTTGGCACAAATTCTGACTAAAGACAATACCAATATCATCCTCAGTTGCTCAATGTCAAGGTGAGAATCCTACCAAAACTTTGACTTTGAATGCCCACAAGTCCTAACCCCAGTTTCAACTCACAAGTTTAATATTTTTGGGTACTTTGGGGTCCTTTTGGTACTTTCTGTAGGAACATCATATGTATATCTGTGTGCTACGAATTGTGATGTACATATTAGGTCTTTAAGTACCATGTTTTGACTTGAGGTACTTTACTTTTGGTACTTCAATATTTCTGGGAACTTTGGAGACCTCATTTTGTACTTTTTGGTACTTTATATTTTTACTTTTGTGCTTTGGGTACTTCACATCTGGTAGTTTTATTGTTTGGAACTTTTCATACTGATTATTTGGTACTATTTACTATTTGGTATTTAACATTTGGTACTATTTATTGTGTACTAGATTGTTGTGCTTTGGTAGGAGCATGATATACTTAACAAGTACTTTAAGGTATTGTCTGCTAGTTTTGCTACTTACCATATTGGTTACTGTTTTCTATTTGGTACTACTTAGTGCTTATTAGATTATTGTCCTTTGGTACAAGTTGGTCCTTTAGGTACTCTGAACATTGGTACAGTTTACATTTGGTATTGTCTGCTATTTAGTACTAGTAATTGTCATGACATTTACATTTGCTGTTGTTTACTTTTCTTAGGACACTACTTTGGTAATATTCACTGTCATGACATTTCATATGTGACATGCAGAGGAAATGTGGTGTCCTCGAAACTGAGTGTGAAGAGGCTCAGATCCAGAGGAATTTGTCAGAATGATAATTGCAAAATTCAACTAAGGAAGAACATTCATATTATTTCCAAGGCCCCAGATCAAGGATGAAGACAAGACAATCTATGCTTTAGGATCTTCTGTTGCTTGTGGGGAGTGCTTGGACTCCATCCATGTGGTTGGTTCTTTCATGCTGGTGTAGGCTGGCTGTAGGCACCAATACCACCCTCTCTATTTCGTTGCCACTCTAATGAAAAAAGACATTTGTGCGAAAGGTGGATGCAAAGGAGCGCATCTCCGAAGTGGCCCAGACCTGGGTCTCCAACAAGGGACGTGTTCAGAAAAGTAAGCAACCGTCTTCGTTCTTGTTTTGAACAAAATTTTGGTTTTTCTTATCGTAAAATGTTTGTTTGTTGGTGAACTATGTAGAATACGAGGTCAAAGAGGAGTATACGGACAACCATGTTGCAGACAAGCACTCCAAGGTTGGACATATGTTTGATAAGGAAATGGCAGATGGTGGTAAGTTCTATGATGTGGATATGCACGAGGTTGCTACACGCACATTTTAAGGCATGTCAAATGAAGTGCAATCAGACAAGTTAGATGAAGACAAGGACACCACCACAGGGGCCCATGAGGGAGTAAATGACGCAAGGAAGAGCCGGGCCATGACGTGCTACCAAATCAAAGGTGGTGTGCTTGGTGGTGCTTTGGTCGATGTATAGCAGCCAAACAAGGCTTTTTGGTGGGTTGGGGGGGGGGGGGGGGGGGGGTGGGCACATGGTAGAGGACAAGGGAGAGGTATAGTATGTGATTGAAGGATTCCTTCAAATCTTTCAATTCATGGATTTTATTTTAGACGAGTGACTAGGATGATTAGGATTGCTATCTAGAAAAATATAGAGTTTGGTTACCATGTCAAAGTAACTATTTAAAGCTTGAGTAATGTAGCCAAAAAAAATCTTAGATTAAGAAGTATACTTTAGCTATTTCGAACTAGAAAAATTGAAGCTTTCTACTAGTTTCAGCCGTTTGCTTGTCAGTTTGCCACATAATACACACTTTGTTCCTAGTTGGGCAATCAATGGTTGGGGCAAGAGTACTTTGCCTAAGGAGGCTGCTAAATCTCCCATATAGGGCCATAAGAAGGCAAGCAACTCCACAAAATCTATGAAGATGATACATTTAACAACATCTCCTCTTTGCAAGGAAGCTGCCGGGTGTTTGTATACAGAGGATGTTTCCGAATGTAGTTACATATGTTTGTAACTTGCAAGGATGTTGCAACACTAGGGTTTTGGGGCATAGAAAGAGAAGGCCTTTCCCAACCTATGCTTACATCTCGAAGGCGTGTGGCCTTAGGGGCTTTCGAAAGAAGATTTCATACTTGGTGGTACATATTGGAGATCCCAATGCCCACCCTGTGTGAATTGACCCCTACCAAGCTACCGTTTACATCGAGCGGAGCCACTTGGGAAATGCCACCATCACTGATCAATGCGGCTAATGTGCATGCATGCAACACCCAACACAATGCCCATGAAATGGAAAGGGGGAACGAGCCTTAACTCCTCTCTCTTCCTTTCTCAATGAAGACCATCTCCCCGTATAAGTACCCTAACACCTCATCCCAACACTCGTACGTGGGATTTTTTCCACCATGTGCCACTTCCATGAGAGATCCCCCCCATGGGTTATTGGAATCCGTAAAATTTTCAAAAGAAAACCATTTTTTTGTAGTACTTTGAACCACAATAACTTTCAGCTTTAGAGTCAGATGGACCTCTTGTAAAGCCGTAGTGAAACTCTACTTTGTCGACTTTCCATTTTTAGAACCCCATTGCAATTGCAAGTTGAAAACCAAAAGGCATTTAACAGAAGTCCCAAAATGGGATAAATTCACTTGCTTGCAACCTCATTGCTAGATTGCTAACTGCAACTTCCCGTCACAATATCTTGGTGCTTGTAGCCTTGATTGATGAGTTGTCACTTTTGACTAGCTTCAAATACCTTATACACCCTCTGTAAACACTGAAGACTTGAGAAAACATACAATGGCACATATACCAAGGTAGTCAAAATGGTGTAGAAGCGGTCCTTGACAAAACTTCAATTGCTCTATGTTTACCGTCCCGGTTCGGATTGTAGATGTGAAAAGATCGACATGATCCATAAAATCAAACACTTTAGTCTATTGATTCACATATGCCCTGATCATCATCCGTGCAATCCTGTGAGGATCTACAAAGCAGTTTCCCCTTTAATGCAAGATCATACACCTTGTAGATTGATGAGCCATCTAGGAACCAACCTAGAGAACATCTTGAGACCACCTTTTGCTACATAATCAATGCATTATGAACATCTTGAGTAGCCCTCTTGATTAGCCCCAAATAGAGCTTCCTGGCCTAAAACCAATAAAGACATGCATCCCTGGATAGCCCTAGTTGTACTGATCTTCGTACTTGCTTTTCACCTTGGCACATGCACTGGTAGATGCACATGGCCTTGGTGCTCCTTATTTTAGCTACACCAATGATGCTATATAATCATGTGAGTCCATGTGAAGGGTGGACCACCACAAGCCTAGTGCAAGAATGGTGCACCTTCTAGGCTTCTAGTGATCCTGATAAATAAATAGCATGCTCTTTCTCCCTCTAGGCACTTTTTAGAACTTATAGATACGAAGTTTCAAGGGCACATATCTCGAAGTTTGCAACCAAACAATTGCAGCATAATTATTCTCTAAGAATGTGGTATTTCCTCGACTCTATGATTGTGCTTTTGGATTTCAATTGATTCACATTAACCATGTTATCCTCGAGATAATGGTAGATACGCTCTAAATACGTATCCCATATAATTTTGGCAATCCCATAGGGTGATATGATACAATGTTGAGTGTTTGCAAAATTTGTTGTATTTTCAATGGGTGCAAGCATTGGACAAAGTCTATCACATCTTGTCTCATGTGGGCCACCATAGACCTTGGAATTAAAGCACCCTAGTCATGGGTTTGGGGCTAGGTGTTGCCCACATGGAAACCTATGGGAATGGTGCACAAGGAGAGAATACTTGTGGGGGCATGGACACTCTTTTAAGGATCAATTCATCATCCTTCTAATACAAATGGCCTGCTATTAGCTGGTAAGCATAGCGCTCTCTTAAGAATCATGGTGCATGTTTATTGAAACTGGGAGGTATAGTAGTAGTGGTGAGGAGCATCACAATGTTCTTGGTCCATTCTGGACCCATTCAATGGAAAAGAGTAAAGAACGGGGAAGGTCATCATTCACCGGATGGGATCCTGCCCTGAGGTTAATTTAGAAAAGTGGTCTACGTGTTGGTGCTTTCCTCTTCTTGACCGCCACCTCAAGATTGAATTCTAGCAAAATTATAAACCAACACACTATCCTACCCATGTTGCATTGTTTGTGCTTGATGGTTGATGAGCAAGAAAAAATAATTTGCAAGCAAATGGCGTTAAAATTCTCTACCTACATTGATAGCCCCTCGCGTTCCATGGTCGTGTGATTTTTCTCAGCGAGGTTCAATTTTTGGCTAGCATATGCAATAGAAAGAAACTAGATTTCCGTCAACAAGCTGGGCCAAGATGTAGCCAGTGGCATAGTCACTGACATCAATATGTGTATGAAAGATGTTACCCCACTCCATTGAGGTGCTTTCAGAATAGGAGTGTCACCATGCAGATTTGAGCTTCTCAAAAGCCACGTTGCAACTAGTAATTGATATAAGGGCCGATCTATCTTAGGACACATGTAGAAAAGTCCTCGGGAGAGTACTTATGATGGCGAATGAAAACTTGTACAACTCATGGGCTTGCCAACTTGAGAAGATTTATGATAACCAACATTTTATCTCAATAAGTGATGATACCATAGTTGGACACTAAATGGCCAAGAATGCTGCCATGCCTAACTATCAGCGTTCGGAAAAAATGTGTCTCAGCTTAATATGGTGCCGTTTTCAATTTCAAAAATTGCCGGTTGAGGGCAGGGGGGAAAGGAGAAATACCCCCCAAAATAGAGAAAATAGTGTAAAAACCCGAAAAAAACAACCTAACTTTCTAAAATTTCCTCTTGACAAAATGGAAAGAAAGGAATTTTGTATGTTTTGGAAAAATGATTTTTCCCGAACACTGCTAACCATAGAGTTTTAGTGTGGCATTGTCTAATTTGGCTCTAACTTTAACGACACGCTTTACTTTTAAAAAAAGCATAAGAATGGCTAGCGGAGGAGTTTGCGCGCGTTAATGTTTCTAGAAGGCATTTTCCAGTATCATAAAAAGCAAAGTTTACGCGGAAAGCAATTAGCAATAGCCGTGCTAAAAGGAGGGTTTAGGGTTATAAAAGGAGGCCGTGCGGCCATTTCCATTTTGTGGCATAAAACTCGAGCAGTTGCAGGTCGGTGCTTCCTACTCAGATTGTCGTCTCCAATATCCCTCCACCATGGCCAACCTTAGGCAGACGCTTGCAGGTATACGCAAAGGTCTGCAGATCAAGAGGATCTCTTGCAACGTCATGATCAGCAACCGAGTATATCATCATCACCCAGCAGCGCCTTATTATAATGAGAAGCAACGGCTGACTAGGCGACAGCCAAGCTCAGGAGCCGCATCCTCAAAGACAATGCCTTCCTCGCGAAAGATGAAGGCTCTGCGCCTGTGCAACAAGACGTCGATGATGCGCAGCTAGGGATCTGCATATTAATGAAGGCGCCCCGAGCTCTATATTAAGTAAGGATTATGGTATCCTGACGGACATGGAGGGGTGCGTCCATCTTCTTGAGCTTTATAAGCGAGGTCAATAATATTGCGAATTCCAAGCTGCAAAAGCTATACAAGCAACGATGTCGTGCTGGCTCTGATGATCATCAACAGCATCACGCATGGCCAACGTCAACAAGCTGCCCAGTACAGCAATTGGATCCAAGCAGATCAAGCGACACATGAAGATCGGCTCATCAGCAACGTCTGAGCAAGGCCAGCATAAAGATGTTCGCCGGATCATTGAACGGGTCGCATTGACGCCGGAAGGTCCAATTAGAATCAAGCTCGTTAATTTTGCAGCTAAAGTACTGGAAGGAAATAAAATAGCTATAATTGTATTGCATAATGGAGCTAGGGTTTTGGTTCTTAAGGAGGCCTTCACGTGCTGCTGACAAAATAATCATGTATAACAAGCTTACTTTGACTTGTATTAAATTAATGGCATTACTTTGACTTGGATCAAATTAATGGCATTACTTGCCTTGGATCAAATTAATGGCATTACTTGCCTTGTCGACGACGTAGTTTCTATCCCTGATTGAAAATTCCAATATTTAATTTCTCCAATTGCAGTTTTTTCACTTAATGGACACCAGCTTTAGATGAGATTATGGTAATAGAATTTGGCTCGCGTTTCCTCAGGCTTCTCTTAATTAAGATGATCCTGTTTATATAATTTTCTTTATTAACATCCATTAATTAAGTGGTCCACCGAAACGTTCTCTTGAATATTGATTTTACGTGGAAAATTTCCATATCGTTGTCCCACGTAGCATACGTCTTTTTCATCAAGGGAAAACGTACTGTAGATTATTCATGCCTCCATGAAACATGCATCCCACATGGGTCCTTCGCTTTCATGAGGCAAAGGAGGTTTTGAGGTTTCAGAGCAACGAAACACGTTTTTAATGCTCAGATTAATGTAATGGCTAGATATCGACCATGCAAAAAACTCTACTTCGCATACACAATTGTGTTTGGACATGCCAAGATTGAAGCTCTCGGACCTAGAACATAAGAGTTTGGCAAGGTGATCGTTGGCGTGCTTCATCCCACAAATTAAGAGTGCACAATGCCAAATAACAATCAAATTGCAGTATACTTCATACAAAAGTTTGTGTACAAGATATATTAAGACGAAGGGTAGACTAGGTAAGCAAACCACACAATGGAAGTGTGGATTTGGAAGGGCCAAGGAGGGGTCCCAACAACGAAAAAAAAGAGGCAACCCCCGTCCCCTCCCAAAAAGAAAAAAAAAAGAGGCCTATTGGGCTACTACCATAGGAGCATGATCAAATGATAAGATGGTCACCCAAGGGGCCATGTGTTGAAGTTTCACTTTTTTCCCCCAGATTCTTTCCAGCACGCTAGAGCTCAGTGCTTGATGCTTCAATATGGCACGGATCTCTAAACCTACCTTCTCTATTAGCATAATCAACACATTGTTGGAAAGCTTCTCTATCCTTGTCACCTGAGAGCAATTGTTTGCATACCGTTTTCAAAGTCTCCCATGACCTCTCTGTTAGAGCCTTGACTATGTAGTTGAAATTTTGGAACCAAAATAAATGCCGCTCCATGCAAACGTGTACGCTTTGGGGCCAACATCTTTTTGCAGCCCCTGTTACTTGTGCCTTTTCTCTAGTAAATTGGTTAAACTATTTTGTTTGTCTACTAGCTTACGATCAACCAACATCTTTTTGTAGCCCCTACTGTTTGAACGCATTTACCTGGAAAGTAATTAGCGGTAGCAGGTAGGGTTTAGGGTTATAAAAGGAGGCCGTGCGGCCATTTTCATTTTGTGGCATAAAACTTGAGCAGTTTGTTGCAATATTGCCCATCGGTGCTTCCTACTCACATTGTCATCGTCAAGGTTGTTGTGCGCCTCCAATATCCCTTCACCATGTCCAACCTTAGGCAGACACTTGCAGGTATACGCAAAAGGTCAACAGATCAAGAGGATCTCTTGCAACGTCATGAGCAACCGGAGTATATCATCATCACCAACAGCTTATTATAATGAGAAGCAATGATTGACTAGGGGACAGCCCAAGATCAGGAGCCGCATCCTCAAAGACAATGCCTTCCTCGTGAAAGATGAAGGCTCTGTGCCTGTGCAGCAAGTTGATGCTGCGTCAGCTAGGGATTTGCATATTAATGAAGGTGCCCCGGGCTCTATATAAATTTTTTTGGTGTCAATAGGCCTTAGGAGCTCCACATAAGGCTTGTCAATACCACATACCTTCTCTATATTATGCCAAAAAATCAACCATTGGATAAGATGCATAAAAGTTTGGGTAGCACCTTGATAACTTGGATACTTTTAGATCTCTTTCTAGGGCTGTATGTAGGAATTATATAGTTTACATTTTTATACAATCTCAATATACCTCAGAGTTGTGGAAGCAAGATAGTGTTGGCAGTGTCTGTCCAACACCCAAATCGGCGATAATGCATCTGAGCCATACAGAGTCAACCGTAGTTGTCAAGACTGCCCTATACTCAGCCTCACAACTAGAAGTGGCCACAGTAAATTTTTCTTTCTCAACCATGATGTACGTGAACTGCCAAGCATGAAATAAAAACCACTTGTGAACACCTGCGTGTCAAAACAACCAGCCCAATTTGAGTTCGAAAATCATGTAAGTCTGGCGTAAATGATCCCCCTTGGGATAAAACTAGCCAAGATATAAAGTGCCACTCAAGTAGTGGAAATCTTTCTGAAGTACTACCAATGCTTAGACCCTGGGATATGCATCAATCTGCTGACCTGTGAGACTGCAAACTGAATATCCAACCTCGTGTTGCATACATAAATGAGGCAGCCAACAACAATTTGGTAAAGAGTGACATCAACAAGATCACCAACATCATGTAGACTTAACTTCAACCAGCTTCCAGGGAGTGGCAATAGGTTTGCAATCCTCAAGTCCAAACTTACATAGCAATGTCTCTATGTAGCTTCTTTGACACAAGGCAATACACCATCACACTGCTTAAACTGTATGCCCAAGTAATGATGCAACAACCCCAAATCTTTCATCTTGAAAGTAGCATTCAAATCAGCCTTGAATTCAACAATATGTGCCTATTGGGATCAATGATCAGCAAATCATCCACATAAAGAACAAGCATGAGAAGTACATTGCCCTCATGCTTGACATACAATGTGCTTTCTATTGGACTGTTACAAAAGCCTTGTTTGACCAAATGAGTGTCAGCCTTCTCATACCAAGACGAGGAGATTGCTTCAATCCATACAAAGCTTTGCTACATTTTCACACCTTATTCTCTTGTCCTTTCTTGACAAAACCGCGAGGCTGCGTTACATAAATTTCCTCAAATATGTCACCATTCAACAAAGCAGTAACAATGTCGGATTGATGTACATCCCAACCAAAATGAGTTGCCAAATGCACATACAAAATGCACAGTGGTCATACAACAATTGGGAACAAAAGTCTCTTCATAATCTATACCTTTTTGCTGTGCATTACTCTTTGCAACAAGTTGAGCCTTATAGCGATCAATCTCACCATCCGGCTTGTGTTTTAACTTGTAAACCCACTTTGTTCCAATTGCCTTTTTTCCAGGAGGCAAATCACATAAAGTCCATGTGTCATTTTCTATAAGTGCATCATATTCTGATTGCATGGCAGCCATCCAATTTTTTAATTATGTGCTTCATCAAAAGACAGAGGTTCCTCAACATAATGTAAGCTAGACACAGCCAAAGCATAACAATCTGATGCATAAGATGCATGGCGAGAGCCTGAACAAGTGCGACTAGACAAGGTGCATCCAATTTACTATCATGCAATGTATGCACCAGCCATTTTGGCAATACCTCTATCCTGCTCATTGTCAGCCCTTTCCTCATCAAGTACATCATGTACATCTGCATCGGTAATAGGATGATGTATAACACTTTTTGAAACCCCCATAGGCTATACATTTGCCTCATTGGAGTTTACATTTGAACTTCCACCACTAAAAAGAGGCAACAAAGTGTCATAAATGTCTTGTGAGCTTACATTGTTGTCTCTGGTACATGACAGTAAGGGTTGAACATAATGCTTTGTTTGTGGATGATACAACTTGTAACCTTTGCTTTCAGCACTATAACCACAAAAATACATTTGATAGCCTTATCATCCAATTTTCTACGCTATATTTGTGGCACCAAAGCATACGCCAAACAGCCAAAAACATGCATGTGCTCAATAGATGGCTTTCTATCATGCCATGCTTCATATGGAGTCATAGACTACAATGCTTTTGTAGGACACTTGCTGAGTACATAAGTGGCACACATGACAGTCTCGAGCCAACATGAATGTGGTTAAAGCTTGACTTTTGACCATACATTGTGCCATCTTCATAAGAGACTTCTTTTTCTCTCAGCAAACACCATTTAATGGAGGTCAAATGAACCTGAATCAAAAATCTGGGTAGACTAAGCTTTAAGAGCTATCCCAAAAAAAAATTCAACCTGCCAACGCTCACCAAAGCGAATGCTTAGAACTGACTACGTAGAAACCTTTCCTTGATGGCCATTTTTGAGTCAAATTCGTTAATGATTCTTCTTGCATCAGCAGCTAGGGTTCCCAATTCTTCTTCAATAATTGTAGATACATCCCTTGAGACAATCTGTTTTATGAACTCTGAGGATCTATGAATCTCTAATGTTTCTGATTAGCTACATGCTTTTCCACATTTTTTATGCAATGTTGCATTTAATCAGTCAAGAATAGACATGCATAAACAAGGTCAGTCTCAACATATCTTTTAATTTGCTGCATAAGTCTCTCATGTATGTGTTTTAGCCAAGCATCTGTAAATTACCTGCACTCACCATTCTCTCACTAGAATTACTCTCTAGCTTGTTAATAAAGAGGCCAGTAGAGGTGATATCTGCCCTGCACATACCATGTTAAAGTCCCAAGCCATTATTCAATGAAGATAGCTACAAGCCTACTATCCATTGCCAAAGATCACCCCTAAGTCTAGGGTTATTGTCTGCATAGACATTAATCAACATCATTTTGCCCCATTGAGTGGATATCTGAAAAACTGAGCATTGACCATTTGGATGATCCAGAATCAGATGGGATGAAGAGATGTCTTAATGCAAGTAAGCTCGGGGAATCCCCTTTCTTTCCTCCATAGAAGCACTCCATACCTCTATAGTGCATAAGTTGCCTTGCCTTGTCTTTCCTTTTATGCTCTTGAACTAATTACACATCAATCTGACTAGAAAACATCCACTTATTAAAATTGTGCAACCTGGAGGGTCATTCTACCCTTTTACATTAAAGGTTGCAAACTTCATACTGTTATGAACCATGTGTGTTTCCTCCTCACTATTTGTTTCTTGCATATGCACTTCTAGATGAATGCCTCATGGGTCGGTTTCATTGTTGGATATTTTTGTTTCTTGGCTACTCATGGGTTTCCATGATGTTTTCTATGGCTACTGAGGTTTCACGAGATGGCATGTCCTCCATGAGGGCTTCATAATAATTATGTGAGATATACCCAAGGAGAAGCCCCTTGATTTAAATAATTCCCAGGTAGCAGCTGTGAAACCATCCCCATCTACCACTCTCTTGACTTTCTCTGCTGGTTTTGGATTTTTTGAAGATGATGGAATGTTACTCCCCACACTAGGTTTAAACAAAGTCTTGGGTTGGGTGGTTGCCTACCACTAGGTGTCCTTGCATAAAGTGGGGATGATCCACCTCCTTGTTATTGGTTGTAGACACTTTTCCTCTATCAACTTTGGAGACATTTTCCCAAAGATCTGCTCTTGCGGGACCATATTTTTGCTCCCCAGATAAGATGGGATGAGGTGAGAGGCAGTAGATATTGTAGGGTAGTTTTTGAAAAATGTCGTGAGTTTCCACAATGATATCACAACCCAGCAAGATTCCCGATTTCAAGTAAAACACAAGCACTACAAGACGTCTTTAATGTAGCGACGCTCGTAGTGCGACGCTCAGATGGGGAAAGCTCGGCCTCGCTATAGGCGTCGCTATGTAACAAAGACTATAGAGACGCTTATAGTGACATTCATAGCGACGCCAAACTTAAAAATAATTTGAGAGCACCAGAAACTCAGATCTGTATATCTGAGTTTCGGTGCTCTCTGCACAATAGGTATACCTTCCCACCCCCCCCCCCCCACCCCCCCCCCCCCCCCCCCCCCCCCCCCCCTCTCTCTCTCTCTCTCTCTCTCTCCTCTCTCTCTCACACACACACACACACACACACACACATGAGGAGATGAGGGAGAGCGAGGTATGCTCCCTCCCTCTCCTCTCTCTTATATTCCCTTCTCTCTCTCTCTCTCTCTCTCTCTCTCTCTCTCTCTCTCTCTCTCTCTTCTCTCTCTCTCACACACACACACACACACACACAATGTGTGTGTGTGTGTGTGAGAGAGGAGAAAGAAGAGAGAGAGAGAGAGGGAGAGAGAGAGAGAGAGAGAGAGAGAGGTTAAAGAGACATATAAAGAAAGTAGAGAGAGAGAGAGAGAGAGCTAAATAAAGAGAGACAGAGAGAGAGAGGAGAGAAAGTGAGAGAGAGAGAGAGAGAAGAGAGGAGGTGGAGGGAGAGAGAGAGAGGAGGGAGGGAGAGATGGAGGAGAGAGAGACGAGAGAGAAGGAAAATGAAATGAAATGATATATTTAACGTCTTCAAAGCCGAAATCACTTATGAGAACCAATCCGATAAACTCCTTGTGGATCTTATCTAATGTTGAGGTACAAACATACAAGTGAAGTAAAGTGGAAGACTAAAATCTCATCAATTTTCAACCTTTGGCGTTGTTTGAGAAAGTAGTGCATGGTCGGTGAAGAGCTTCGTCAATGTCCGCCTTGTAAATAGAACAGAATTTGTGTGAAGTTGAGGGTTGGCTAAAAAAAATTAGCTACTTTGAGGTTTAGTACGATGGAGATGATGGTAGAGGGTCATTTGGGTTTTGTATGCGGTTGTTTTGTCATAATTGGAGCAAACCATAGCCAAATCTTGTGTGCCCCTTTCCGCTACTTGGCATTTCCTTGCTCAAAGTTTCTGGGTGCCAATTGTGTGAGTTGTGTGTGCCCCCCGGGCCATTTGTGTGTGAGGAGATGGAGAGAGAGAGCATGGGAGTTTATGGCTCGTCAATCGGGCACCGGGTCGGTCAGATATTAAAGTTTGAAAATGATGGCAGTTGCCGGTCAGGTAGGGGTAGCAAACGGGGTTTTTTAGGCGCATCATTTGAGGGCACGGCAAAGCCAAAATGTAGTGAGGTTTGTACAGTTCGTAGCAACAAAGAGATCTATGGTTGAATTTGCGGCTCAATCACAGGGTTGGTGTGCACCAATGGCATCGGATTGAAATGGTGAGAGGAGGAGAATTTTTATGCAATTAAAAGTAAGAGTTGGTGAAGTTTTGACCATTGGGGGGTGATTTGAAGTGGATCTATTCACGTATTTGTGGGTTAATCCCACATGATAAGTACGAGGTTGATTTGTAGAGTACATAAGCATAAGGGAGTGGAGACGTGCACTTATGTGTCGTGGTGTAGGAGTTGAGCTCCGAAAGACTATTCACCATGGTGCCTAGAGCGCGCACAGGCATTGTTGTGGTTGTGCTGATGGACATGATGTTGACGTGGGGGAGGTACCTGGTGGTTTTGTTGAAGCAAGTGGCGGATAGGCCGTTATCGATGGCCGTTGACTCTGCAATGGCATGATGATGTGGTAGAGGGCCCATCACGCGCCCGTAAGGGCCAAGTCATGCCTTGGGTTCCCAAAGGAAGTAAAGCCAAGAATAGAAGGGCATCCTACATGCAAGGGATACCAAAAATAGACGAGGAACCAAAAAAGGGAGTGCCCCGCTCAAGAGGGGCCCGTTCTTCATGTGGGGGTTCTTTTTCCGAGGTCAGTGAGACGGGAGGGACCAAGGGATTCTTGAGCCGAAGTGTGGCTATGGAGTTGGTGTGGAGCTGAAGGGCAACAAGATTTTGTGTTCTACTTGCCGATGCTTATGCCGGTTAGGAGTACAGCTGTATATAGTCGTCTTTGTTGAAAGAAATCCATCATTATTGTGCATCTGGTTGTCGATTTCCCTTTATCCTTCTCTTCTTTATTGTGTGCATCTGGTTTCGGGCGTGTGTAGGTAGTTGTGTCCCCCTGATGGTCTGTTGTGCACAGAGAGGTTGAGAGAGGTTGTGTGTGCGGTGAAGGGATTGAATCGAGCTATACAAGGTGATTGGGCTTTGTTGGTGGTGTCATATTGAGTGTGTGCAAATGGTGGTGTGCAAACGGTGGTTCGTCGGTGAGAGTTAGTGTGAGTTTTGAAGGTGGACTCTAGTGGATTGGGGTGTGTGTAGTGATTTCTTGGGCTATAGAGAGGCAGATTACTTGGGTTTTGGGGTGTGTTTCCCTTCCCCTATCCATCTTCAAGTTCCCCACGGAGGAGCATTGATGCTCCGATTTGAAGTTTAAAGTGGTGTTTGGAAGCCGACAAACGGTTAGAGATGGTTCAAAATATTTGGAGGTTGTGTTTAAAGGTAGGAGAGATGATGTAGTCAAGCTTTGGGCCCATAATTGGAGGTGTTGAAGACTTGAAGATTGGTTGGCAAAATTTTGAATTGTGGATGATATTGATGCATATGTTGAGACGGATGCGAAAAAGCTGCAAATGGTGTCGTTGCTGATGCGCAAAAAGCAAAGGTTTGGTACAATGATTTGAAGGGTGATGATCAAAGTTCATGACACGAATTGTGGAGGCAGTTTTTAGGAGCAGTTTGGAAGGTGATTTCCCCGACAGAGGTTGGTGCTAAGTGAAATTGGTTACACAAGAAGTAAGTAAGGATTTTTCTATTTTCCTTGAGGAATTTGAAGCTTGTTGGAAGTAGTTAGAATCCATGCATAAACAAGCGCCAAGGGATAATGCAAGCACAAAGAGTATCAAATCAACACTCGGATAATAGATCTCAGCTAAGCATAAAACGCATAACTTTATATACAAGTGGTGAGCAACATTGTGCTCAAATCACGTCCCACAAGTAGTGATGTTAATCTGACAATTGCATAAATCTATACTTGTAAGCATGTAGAAACCTATAACCAATGACTATTTGTAAAATGTAAGCATTAGACTCACCATTAGAATGTTCGTCAATCAAAAACAATGTATACCATAGATCTACCTATAGCCACTATGAGCATACATAAATCTACTCCTACGACAGAGGATACAAGAGCACTAAATCCACATCCAAGCTAACAAAATCTATAAAGTGAGAGTAAATACTTGATCAGTGTTAAAATGGGAGTAAATCAACCACTACACCATCCTAGAATCAAATTGCCAAATACATGCAACATATGGCAAGAATTTGGAATAGAGTTTCTCTTTAATTTCAGTAAAATCTCAAATACAACTTAGTCATTCAAAGTGGCATGCCAAAAAATCATAGAAGTATAAATTAAGCCAAATAGGCACTCTGCTTAAACGAGAGACTCAGACTCTCATCAACAAATGTCATACAACGATCAAAAGTGATCAAATGCTCTCCAAACTCAATGAATAGAAGCAAGACATTGTTGTGAGTTCTCACAAAAAGTGCATAAACTTGTCCAAGACAAAACCATCTCAATCAAAAAATCCCATGTGGCATACATACAACATAAGCATGGCATAAGCTCTTTCCATATGAGTAGTCTTTGGAAACTCCACATCTCTGCTATCTGTATACCATGAATCCATCACCTACGAGCTATCAAGAGCTCGATTTGTATTAGCATATGCATACATAACATAAATTCCACACATAACGAATGTGTGTTGGTGTGTGTGAAGCTGTTTAAATCTTAAGTCATAAACATTAATTGAATTTTTACATTCAAAAGATCAGCTGGCCAAGGAATAATGAACTGATATGTACAAAAATAACTCAGTATCAGAATTATTTAGGTACAATGATTGTAGGGAAGAGGTCCTCTTTCAGTAAGGTTGTAACCTGATTAGACCACTAGTGCATGGACTTTATCTCATTTTCTATTTTAAATCGATAATTCTTGGCAAATTCGATGATCGAAACAACAACATCTGATGGAAACTTGAGTAAGCGCTCTTTAAATTGTTGTGCCTGCCACCAAAAAAATGTAGTTATGCTTGATGAAGCTCTTAAGATGAGATGAGAATGGGTCAATAAAAGTAGAGCATCTTATTTGTTGCACTACCAAGTCCTTTCTTTTCTTCTCAGACCCACCTGCATCAACTTGCCCAGTTGAAACATTTGTGAAGATCTTTATAGTGACCTCCCCACTATCCACTGAAATTTCATCAGGACACAATGTCAACCTGTTTATTCCAAATCTAGAGCAAATCCAAACGAGCATTTTTTTGCATAGTATTTTGCATCATGAGCCTTTGGACATAAAAGTGATTCCACATATCACTGATTCTATGAGACACTAATTGGTTTGCAGTACACTTACCTGAATCATCACTACAACAAACGGAACATGTGCAGGCATGATCCTTTCCATAATGCTCAAACTTGTTTTTTCGCATCTGATTAAATGCCTCTTTAAAATATATCATTTGGACATGATATACACAGCAACACGTATATCGCTTCTTCATTTTTTGGACAAAGTAAGGCTTTAAAGCCTCAAAACATCTAAGAGAAATTTGCACTTCTGGATTGGCCCTCTTGAATCTTTGGTACAACTCAATCTGTGACATTAAAACAAAACAAATTATGAGAGTAAAATATTAGCCATTTTGTACAGTACCATTTGGTACAGAATAGTACTTGTATAGTACCAATTTTTGGTATTGTATGGTAGAGTACATTAGCAATTGGATTTTGTGCAGTACCAGATTTGGTATAGTAAGACATTAGCTATTTAGTACTTTACCATTTGGTGCAGTAGAGTACCAATTTGGTATTGTTCAATACCAAGTTTGAAACTAGTTTGGAAATTTCTTAAAGAGTACCTTAAATGGTGGTACCAGGTGGATGCCATAAATTACCAATTTGGTGGTATATAGTACCAATTTTGGTACTGTAAGACTTTATCAATGAAATATATTTTTGTTTTGTACTAGGAAATGTACTATAGAGTACCTTGAGTAATGCTATAGGGTGGATGGGGATATTATGTAGTACATAACATGGAATTATATGGTACTCTTTAGTACCTTTTAGGGTGCTCCATATAACATGCCACTATATGGTAGATAAATGTACTTTGGCCTACATCACAAGGTTCTATAGAGTACTCAAATCAGATTGAATGTACTATGGTGTACCTTATATGGTAGTATAGGGTAGATGAAGGACCTATGAACATTATTATAGGGTACTCCAATCACATGAAAAGTGCTATTGAGTACCTAATGTGGAAGCATACGGCATTTTAAGGTATAACAATGGAGTACCTTCATATTAATAAAGCTACTATTATACCTTAGGTTGCTACATGTACCAAATGATATACCTTCAGCAAGTTACTAGAGGTATTGTATGAGGTAAAACAAATGGAATACCTTCAAGTACTATAAGTAGAGTACATTACACCTGAGAAAATAGAGAGGCACAAAAGACATTAGCAACGGTTTAAATTTACCTGAGACTCATCGAGAAGATGCATTGGATGTTTAATAACACTTTTTCTTCCAATCCTCTTCTGACATATATCCTTTTTGTTGGGTGAAACTAGAGTCTCTGAGCTCCAAACGACATAAACTAGATCTCTTACTTCACCTGTGACAATGTTACCTTGAGGCAATTATCTTTGACATGCACTCAATGGCAAAACTTCCTCATCATCTTTAATCTCAAGACGATAATTGGCTGCAGCAATGTTTCTCCGATGAACACTCAAAATACTTGCTATCTTTGTATGGTTCATTTGTGTTGTGCCATCGATATTATTCATTACCATCATCAAAGAAGAGCTCATCTGTGAGCGGGGCACCTTGAGCTGGCTGAGGGTGTTACGGATGCTAGATAGAAGAGTGCTTTCAAAATTAGCTATTGATGTTTGCAGATCCTTAAAAGTAGGATGGAGCAAGTGTTGATGGAATAACTCTGTCTGGATACTTCTTGTAAGCCCTAGTGTCTGTGTGCGCCAAAACTTTGCCTTAGCTGAACAAATCTACTTTCTTGATTTGGCTTCATCCATTAAAGATGGATCTTGCAACCTGCTGCTTTCTTTTTCTTTCCTTCTCTATTCTCATTTCTTAGCAGCCCAATACTCATGCATAGAAGCGGTGTCCATGCTGTGAACACTTGCATTCAGCTCCATAGTCCAATCCCTGTTTAGGCAGCCTTGCACAGTAGTCCAATCCCTATTTGGACAACCTTTCTCATTCACCATGCCAGGAGAAGTAGTTGTGAATTCCATGCCTTGAGGATTATCCATGTTTACGTAGCCATATTCTCATGCTAGGATAACCATTTGTATTCTCTGGTCAATCTATGAATTCCATGCTGGCAAGAGTGTGGGTAGTGTAGCGAGTTAAAGAGCTACAACTACATAATCGGCTATGTTGTGGACGAGGAAGAGGAAGAAAGATAGGAAGAGAGAGAGAGACGGAGAGAGAGAGACTCGTCTATAATCATTACATAGATCTATATATGCTGATACAAACCAAATGTTTTTTTTACATAAAAGAATTCCCCAAAAAAAAAGATAAAAACGAATTTCCCAATAAAGTGGATAAAAAAGACTTCCCCAAAAAATGCTAATTTTCTACCCAAGAAAAAGTAGTGTCCTTGACAGTGCATATTGTACCACCAAACCATGCATTCAGCCATCTACACAATACACTATATAGCTACACATTAAGTACTTCCCATAGTAATAAATAGTAATAAAGTGTCCTACTTATTTGTAATATTATGTAGCTATTTAACTCTATGTGCTATGTAGTGTTATCTAGTAAACTATGAGATACTATATACTTATATGGTGGAATATAGTTTTATGTGCTATATAGTGGTAGATGGTAGTATATAGTTCTTTACACTACAATGTTGTATGCACTATATAACTCTATACTGTCATATAACTCTATACTTTGTAATTTTTCATGAATTACACGGGCATTGGTAATTTTACCTTTCATATTCGTCACTTGTGGGACTTTTATTCTTTCTTCAACCTTGCCACTCATATGGACTCTCCTATTCTGCCATCATAAACTAATGAATATTCTCTAATCTCTCCCGATGGGGGGCAATCTCTACAATCAAGCTTGAAGCATCTTAGTCCTCAAAAGCATAAGAGCAATTGCAATTGCAATTCCTGGTGCCATCATGAGAAGGTTCCTAGAGGCTTGTTGTGCACACAAGGATTTAAAAACAAAGGACTAAGGCTTCCACCTTGCCAAAATTCCCAATGGTTGGCGTTGGATACAATGAGAACTTCCGGTTGCTTCATACCTCGTAGCACGAATCAAAACATCAAAAATTCCAACCTTGTTTTTGGTTTCTTCATCATTGCCAACTTTGGAACTTGCATCTACCCAAGATATTTAGCAATTATTGCAGCCCAGCAGAAGGTGAAGCCTCCCGTAGACATTTTGAAACAAAATGTAAAGGAAGTCACTATGGCCCTTTAATGAAGGTACCCATTTAGTAACAAGCTGGCTCTCCGCCTCTGCAAACCATGGCACTCCCTTCCAATGAGAGACAGAGAGAGAGAGACCAGCTATTCTTTCCACCCACATGGCTCGACTCGAGAAAATCATGCCCTTTCTACACTCGCCCAAAAAGCCTCCATATCAACACTCCCATTTGATGCATACTCCCGTTCTCGCGAGAGGGAGTGCCAATAAAGGCACAAAAGAACTTGGTATGTCTTTCTTCCTCTTGTTTAACATGTGTGCCCTTTTTACAACAGGCTCAAAAAACTCAAAACTCTCTCTCTCTCTCTCTCTCTCTCTCTCTCCTCTCTCTCTCTCTCTCTCTCTCTCTCTCTCTCTCTCTGGGGAATGCCAAAAAAGGCACAAAAAGCCTTGGGCACCTTTCTTCCTCCTCTTGTTTAAAAAACCCAAAACGTATTTCAAACGGTATATGCCACATTATTTTCAAAGGAGTTCACTGTCTAAAATTGTGACTATTTCCGGGGCTAACTTCGGCCTTTTCTTCATGTTGTGATGAATCCCAAGGGGTAGCTCATGTCTATATGCAAAAAGAGCTTCACCTCCATCCCAATAGCTCCAATATTCCTTTGCGCCAACGTCCAAATTCCATTATTATGTAAAACCTTGCCCCATACAAGAGCTTGAAACACCAACAGTTTCATGAAAGCCTGTGTTTGCAACATGAGGTTCTACTAACAGAAAACTTGGAAATAAGGTAAGTGGAAGAGCTATCAGATAATAATATGTAATACAACTTTGTTGCAGAGTAGCATACAGACACAACAGCAATTGTCGAAACCCAGGTTTGCTAATCAGCGGCAACTGATAAGAAAATCCTGGTTTAGTTTTTTATGTTGTGAGAAGAATAGTATCAACATAAAAACAAACAGCAACTCAAAAAAGTTAGTGGCCTCGCTATGTCATAATGTTACTTGGCACAAATTCTGACTAAAGACAATACCAATATCATCCTCAGTTGCTCAATGTCAAGGTGAGAATCCTACCAAAACTTTGACTTTGAATGCCCACAAGTCCTAACCCCAGTTTCAACTCACAAGTTTAATATGTTTGGGTACTTTGGGGTCCTTTTGGTACTTTCTGTAGGAACATCATATGTATATCTGTGTGCTACGAATTGTGATGTATATATTAGGTCTTTAAGTACCATGTTTTGACTTGAGGTACTTTACTTTTGGTACTTCAATATGTCTGGGAACTTTGGAGACCTCATTTTGTACTTTTTGGTACTTTATATTTTTACTTTTGTGCTTTGGGTACTTCACATCTGGTAGTTTTATTGTTTGGAACTTTTCATACTGATTATTTGGTACTATTTACTATTTGGTATTTAACAGTTGGTACTATTTATTGTGTACTAGATTGTTGTGCTTTGGTAAGAGCATGATATACTTAACAAGTACTTTAAGGTATTGTCTGCTAGTTTTGCTACTTACCATATTGGTTACTGTTTTCTATTTGGTACTACTTAGTGCTTATTAGATTATTGTCCTTTGGTACAAGTTGGTCCTTTAGGTACTCTGAACATTGGTACAGTTTACATTTGGTATTGTCTGCTATTTAGTACTAGTAATTGTCATGACATTTACATTTGCTGTTGTTTACTTTTATCTAGGACACTACTTTGGTAATATTCACTGTCATGACATTTCCATATGTGACATGCAGAGGAAATGTGGTGTCCTCGAAACTGAGTGTGAAGAGGCTCAGATCCAGAGTGAATTTGTCAGAATGATAATTGCAAAATTCAACTAAGGAAGAACATTCATATTATTTCCAAGGCCCCAGATCAAGGATGAAGACAAGACAATCTATGCTTTAGGACTCCATCCATGTGGTTGGTTCTTTCATGCTGGCTATAGGCACCTGGCTGTAGGCACCAATACCACCCTCTCTATTTCGTTGCCACTCTAATGAAAAAAGGCATTTGTGCGAAAGGTGGATGCAAGGAGCACATCTCCGAAGTGGCCAAGACCTGGGCTCACAACAAGGGACGTGTTCAGGAAAGTAAGCAACCGTCTTCTTCTTGTTTTGAACAAAATTTGGTTTTTCTTATCGTAAAATGTTTGTTTGTTGGTGAACTATGTAGAATACGTGGTCAAAAGGAGTATACGGACAACCATGTTGCAGACAAGCACTCCAAGGTTGGACATATGTTTGATAAGGAAATGGCAGATGGTGGTAAGTTCTATGATGTGGATATGCACGAGGTTGCTACACGCACATTTTAAGGCATGTCAAATGAAGTGCAATCAGACAAGTTAGATGAAGACAAGGACACCACCACAGGGGCCCATGAGGGAGTAAATGACCGCAAGGAAGAGCCGGGCCATGACGTGCTACCAAATCAAAGGTGGTGTGCTTGGTGGTGCTTTGGTCGATGTATAGCAGCCAAACAAGGCTTTTTGGTGGGTTGGGGGGGGGGGGGGGGGTGGCACATGGTAGAGGACAAGGGAGAGGTATAGTATGTGATTGAAGGATTCCTTCAAATCTTTCAATTCATGGATTTTATTTTAGACGAGTGACTAGGATGATTAGGATTGCTATCTTGAAAAAATATAGAGTTTGTAGTTACCATGTCAAAGTAACTATTTAAAGCCTTGAGTAATGTAGCCAAAAAAAATCTTAGATTAAGAAGTATACTTTAGCTATTTCGAACTAGAAAAATTGAAGCTTTCTACTAGTTTCAGCCGTTTGCTTGTCAGTTTGCCACATAATACACACTTTGTTCCTAGTTGGGCAATCAATGGTTGGGGCAAAGAGTACTTTGCCTAAGGAGGCTGCTCAATCTCCCATATAGGGCCATAAGAAGGCAAGCAACTCCACAAAATCTATGAAGATGATACATTTAAACAACATCTCCTCTTTGCAAGGAAGCTGCCGGGTGTTTGTATACAGAGGATGTTTCCGAATGTAGTTACATATGTTTGTAACTTGCAAGGATGTTGCAACACTAGGGTTTTGGGCATAGACCAAGAGAAGGCCTTTCCCCAACCTATGCTTACATCTCGAAGGCGTGTGGCCTTAGGGGCTTTCGGAAGAAGATTTCATACTTGGTGGTACATATTGGAGATCCCAATGCCCACCCTGTGTGAATTGACCCCTACCAAGCTACCGTTTACATCGAGCGGAGCCACTTGGAAATGCCACCATCACTGATCAATGCGGCTCATGTGCATGCATGCAACACCCAACACAATGCCCATGAAATGGAAAGGGGGAACGAGCCATAACTCCTCTCTCTTCCCTTTCTCAATGAAGACCATCTCCCCGTATAAGTACCCTAACACCTCATCCCCAACACTCGTACGTGGGATTTTTTCCACCATGTGCCACTTCCATGAGAGATCCCCCCCATGGGTTATTGGAATCCGTAAAATTTTCAAAAGAAAACCTTTTTTTTGTAGTACTTTGAACCACAATAACTTTCAGCTTTAGAGTCAGATGGACCTCTTGTAAAGCCGTAGTGAAACTCTACTTTGTCGACTTTCCATTTTTAGAACCCCATTGCAATTGCAAGTTGAAAATCAAAAGGCATTTAACAGAAGCTCCCAAAATGGGATAAATTCACTTGCTTGCAACCTCATTGCTGGATTGCTAACTGCCAACTTCCCGTCACAATATCTTGGTGCTTGTAGCCTTGATTGATGAGTTGTCACTTTTGACTAGCTTCAAATACCTTATACACCCTCTGTAAACACTGAAGACTTGAGAAAACATACAATGGCACATATACCAAGGTAGTCAAAATGGTGTAGAAGCGGTCCTTGACAAAACTTCAATTGCTCCTATGTTTACCGTCCCGGTTCGGATTGTAGATGTGAAAAGATCGACATGATCCATAAATCAAACACTTTAGTCCTATTGATTCACATATGCCCTGATCATCATCCGTGCAATCCTGTGAGGATCTACAAAGCAGTTTCCCCTTTAATGCAAGATCATACACCTTGTAGATTGATGAGCCATCTAGGAACCAACCTAGAGAACATCTTGAAGACCACCTTTTGCTACATAATCAATGCATTATGAACATCTTGAGTAGCCCTCTTGATTAGCCCCAAATAGAGCTTCCTGGCCTAAAAACCAATAAAGACATGCATCTCTGGATAGCCCTAGTTGTACCTGATCTTCGTACTTGCTTTTTCACCTTGGCACATGCACTGGTAGATGCACATGGCCTTGCGTGCTCCTTATTTTAGCTACACCAATGATGCTATATAATCATGTGAGTCCATGTGAAGGGTGGACCACCACAAGCCTAGTGCAAGAATGGTGCACCTTCTAGGCTTCTAGTGATCCTGATAAATAAATAGCATGCTCTTTCTCCCTCTAGGCACTTTTTAGAACTTATAGATACGAAGTTTCAAGGGCACATATCTCGAAGTTTGCAACCAAACAATTGCAGCATAATTATTCTCTAAGAATGTGGTATTCCTCGACTCTATGATTGTGCTTTTGGATTTCAATTGATTCACATTAACCATGTTATCCTCGAGATAATGGTAGATACGCTCTAAATACGTATCCCATATAATTTTGCCAAAGGTGCATCCAATTTACTATTATGCAATGTATTCACCAGCCATTTTGGCAATACCTCTATCTTGCTCATTGTCAGCCCTTTCCTCATCAAGTACATCATGTACATCTGCATCGGTAATAGGATGATGTATAACACTTTTTGAAACCCCCATAGGCTATACATTTGCCTCATTGGAGTTTACATTTGAACTTCCACCACTAAAAAGAGGCAGCAAAGTGTCATAAATGTCTTGTGAGCTTACATTGTTGTCTCTGGTACATGACAGTAAGGGTTGAACATAATGCTTTGTTTGTGGATGATACAACTTGTAGCCTTTTCTTTCAGCACTATAACCACAAAAATACATTTGATAGCCTTATCATCCAATTTTCTACGCTATATTTGTGGCACCAAAGAATACGCCAAACAGCCAAAAACATGCATGTGCTCAATAGATGGCTTTCTATCATGCCATGCTTCATATGGAGTCATAGACTACAATGCTTTTGTAGGACACTTGCTGAGTACATAAGTGGCACACATGACAGTCTCGAGCCAACATGAATGTGGTAAAGCTTGACTTTTGACCATACATTGTGCCATCTTCATAAGAGACTTCTTTTTCCTCTGAGCAACACCATTTAATGGAGGTCAAAATGAACCTGAATCAAAAATCTGGGTAGACAAAGCTTTAAGAGCTATCCCAAAAAAAATTCAACCTGCCAACGCTCACCAAAGCGAATGCTTAGAACTGACTACGTAGAAACCTTTCCCTGATGGCCATTTTTGAGTCAAATTCGTTAATGATTCTTCTTGCATCAGCAGCTAGGGTTCCCAGTTCTTCTTCAATAATTGTAGATACATCCCTTGAGACAATGTGTTTTATGAACTCTGAGGCATCTATGAATCTCTAATGTTTCTGATTAGCTACATGCTTTTCCACATTTTTTATGCAATGTTGCATTTAATTAGTCAAGAAAAGACATGCATAAACAAGGTCAGTCTCAACATATCTTTTAATTTGCTGCATAAGTCTACTCATAAATAACTTGAACATAGGATGCCTCAACAAAGAGTTATTTACCATAAGTGAATGTTGGAGACCAACATTATTAAACTCAAAATTAAGCACATCAGATAAGGAAAAAACACGAGGGATGTGGTCTGTCATGGAGCATTTTATAATCAACAACCAAATCATCATCAGTAGGCAGCCAGTGAGTAGAACAAAAATAAATTCTTTCAAGCCAGGACCCAGAAGACAGATGAGATTGTGAAGGGAAGGTAAATCCTTGGTTTTGGTATGTAGTTTCTAGCCAAGCATCCTGTAAATTACCTGCACTCACCATTCTCTCCCTAGCATTACTCTCTAGCTTGTTAATAAGAGAGCCAGCAGAGGTGATATCCTGCCCTGCACATACCATGTTAAAGTCCCAAGCCATAATTCAATGAGATAGCTACAAGCCTACTATCCATTGCCAAAGATCACCCCTAAGTCTAGGGTTATTGTCTGCATAGACATTAATCAACATCATTTTGCCCCATTGAGTGGATATCTGAAAAACTGAGCATTGACCATTTGGAGGATCTAGAATCCAGATGGGATGAAGAGATGTCTTAATGCATGTAAGCTCCGGGGAATCCCCCTTTCTTTCCTCCATAGAAGCACTCCATACCTCTATAGTGCATAAGTTGCCTTGCCTTGTCTTTCCTTTTATGCTCTTGAACTAAATACACATCAATCTGACTAGAAAACATCCACTTATTAAAATTGTGCAACCTTGAGGGGTCATTCTACCCTTTTACATTAAAGGTTGCAAACTTCATACTGTTATGAACCATGTGTGTTTCCTCCTCACTATTTGTTTCTTGCATATGCACTTCTAGATGAATGCCTCATGGGTCGGTTTCATTGTTGGATATTTTTGTTTCTTGGCTAACTCATGGGTTTCCATGATGTTTTCTATGGCTACTGAGGTTTCACGAGATGGCATGTCCTCCATGAGGGCTTCATAATAATTATGTGAGATATACCCCAAGGAGAAGCCCCTTGATTTAAATAATTCCCAGGTAGCAGCTGTGAAACCATCCCCATCTACCACTCTCTTGACTTTCTCTACTGGTTTTGGATTTTTTGAAGATGATGGAATGTTACTCCCCACACTAGGTTTAAACAAAGTCTTGGGTTGGGTGGTTGCCTACCACTAGGTGTCCTTGCATAAAGTGGGGATGATCCACCTCCTTGTTATTGGTTGTAGACACTTTTCCTCTATCAACTTTGGAGACATTTTTCCCAAAGATCTGCTCTTGCGGGACCATATTTTTGCTCCCCAGATAAGATGGGATGAGGTGAGAGGCAGTAGATATTGTAGGGTAGTTTTTTGAAAAATGTCGTGAGTTTCCACAATGATATCACAACCCAGCAAGATTCCCCGATTTCAAGTAAAACACAAGCACTACAAGACGTCTTTAATGTAGCGACGCTCGTAGTGCGACGCTCAGATGGGAAAAAAGCTCGGCCTCGCTATAGGCGTCGCTATGTAACAAAGACTATAGAGACGCTCATAGAGACGCTTATAGTGACATTCATAGCGACGCCGACCCTTAAAAATAATTTGAGAGCACCAGAAACTCAGATCTGTATATCTGAGTTTCGGTGCTCTCTGCACAATAGTCTAAGTGAGGGGCAAAGTGTGCCCTCACCTCTTAAATAAAATAAGGAGGAAGGCCGCCATCCTTGAATATGTGTAGCATTTAGGTAGTATGAGTGGAGCGAGCCCCTCCTGCAGGTCTGATCAAGCATGGCCGATTGTCATGCAGTTTTGTTATGGCAAATACCACCATAGCGCCTTCACGGTAGGTTTTAGAGAGGGCAATAAACCACTTAATTTGCAAGCTAAGGGTTTTTTTTAAAAACCTATTATACTTATAGGGAGATATCCCACGGTGGATACCTATAAGGTAAATTAGGAAGCTAGTTTAACACAATTGTTATTTGTGCTACATAATCACAAAGGTAAGTACCACAGTGTGTGTGTGTGTGTGTGTGTGTGTGTGTGTGTGTGTGTGTGTGTGTGTGTTGTGGTGTTGCATACATGCTCTCTGTTGCACTATAGAGAGAAAAAACTCACTAGCATTTTGTACTCATCGCTGAAATTTTCAACATTGTCCTACCTTCAGTTTTCACAAACTCCAACGCTCCCACTCTCCAATTTTTTCATCAACACTATGGTGTTTTTTTGTTGCCTCATAGCGCTACTGCAAAGAAAAAGAGTCTCTAGTGCTGCTCTTTTTTATGAGGTTCAACACTTCTCATTAATGAAAATCTCTACAATGCCTTTTGTTTAATGCTCCCAATACCTTTACTGAGGTGTCAATTAACTATAGATCTGTGATTGTGGATTTCCTCCTCCTCCTTTTGATTCTATTGCTTTGTGCTAAGGTATTGAACCTTAGCTTCTCTCAAAGCTTTTGCACGTACGTCGAGAGAGAAGGTCAAGAAATCAAAGCTTTGATACCACTTGTGAGTGTGCAATGTGTGCGTATATGGTAATTAACCCAAGTATTATCAGAGATCCTAAAAGTGATCTATTTGTACTTTCTACCTCTGTGTTTGGTATTGCTTGTTACATGATTAGTGCATCTTGATCACTCTCATCATCATACGGCATGTTATTGTATATGTTTTCATAAATTTCAGTAGATAACCTGAATCTATTTTTCCATCCAGGGATAGGCTCCATGGGAAACCGTATTGCTCTTACAAGGTGTGAGTAGATCATAACTAGAGGTGTATGATTTAGAAGGCTGTATGTATAAAAAATGCCTTCAACTGGCCATAGTACAAGCCTTCAACTACTTTCCCCCCTCTAACAATTTTGTTGTGCCATGCATCCTTTTGTGCCTTCACTGTCTCGTTCCTCTTTTTGGTGCATTTAATCAAATAGAAATCATGTCCTTTCTCTGCTACCTTGGCTGCAAAGTTGTCACCAATTGACAACAATTGACACAAACACTCAGGGTTCCCTTCATACATGGGGAGGTTAGAGACATTATGCATTGGCAAATTGAAATCAGAACTATTATTTTATTTGGCATCATCGTCTTCATCGCTGCAAGGATCGTCTGATTCCAATAATGATTGGACTATCAAATATTTCCATCCTTCTACATGTTGTCTATTCTTCTCTCTTGTTTTTTCAGTTCCCACACTTAGCTTTATTAGTTGGGAACCCTTGGCCTTTTAGATGACCTCAAACGGACCCGAACAGGCCAAAAACATCTTCTCCATTGCCAACAGATACATGAATCACAAAAAACATGAGAGTGTACGATATCGTAGAGCGCATGGACTATCCTCTGAATATCATCAATGCAATGAAATGATCATGAACCTGTAATACACTGACAATCCCATTGGACATTGCGTCGCACATCATCCTTGAAACTAGCCAAAAAACTCTTTGTGTACTTGATTTATGCTGAAATGTTTCATTTAGATAGTTGACTACATCGGCTGCAGACTTCATAGGCCAGCCATCTGGTTTTCAACTCCTCATGAGTGAGGGTTCTCTTTATGATTACCTCTGCTCCATCGTGCTCACCTTTTCCATGTCCTGTGCTGAAATGTTATGCATCATCTGCAGACCTGTCAACCAATAATGCCTAGCCACAAAGTAGAAAGGTCTTCATGCTTTAAACTGAGACACTGCACCATCTGACAACACCCAATGACGTCGTAAAGAATGGCCTTTCTGTTTTCAACCACTTGTCATGAAGAAGAAACAATGTTGTACAAACAAAGTGTCATGTATTTATATCATCAGATATTATGTAAAAATGGAGTGTTTTTTCAACACCACCTCCTGAGTTTCTCACATAAGTAATGTGAATAAGTATTGTAACCTGATTAGACCACTAGTGCATGGACTTTATCTCATTTTCTATTTTAAATCGATAATTCTTGGCAAATTCGATGATCGAAACAACAACATCTGATGGAAACTTGAGTAAGCACTCTTTAAATTGTTGTGCCTGCCACCAAAAAAATGTAGTTATGATTGATGAAGCTCTTAAGATGAGATGAGAATGGGTCAATAAAAGTAGAGCATCTTATTTGTTGCACTACCAAGTCCTTTCTTTTCTTCTCAGACCCACCTGCATCAACTTGCCCA
Source organism: Adiantum capillus-veneris (assembly GCF_014529385.1). Taxonomy (NCBI): domain Eukaryota; kingdom Viridiplantae; phylum Streptophyta; class Polypodiopsida; order Polypodiales; family Pteridaceae; genus Adiantum; species Adiantum capillus-veneris. Next base: position 65,814,244 of record NC_140956.1, read on the forward strand.
GTTGAAACATTTGTGAAGATCTTGACAGTGACCTCCCCACTATCCACTGAAATTTCATCAGGACACAATGTCAACCTGTTTATTCCAAATCTAGAGCAAATCCAAACGAGCATTTTTTTGCATAGTATTCTGCATCATGAGCCTTTGGACATAAAAGTGATTCCCACATATCACTGATTCTATGAGACACTAATTGGTTTGCAGTACACATACCTGAATCATCACTACAGCAAACGGAACAGGTGCAGACATGATCCTTTCCATAATGCTCAAACTTGTTTTGTCGCATCTGATTAAATGCCTCTTTAAAATATATCCTTTGGACATGATATACACAGCAACACGTATATCGCTTCTTCATTTTTTGGACAAAGTAAGGCTTTAAAGCCTCAAAACATCTAAGAGAAATTTCCACTTCTGGATTGGCCCTCTTGAATCTTTGGTACAACTCAATCTGTGACATTAAAACAAAACAAATTATGAGAGTAAAATATTAGCCATTTTGTACAGTACCATTTGGTTTTGTACATAAGCAAATGTGGGGTTGTAAAATATTAGCCATTTTGTACAGTACCATTTGGTACAGAAAAGTACCTGTATAGTACCAATTTTTGGTACTGTATAGTACCAATTCTTGTATATTGGTAGAGTACATTAGCAATTGGATTTTGTGCAGTACCAGATTTGGTATAGTAAGACATTAGCTATTTAGTACTTTACCATTTGGTGCAGTAGAGTACCAATTTGGTATTGTTCAATACCAAGTTTGAAACTAGTTTGGAAATTTCTTAAAGAGTACCTTAAATGGTGGTACCAGGTGGATGCCATAAATTACCAATTTGGTGGTATATAGTACCAATTTTGGTACTGTAAGACTTTATCAATGAAATATATTTTTGTTTTGTACTAGGAAATGTACTATAGAGTACCTTGAGTAATGCTATAGGGTGGATGGGGATATTATGTAGTACATAACATGGAATTATATGGTACTCTTTAGTACATTTTAGGGTGCTCCATATAACATGCCACTATATGGTAGATAAATGTACTTTGGCCTACATCACAAGGTTCTATAGAGTACTCAAATCAGATTGAATGTACTATGGTGTACCTTATATGGTAGTATAGGGTAGATGAAGGACCTATGAACATTATTATAGGGTACTCCAATCACATGAAAAGTGCTATTGAGTACCTAATGTGGAAGCATACGGAATTTTAAGGTATAACAATGGAGTACCTTCATATTAATAAAGCTACTATTATACCTTAGGTTGCTACATGTACCAAATGATATACCTTCAGCAAGTTACTAGAGGTATTGTATGAGGTAAAACAAATGGAATACCTTCAAGTACTATAAGTAGAGTACATTACACCTGAGAAAATAGAGAGGCACAAAAGACATTAGCAACGGTTTAAATTTACCTGAGACTCATCGAGAAGATGCATTGGATGTTTGATAACACTTTTTCTTCCAATCCTCTTCCGACATATATCCTTTTTGTTGGGTGAAACTAGAGTCTCTGAGCTCCAAACGACATAAACTAGATCTCTTACTTCACCTGTGACAATGTTACCTTGAGGCAATTATCTTTGACATGCACTCAATGGCAAAACTTCCTCATCATCTTTAATCTCAAGACGATAATTGGCTGCAGCAATGTTTCTCCGATGAAACTTAAAATACCTGTTATCCTTGTATGGTTCATTTGTGTTGTGCCATCGATATTATTCATTACCATCATCAAAGAAGAGCTCATCTGTTGAGCGGGGCACCTTGAGCTGGCTGAGGGTGTTACGGATGCTAGATAGAAGAGTGCTTTCAAAATTAGCTATTGATATTTGCAGATCCTTAAAAGTAGGATGGAGAAAGTGTTGATGGAATAACTCTGTCTCGATACTTCTTGTAAGCCCTAGTGTCTGTGTGCGCCAAAACTTTGCCTTAGCTGAACAAATCTACTTCTTGATTTGGCTTCATCCATTAAAGATGGATCTTGCAACCTGCTGCTTTCTTTTTCTTTCCTTCTCTATTCTCATTTCTTAGCAGCCCAATACTCATGCATAGAAGCGGTGTCCATGCTGTGAACACTTTCATTCAGCTCCATAGTCCAATCCCTGTTTAGGCAGCCTTGCACAGTAGTCCAATCCCTATTTGGACAACCTTTCTCATTCACCATGCCAGGAGAAGTAGTTGTGAATTGCATGCCTTGAGGATTATCCATGTTTACGTAGCCATATTCTCATGCTAGGATAACCATTTGTATTCTCTGGTCAATCTGTGAAGTCCATGCTGGCAAGAGTGTGGGTAGTGTAGCGAGTTAAAGAGCTACAACTACATAATCGGCTATGTTGTGGACGAGGAAGAAAGATAGGAAGAGAGAGAGAGACAGAGAGAGAGAGACTCGTCTATAATCATTACATAGATCTATATATGCTGATACAAACCAAATGTTTTTTTTACATAAAAGAATTCCCCAAAAAAAAAGATTAAAAACGAATTTCCCAATAAAGTGGATAAAAAAGACTTCCCCAAAAAATGCTAATTTTCTACCCAAGAAAAAGTAGTGTCCTTGACAGTGCATATTGTACCACCAAACCATGCTTTCAGCCATCTACACAATACACTATATAGCTACACATTAAGTACTTCCATAGTAATAAATAGTAATAAAGTGTCCTACTTATTTGTAATATTATGTAGCTATTTAACTCTATGTGCTATGTAGTGTTATCTAGTAAACTATGAGATACTATATACTTATATGGTGGAATATAGTTTTATGTGCTATATAGTGGTAGATGGTAGTATATAGTTCTTTACACTACAATGTTGTATGCACTATATAACTCTATACTGTCATATAACTCTATACTTTGTAATTTTTCATGAATTACACGGGCATTGCTAATTTTACCTTTCATATTCGTCACTTGTGGGACTTTTATTCTTTCTTCAACCTTGCCACTCATATGGACTCTCCCATTCTGCCATCATAAACTAATGAATATTCTCTAATCTTTCCCGATGGGGGGAAATCTCTACAATCAAGCTTGAAGCATCTAAGTCCTCAAAAGCATAAGAGCAATTGCAATTGCAATTCCTGGTGCCATCATGAGAAGGTTCCTAGAGGCTTGTTGTGTACACAAGGATTTAAAAACAAAGGACTAAGGCTTCCACCTTGCCAAAATTCCCAATGGTTGGAGTTGGATACAATGAGAACTTCCAATTGCTTCATACCTCGTAGCACGAATCAAAACATCAAAAATTCCAACCTTGTTTTTGGTTTCTTCATCATTGCCAACTTTGGAACTTGCATCTACCCAAGATATTTAGCAATTATTGCAGCCCAGCAGAAGGTGAAGCCTCCCGTAGACATTTTGAAATAAAATGTAAAGGAAGTCACTATGGCCCTTATATGAAGGGACCCATTTAGTAAACCATGGCACTCCCTTCCAATGAGAGACAGAGAGAGAGAGACCAGCTATTCTTTCCACCCACATGGCTCGACTCGAGAAAATCATGCCCTTTCTACACTTGCCCAAAAAGCCTCCATATCAACACTCCCATTTGATGCATACTCCCGTTCTCGCGAGAGGGAGTGCCAATAAAGGCACAAAAGAACTTGGTATGTCTTTCTTCCTCTTGTTTAACATGTGTGCCCTTTTTACAACAGGCTCAAAAACTCAAACTCTCTCTCTCTCTCTTTTCTCTCTCTTCTCTCTCTCTCTCTCTCTCTCTCTCTGGGAATGCCAAAAAAGGCACAAAAAGCCTTGGGCACCTTTCTTCCTCCTCTTGTTTAAAAACACCAAAACGTATTTCAAACGGTATATGCCACATTATTTTCAAAGGAGTTCACTGTCTAAAATTGTGACTGTTTCAGGGGCTAACTTCGGCCTTTTCTTCATGTTGTGATGAATCCCAAGGGGTAACTCATGTCTATATGCAAAAAGAGCTTCACCTCCATCCCAATAGCTCCAATATTCCTTTGCGCCAACGTCCAAATTCCATTATTATGTAAAACCTTGCCCCATACAAGAGCTTGAAACACCAACAGTTTCATGAAAGCCTGTGTTTGCAACATGAGGTTCTACTAAGAGAAAACTTGGAAATAAGGTAAGTGGAAGAGCTATTAGATAATAAGATGTAATACAACTTTGTTGCAGAGTAGCATACAGACACAACAACAATTGTCGAAACCCTGGTTTGCTAATCGTCGGTAACTGACAAGAAAATCCTGGTTTAGTTTTTTATGTTGTGAGAAGAATAGTATCAACATAAAAACAAACAGCAACTCAAAAAAGTTAGTGGCCTCGCTATGTCATAATGTTACTTGGCACAAATTCTGACTAAAGACAATACCAATATCATCCTCAGTTGCTCAATGTCAAGGTGAGAATCCTACCAAAACTTTGACTTTGAATGCCCACAAGTCCTAACCCCAGTTTCAACTCACAAGTTTAATATTTTTGGGTACTTTGGGGTCCTTTTGGTACTTTCTGTAGGAACATCATATGTATATCTGTGTGCTACGAATTGTGATGTATATATTAGGTCTTTAAGTACCATGTTTTGACTTGAGGTACTTTACTTTTGGTACTTCAATATGTCTGGGAACTTTGGAGACCTCATTTTGTACTTTTTGGTACTTTATATTTTTACTTTTGTGCTTTGGGTACTTCACATCTGGTAGTTTTATTGTTTGGAACTTTTCATACTGATTATTTGGTACTATTTACTATTTGGTATTTAACATTTGGTACTATTTATTGTGTACTAGATTGTTGTGCTTTGGTAGGAGCATGATATACTTAACAAGTACTTTAAGGTATTGTCTGCTAGTTTTGCTACTTACCATATTGGTTACTGTTTTCTATTTGGTACTACTTAGTGCTTATTAGATTATTGTCCTTCGGTACAAGTTGGTCCTTTAGGTACTCTGAACATTGGTACAGTTTACATTTGGTATTGTCTGCTATTTAGTACTAGTAATTGTCATGACATTTACATTTGCTGTTGTTTACTTTTCTCTAGGACACTACTTTGGTAATATTCACTGTCATGACATTTCCATATGTGACATGCAGAGGAAATGTGGTGTCCTCGAAACTGAGTGTGAAGAGGCTCAGATCTAGAGTGAATTTGTTAGAATGATAATTGCAAAATTCAACTAAGGAAGAACATTCATATTATTTCCAAGGCCGCAGATCAAGGATGAAGACAAGACAATCTATGCTTTAGGATCTTCTGTTGCTTGTGGGGAGTGCTTGGACTCCATCCATGTGGTTGGTTCTTTCATGCTGGCTGTAGGCACCAATACCACCCTCTCTATTTCGTTGCCATTCTAATGAAAAAAGACATTTGTGCAAAAGGTGGATGCAAGGAGCGCATCTCCGAAGTGGCCAAGACCTGGGCTCACAACAAGGGACGTGTTCAGAAAAGTAAGCAACCGTCTTCGTTCTTGTTTTGAACAAAATTTTGGTTTTTCTTATCGTAAAATGTTTGTTTGTTGGTGAACTATGTAGAATACGAGGTCAAAGAGGAGTATACGGACAACCATGTTGCAGACAAGCACTCCAAGGTTGGACATATGTTTGATAAGGAAATGGCAGATGGTGGTAAGTTCTATGATGTGGATATGCACGAGGTTGCTACACGCACATTTTAAGGCATGTCAAATGAAGTGCAATCAGACAAGTTAGATGAAGACATGGACACCACCACAGGGGCCCATGAGGGAGTAAATGACCGCAAGGAAGAGCCGGGCCATGACGTGCTACCAAATCAAAGGTGGTGTGCTTGGTGGTGCTTTGGTCGATGTATAGCAGCCAAACAAGGCTTTTTGGTGGGTTGGGCGGGGGGGGGGTGGCACATGGTAGAGGACAAGGGAGAGGTATAGTATGTGATTGAAGGATTCCTTCAAATCTTTCAATTCATGGATTTTATTTTAGACGAGTGACTAGGATGATTAGGATTGCTATCTAGAAAATATTAGAGTTTGTAGTTACCATGTCAAAGTAACTATTTAAAGCCTTGAGTAATGTAGCCAAAAAAATCTTAGATTAAGAAGTATACTTTAGCTATTTCGAACTAGAAAATTGAAGCTTTCTACTAGTTTCAGCCGTTTGCTGTGTCAGTTTGCCACATAATACACACTTTGTTCCTAGTTGGGCAATCATGGTTGGGGCAAAGAGTACTTTGCCTAAGGAGGCTGCTAAATCTCCCATATAGGGCCATAAGAAGGCAAGCAACTCCACAAAATCTATGAAGATGATACATTTAAACAACATCTCCTCTTTGCAAGGAAGCTGCCGGGTGTTTGTATACAGAGGATGTTTCCGAATGTAGTTACATATGTTTGTAACTTGCAAGGATGTTGCAACACTAGGGTTTTGGGCATAGACCAAGAGAAGGCCTTTCCCAACCTATGCTTACATCTCGAAGGCGTGTGGCCTTAGGGGCTTTCGGAAGAAGATTTCATACTTGGTGGTACATATTGGAGATCCCAATGCCCACCCTGTGTGAATTGACCCCTACCAAGCTACCGTTTACATCGAGCGGAGCCACTTGGAAATGCCACCATCACTGATCATGCGGCTCATGTGCATGCATGCAACACCCAACACAATGCCCATGAAATGGAAAGGGGGAACGAGCCATAACTCCTCTCACTTCCCTTTCTCAATGAAGACCATCTCCCCGTATAAGTACCCTAACACCTCATCCCCAACACTCGTACGTGGGATTTTTTCCACCATGTGCCACTTCCATGAGAGATCCCCCCCATGGGTTATTGGAATCCGTAAAATTTTCAAAAGAAAACCATTTTTTTGTAGTACTTTGAACCACAATAACTTTCAGCTTTAGAGTCAGATGGACCTCTTGTAAAGCCGTAGTGAAACTCTACTTTGTCGACTTTCCATTTTTAGAACCCCATTGCAATTGCAAGTTGAAAACCAAAAGGCATTTAACAGAGGTTCCAAAATGGGATAAATTCACTTGCTTGCAACCTCATTGCTAGATTGCTAACTGCCAACTTCCCGTCACAATATCTTGGTGTTTGTAGCCTTGATTGATGAGTTGTCACTTTTGACTAGCTTCAAATACCTTATACACCCTCTGTAAACACTGAAGACTTGAGAAAACATACAATGGCACATATACCAAGGTAGTCAAAATGGTGTAGAAGCGGTCCTTGACAAAACTTCAATTGCTCCTATGTTTACCATCCCGGTTCGGATTGTAGATGTGAAAAGATCGACATGATCCATAAATCAAACACTTTAGTCCTATTGATTCACATATGCCCTGATCATCATCCGTGCAATCCTGTGAGGATCTACAAAGCAGTTTCCCCTTTAATGCAAGATCATACACCTTGTAGATTGATGAGCCATCTAGGAACCAACCTAGATAACATCTTGAAGACCACCTTTTGCTACATAATCAATGCATTATGAACATCTTGAGTAGCCCTCTTGATTAGCCCCAAATAGAGCTTCCTGGCCTAAAAACCAATAAAGACATGCATCCCTGGATAGCCCTAGTTGTACTTGATCTTCGTACTTGCTTTTTCACCTTGGCACATGCACTGGTAGATGCACATGGCCTTGCGTGCTCCTTATTTTAGCTACACCAATGATGCTATATAATCATGTGAGTCCATGTGAAGGGTGGACCACCACAAGCCTAGTGCAAGAATGGTGCACCTTCTAGGCTTCTAGTGATCCTGATAAATAAATAGCATGCTCTTTCTCCCTCTAGGCACTTTTTAGAACTTATAGATACGAAGTTTCAAGGGCACATATCTCGAAGTTTGCAAACCAAACAATTGCAGCATAATTATTCTCTAAGAATGTGGTATTTCCTCGAGTCTATGATTGTGCTTTTGGAATTCAATTGATTCACATTAACCATGTTATCCTCGAGATAATGGTAGATACGATCTAAATACGTATCCCCAAAAAGTTTGTGTACAAGATATATTAAGACGAAGGGTAGACTAGGTAAGCAAACCACACAATGGAAGTGTGGATTTGGAAGGGCCAAGGAGGGGTCCCAACAACGAAAAAAAGAGGCAACCCCCGTCCCCTCCCAAAAAGGAAAAAAAAAAGAGGCCTATTGGGCTACTACCATAGGAGCATGATCAAATTATAAAGATGGTCACCCCAAGGGGCCATGTGTTGAAGTTTCACTTTTTCTCCCCCAGATTCTTTCCAGCACGCTAGAGCTCAGTGCTTCTTGATGCTTCAATATGGCACGGATCTCTAAACCTACCTTCTCTATTAGCATAATCAACACATTGTTGGAAAGCTTCTCTATCCTTGTGACCTGAGAGCAATTGTTTGCATACCGTTTTCAAAGTCTCCCATGACCTCTCTGTTAGAGCCTTGACTATGTAGTTGAAATTTTGGAACCAAAATAAATGCCGCTCCATGCAAACGTGTACGCATTTGGGCCCAACATCTTTTTGCAGCCCCTGTTACTTGTGCCTTTTCTCTAGTAAATTGGTTAAACTATTTTGTTTGTCTACTAGCTTACGACATCAACCAACATCTTTTTGTAGCCCCTACTGTTTGAACGCATTTACCTGGAAAGTAATTAGCGGGTAGCAGGTAGGGTTTAGGGTTATAAAGGAGGCCGTGCGGCCATTTTCTTTTGTGGCATAAAACTTGAGCAGTTTGTTGCAATATTGCCCATCGGTGCTTCCTACTCACATTGTCATCGTCAAGGTTGTTGTGCGCCTCCAATATCCCTTCACCATGTCCAACCTTAGGCAGACACTTGCAGGTATACGCAAAAGGTCAGCAGATCAAGAGGATCTCTTGCAATGTCATGAGCAACCGAGTATATCATTATCACCAACAGCTTATTATAATGAGAAGCAATGATTGACTAGGGGACAGCCCAAGATCAGAAGCCGCATCCTCAAAGACAATGCCTTCCTCGTGAAAGATGAAGGCTCTGTGCCTGTGCAGCAAGTTGATGCTGCGTCAGCTAGGGATTTTCATATTAATGAAGGTGCCCCGGGCTCTATATAAATTTTTTGGTGTCAATAGGCCTTAGGAGCTCCACATAAGGCTTGTCAATACAACATACCTTCTCTATATTATGCCAAAAAATCAACCATTGGATAAGATGCATAAAAGTTTGGGTAGCACCTTGATAAATTGGATACTTTTAGATCTCTTTTTAGGGCTGTATGTAGGAATTATATAGTTTACATTTTTATACAATCTCAATATACCTCAGAGTTGTGGAAGCAAGATAGTGTTGGCAGTGTCCTGTCCAACACCCAAATCGGCGATAATGCATCTGAGCCATACAGAGTCAACCGTAGTTGTCAAGACTGCCCTATACTCAGCCTCACAACTAGAAGTGGCCACAGTAAATTTCTTCTTTCTCAACATGATGTACGTGAACTGCCAAGCATGAAATAAAAACCACTTGTGAACACCTGCGTGTCAAAACAACCAGCCCAATTTGAGTTCGAAAAATCATGTAAGTCTGGCATTAAATGATCCCCCTTGGGATAAAACTAGCAAGATATAAAGTGCCACTCAAGTAGTGGAAAATCTTTCTGAAGTACTACCAATGCTTAGACCCTGGGATATGCATCAATCTGCTGACCTGTGAGACTGCAACTGAATATCCAACCTCGTGTTGATACATAAATGAGGCAGCCAACAACAATTGGTAAAGAGTGACATCAACAAGATCACCAACATCATGTAGACTTAACTTCAAACCAGCTTCCATGGGAGTGGCAATAGGTTTGCAATCCTCAAGTCCAAACTTACATAGCAATGTCTCTATGTAGCTTCTTTGACACAAGGCAATACCACCATCACACTGCTTAAACTGTATGCCAAGTAATGATGCAACAACCCCAAATCTTTCATCTTGAAGTAGCATTCAAATCAGCCTTGAATTCAACAATATGTGCCTCATTGGGATCAATGATCAGCAAATCATCCCATAAAGAACAAGCATGAGAAGTACATTGCCCTCATGCTTGACATACAATGTGCTTTCTATTGGACTGTTACAAAAGCCTTGTTTGACCAAAGAGTGTCAGCCTTCTCATACCAAGCACGAGGAGATTGCTTCAATCCATACAAAGCTTTGCTACATTTTCACACCTTATTCTCTTGTCTTTCTTGACAAAACCGCGAGGCTGCGTTACATAAATTTCCTCAAATATGTCACCATTCAACAAAGCAGTAACAATGTCGGATTGATGTACATCCCAACCAAAATGAGTTGCCAAATGCACATACAAAATGCACAGTGGTCATACAACAATTGGGAACAAAAGTCTCTTCATAATCTATACCTTTTTGCTGTGCATAACTCTTTGCAACAAGTTGAGCCTTATAGCGATCAATCTCACCATCCGGCTTGTGTTTTAACTTGTAAACCCACTTTGTTCCAATTGCCTTTTTTCCAAGAGGCAAATCACATAAAATCCATGTGTCATTTTCTATAAGTGCATCATATTCTGATTGCATGGCAGCCATCCAATTTTTTAAATTATGTGCTTCATCAAAAGACAGAGGTTCCTCAACATAATGTAAGCTAGACACAGCCAAAGCATAACAATCTGATGCATAAGATGCATGGCGAGAGCCTGAACAAGTGCGACTAAACAAAGGTGCATCCAATTTACTATCATGCAATGTATGCACCAGCCATTTTGGCAATACCTCTATCCTGCTCATTGTCAGCCCTTTCCTCATCAAGTACATCATGTACATCTGCATCGGTAATAGGATGATGTATAACACTTTTTGAAACCCCCATAGGCTATACATTTGCCTCATTGGAGTTTACATTTGAACTTCCACCACTAAAAAGAGGCAACAAAGTGTCATAAATGTCTTGTGAGCTTACATTGTTGTCTCTGGTACATGACAGTAAGGGTTGAACATAATGCTTTGTTTGTGGATGATACAACTTGTAACCTTTGCTTTCAGCACTATAACCACAAAAATACATTTGATAGCCTTATCATCCAATTTTCTACGCTATATTTGTGGCACCAAAGCATACGCCAAACAGCCAAAAACATGCATGTGCTCAATAGATGGCTTTCTATCATGCCATGCTTCATATGGAGTCATAGACTACAATGCTTTTGTAGGACACTTGCTGAGTACATAAGTGGCACACATGACATTCTCGAGCCAACATGAATGTGGTAAAGCTTGACTTTTGACCATACATTGTGCCATCTTCATAAGAGAATTCTTTTTCCTCTCAGCAACACCATTTAATGGAGGTCAAAATGAACCTAAATCAAAAATCTGGGTAGACTAAGCTTTAAGAGCTATCCCAAAAAAAAATTCAACTTGCCAACGCTCACCAAAGCGAATGCTTAGAACTGACTACGTAGAAACCTTTCCCTGATGGCCATTTTTGAGTCAAATTCGTTAATGATTCTTCTTGCATCAGCAGCTAGGGTTCCCAATTCTTCTTCAATAATTGTAGATACATCCCTTGAGACAATCTTTTTTATGAACTCTGAGGCATCTATGAATCTCTAATGTTTCTGATTAGCTACATGCTTTTCCACATTTTTTATGCAATGTTGCATTTAATCAGTCAAGAAAAGACATGCATAAACAAGGTCAGTCTCAACATATCTTTTAATTTGCTGCATAAGTCTACTCATAAATAGCTTGAACATAGGATGCCTCAACAAAGAGTTATTTACCATAAGTGAATGTTGGAGACCAACATTATTAAACTCAAAATTAAGCACATCAGATACGGAAAAGACACGAGGATGTGGTCTGTCATGGAGCATTTTATAATCAACAACCAAATCATCATCAGTAGGCAGCCAGTGAGTAGAACAAAAATAAATTCTTTCAAGCCAGGACCAAGAAGACAGATGAGATTGTGAATGGAAGGTAAATCCTTGGTTTTGGTATGTAGTTTCTAGCCAAGAATCCTGTAAATTTCCTGCACTCACCATTCTCTCCCTAGAATTACTCTCTAGCTTGTTAATAAGAGAGCAGTAGAGGTGATATCCTGCCCTGCACATACCATGTTAAAGTCCCAAGCCATATTTCAATGAGATAGCTACAAGCCTACTATCCAAGCCAAAGATCACCCCTAAGTCTAGGGTTATTGTCTGCATAGACATTAATCAACATCATTTTGCCCCATTGAGTGGATTTATGAAAACTGAGCATTGACCATTTGGATGATCCAGAATCCAGATGGATGAAGAGATGTCTTAATGCAAGTAAGCTCCGGGGAATCCCCCTTTCTTTCCTCCATAGAAGCACTCCATACCTCTATAGTGCATAAGTTGCCTTGCCTTGTCTTTCCTTTTATGCTCTTGAACTAAATACACATCAATTGACTAGAAAAAACATCCACTTATTAAAATTGTGCAACCTTGAGGGGTCATTCTACCCTTTTACATTAAAGGTTGCAACTTCATACTGTTATGAACCATGTGTGTTTCCTCCTCACTATTTGTTTCTTGCATATGCACTTCTAGATGAATGCCTCATGGGTCGGTTTCATTGTTGGATATTTTTGTTTCTTGGCTAACTCATGGGTTTCCATGATGTTTTCTATGGCTACTGAGGTTTCACGAGATGGCATGTCCTCCATGAGGGCTTCATAATAATTATGTGAGATATACCCAAGGAGAAGCCCTTGATTTAAAAAATTCCTAGGTAGCAGCTGTGTGACCATCCCCATCTACCACTCTCTTGACTTCTCTGCTGGTTTTTGGATTTTTTGAAGATGATGGAATGTTACTCCCCACACTAGGTTTAAACAAAGTCTTGGGTTGGGTGGTTGCCTACCACTAGGTGTCCTTGCATAAAGTGGGGATGATCCACCTCCTTGTTATTGGTTGTAGACACTTTTCCTCTATCAACTTTGGAGACATTTTTCCCAAAGATCTGCTCTTGCGGGACCATATTTTTGCTCCCCAGATAAGATGGGATGAGGTGAGAGGCAGTAGATATTGTAGGGTAGTTTTTTGAAAATGTCGTGAGTTTCCACAATGATATCACAACCCAGCAAGATTCCCCGATTTCAAGTAAAACACAAGCACTACAAGACGTCTTTAATGTAGCGACGCTCAGTATGGGGAAAAGCTCGGCCTCGCTATAGGCGTCGCTATGTAACAAAGACTATAGAGACGCTCATAGAGACGCTTATAGTGACATTCATAGCGACGCCGACCCTTAAAAATAATTTGAGAGCACCAGAAACTCAGATCTGTATATCTGAGTTTCGGTGCTCTCTGCACAATAGGTATACCTCCCCCCCCCTCCCCCCCCCCCCTCTCTCTCTCTCTCTCTCCACACACACACACACACACACGAGGAGATGAGGGAGAGCGAGGTATGCTCCCTCCTCTCCTCTCTCTTATATTCCCTTCCCCTCTCCCTCTCTCTCTCTCTCTCTCTCTCCTCTCTCTTCTCTCTTCTCTCTCACACACACACACACACACACACACACACACACACACACACACACGGTAGTGTGTGTGTGCACACACACGCAGCTTGTGTGTGAGAGAAAGAGAGAGAGAGAGAGAGAGAAGAGAGAGAGAGAGAGAGAGAAGAGAGAGACCAGAGAGAAGTGAAAGAGACATATAAAGAAAGTAAGAAGAGAGAGAGAGATAGATAGATAGATTTTATTATCGTCCTCGAGGTCAAATATGACCTATGGGACCAAGTTTCATGTGATGTAGTATGTGTATGACTGATGAGTGACTCTCTGCTCCAAAATGTAGTGAGAGAGACTCAATGGAGACCCACACTTTGGCTGGAGAGGAGTGTGTAGGTCTAAGTTATGGCTGAAAATGGAGAGAAGCAAGTTCGGATGTATCAAAAGCTGAGCATTCTAGTAGTCTCTGGTACTCAGACTCTCGAACTTGCAGACATAATGTGCACAATCGATTTGACTCTTCTCCATTGCCCCAACCACCCTATCTCGCATCGAAGGAAATGGGAGCTAAGCCGAATTGCTGCGATAGTGCGTATCGCGGACAAGGGAATAGGCTCAAGCAGTAAGAGTGAGAGGTTTCCTCTCTCAGAAGAACAGGTTTTGTAGGGGGAATATAGGTGGTGTAATGTAGAAGCGTGACCCACCGGATTTCAGCCGTAAAAGAGAGAGAGAGAGAGAGAGAGAGAGAGGTTAAAGAGAGGATAACGAAAGAGAGAGAGAGAGAGAGAGAGAGAGCTAAATAAAGAGAGACAGCGAGAGAGAGAGAGAGAGAAATGAAATGAAATGATATATTTTAACGTCTTCAAAATGCCGAAATCACTTATGAGACCAATCCGATAAACTCCTTGTGGATCTTATCTAATGTTGGGGTACAAACATACAAGTGAAGTAAAGTGGAAGACTAAAATCATCATCAATTTTCAACATTGGGCGTTGTTTGAGAAAGTAGTGCATTGGTCGGTGAAGAGCTTCGTCAATGTCCGCCTTGTAAATAGACATAATGTGTGAAGTTGAGGGTTGCCAAAAAAAATTATGCTCTTTGAGGTCGTACCGATGGAGCTGATGGTAGCAGGTCTTATGGTGTTTGTAAGTGGTGTTTTTGTCATAATTGGAGCAAACCATAGCCAAATCTTGTGCTTCCCCTTTCCCCCTTCTTGCATTTCCTTGCTCAAAGTTTTTGGTGCCAATTGTGTGAGTTGTGTGTGCCCCCCGGGCCATTTGTGTGTGAGGGAGAAAGAGAGAGAGGTGTGTACTATAAGATTGCTAAAAACGGGTAAAATCATGATGGTGTGTTGTCTGTCAATTGTGTGGAGTTTGTCTTCATTGGTAGGTGTTGGTGCACCCAAAGTGTGACAACCCTAGCAGAGGACATAGGCAGTGATGTGTATGCTTATAGATGCATGGCAGAGGGCTAGAACATATGGGAAGATCCTGGACAGATAGGGGCAGCAGAGATATATGCTTTATGTGGGTTTTTAGACCCTAAAGGCTACAAGATGGGCCGGAAAAGGTGGTAGGTGAAGGAGGCTCAAGGTGATGGTTTCTAGCTCAAAAATGTAGAGCTTGAAGTGCTAGAGGAGCAAGTCCAGATGGCTCATCAAACGGAGCTACAAAGCGAAAGCCATGGCTATTCAAAGTTGAAGGTATTTGCAAATCTGAGACGGACAGAGCAGGTGATTCCAGGTAGTCCAAGTCATTTTGGAGCTATGGGTGTGTAGTGCTTGATTTATGGAGCCTGCTGGTCTTTTCAGATTGTCGTTTGGAACTTTGGAGGTCAAGATACTAGCAAATAAAGATTTGTCGGGGGCCAGTTCTGTGTCGGGTTGGTTGCATGAATAGATGTGACATCTAAGATTTTTGAAGCTTTTCTAGGTTTTGTATGAATTCTATGCAGCAAGTAAAGGCCATGGGAGTTTACGGCTCGTCAATCGGGCACCGGGTCGGTCAGATATTAAAGTTTGAAAATGATGGCAGTTGCCGGTCAGGTGGTAGCAAACGGGTTTTTTAGGCGCATCATTTGAGGGCACGGCAAAGCCAAAATGGTACTGAGGTTTGTACAGTTCGTAGCCAACAAAGAGATCTATTGGTTGGAATTTGCGGCTCAATCACAGGGTTGGTGTGCACCAAATGGCATCGGATTGAAATGGTGAGAGGAGGAGAATTTTTATGCAATTAAAATTAAGAGTTGGTGAAGTTTTGACCATTGGGGGGTGATTTGAAGTGGATCTATCACGTATTTGTGGGTTAATCCCACATGATAAGTACGAGGTTGACTTGGTAGAGTACATAAGCACAAGGGAGACGTGCACTTATGTGTCGTGGTGTAGGAGTTGAGCTCCGAAGACTATTCACCATGGTGCCTAGAGCGCGCACAGCATTGTTGTGGTTGTGCCTGATGGACATGATGTTGACGTGGGGCGGTACCTGGTGGTTTTGTTGAAGCAAGTGGCGGATAGGCCCGTTATCGATGGCCGTTGACTCTGCAATGGCATGATGATGTGGTAGAGGCCCATCACGTGCCCGTAAGGGCCAAGTCATGCCTTGGGTTCCCAAAGGAAGTAAAGCCAAGAATAGAAGGGCATCCTCACATGCAAGGGATACCAAAAATAGACGAGGAACCAAAAAAGGGGAGTGCCCACGCTCAAGAGGGGCCCGTTCTTCCATGTGGGGGTTCTCTTTTCCGAGGTCAGTGAGACGGGAGGACCAAGGGATTCTTGAGCCGAAGTGTGGCTATGGAGTTGGTGTGGAGCTGAAGGGCAACCAGATTTTTGTGTTCTACTTGCCGATGCTTATGCCGGTTAGGAGCTACAGCTGTATATAGTCGTCTTTGTTGAAAGAAATCCATCATTATTGTGCATCTGGTGTCGATTCCCCTTATCCCTTCTCTTCTTTATTGTGTGCATCTGGTTTCGGGCGTGTGTAGGTAGTTGTGTCCCCCCTGATGGTCTGTTGTGCACAGAGAGGTTGAGAGAGGTTGTGTGTGCGGTGAAGGGATTGAATCGAGCTATACAAGGTGATTGGGCTTTGTTGGTGGTGTCATATTGAGTGTGTGCAAATGGTGGTGTGCAAACGTGGGTTCGTCGTGAGTTGTGTGAGTTTTGAAGGTGGACTCTAGTGGATTGGGGTGTGTAGTGATTTTCTTGGGCTATAGAGAGGCAGATTACTTGGGTTTTGGGTGTGTTTCCCTTCCCCCTATCCATCTTCAAGTTCCCCACGGAGGAGCATTGATGCTCCGATTTGAAGTTTAAAGTGGTGTTTGGAAGCCGACAAACGGTTAGCAGATGGTCAAAATATTTGGAGGTTGTGTTTAAAGGTAGGAGAGATGATGTAGTCAAGCTTTGGGCCCATAATTGGAGGTGTTGAAGACCTTGAAGATTGGTTGGCAAATTTTGAATTGTGGATGATATTGATGCATATGTTGAGACGGATGCGAAAAAGCTGCAAATGGTGTCGTTGCTGATGCGCAGACAAGCAAAGGTTTGGTACAATGATTTGAAGGGTGATGATCAAAGTTCATGACACGAATTGTGGAGGCAGTTTTTGGAGCAGTTTGGAAAGGTGATTGCCCCGACAGAGGCTGGTGCTAAGTTGAGAAATGGTACACCAAGAAGTAAGTAAGGATTTTTCTATTTTCCTTGAGGAATTTGAAGCTTGTTGGAAGTAGTTAGAATCCATGCATAAACAAGCGCCAAGGGATAATGCAAGCACAAAGAGTATCAACTCAACACTCGGATAAATAGATCTCAGCTAAGCATAAAACGCATAACTTTATATACAAGTGGTGAGCAAACATTGTGCTCAAATCACGTCCCACAAGTAGTGATGTTAATCTGACAATTGCATAAATCTATACTTGTAAGCATGTAGAACCTATAACCAATGACTATTTGTAAAATGTAAGCATTAGACTCACCATTAGAATGTTCGTCAATCAAAAACAATGTATACCATAGATCTACCTATAGCCACTATGAGCATACATAAATCTCACTCCTACGACAGAGGATACAAGAGCACTAAATCCACATCCAAGCTAACAAAATCTATAAAAGTGAGAGTAAATACTTGATCAGTGTTAAAATGGGAGTAAATCAACCACTACACCATCCTAGAATCAAATTGCAAATACATGCAACATATGGCAAGAATTTGGGAATAGAGTTTCTCTTATATTTTCAGTAAAATCTCAAATACAACTTAGTCATTCAAAGTGGCATGCCAAAAAATCATAGAAGTATAAATTAAGCCAACTAGGCACTCTGCTTAAACGAGAGACTCAGACTCTCATCCACAAATGTCATACAACGATCAAAAGTGATCAAATGCTCTCCAAACTCAATGAATAGAAGCAAGACATTGTTGTGAGTTCTCACAAAAAGTGCATAAACTTGTCCAAGACAAAACCATCTCAATCAAAAATCCACATGTGGCATACATACAACATAAGCATGGCATAAGCTCATTCCCATATGAGTAGCTCTTTGGAAACTCCACATCTCTGCTATCTGTATACCCGTGAATCCATCACCTACGAGCTATCAAGAGCTCGATTTGTATTAGCATATGCATACATAACATAAATTCCACACATAACGAATGTGTGTTGGAAACCTCTGTGAAAAACCACACAATCTAAAGCATAAAGCATCGACCGGAATGTTCGTCGGTTACAAAATGCACAACTTGTAATCTTGCACACTATCTCGTTGATCAAAAACCTCATCGGTCAAAAACCAGACACATGGATAAGAAACCACTTGTCCGCATATGACATACATTTCCTCCGACATTAGTGCCGGGGAAAAGTACAATCTAGCTCACAAAATCCCTGTGAAGGTCAAGTTGTACCTATCATGGTGGCCGTAGACATCCGAGAGTCGATGTCGCTTGTCAAAAAAAACGTACTTCCAGAAGATCATTGGATCCATGTGTGTCATGGTGTATCTGTGCACGAGAAGAAATCAAAACACTGGAAAAGAGCCTAGACCCACTCTCTCTCGCTCTCGCTATGTTGAGGAAGTGGCCAGATAGACTCGTTCCATCTACCTCTGTGTGTATCTATGCAAGAGAAGAAATCAAAACACTAGAGGAGAGACTAGACCCACTCTCTCTCGTTCTCGTTCTCGCTATGTCAAGGAAGTGACCAGATAGACGCCGTCTATCTACCTGTGTGTGTGTGTGTGTGTGTGTGTGTGTGTGTGTGTGTGTGTGTGTGTGTGTGTGTGTGTAGCTAAATCTTAAGTAATAAGACATAATTGAATTTTTTTTTCATTCAAGACAGCTGGCCAAGGAATAATGAACTGATATGTACAAAAATAACTCAGTATCAGAATTATTTAGGTACAATGATTGTAGGGAAGAGGTCCTCTTTCAGTAAGGTTGGTAGTAAAAAAACATCCCCGTTCCTCAGTGGGTATTTCATCACAATAATGTTGCTTGCCAAAGAAAAGAAAACCCTCCAAGATAAGATAGAGTCCTTACCTGCATCCATCCAACCAAGACAAAAATTCAATTAGCCTTGGATGTGTTTTACAGGTATCAATGGCCATGTCAGTTGTTATCCATGTCCATCTTATAGATTTTAATTACTTTAGCCAAGCTTAGGTTATTAGATTTTTTTAGCAGTCTTTACATATTCCTTCAAAAATCAATGGTACAATCTACCTTCTAATCTGTGTGGTGAAGTCCAAAAAGTTTAAGCCATAGCTTGGTAGCTATGCTTGAGTCCATAGTAGCAAACATATACTTACTAATCAATAGAGTATCAAAAAAAGACTCCATTTTTTCAAGTGGAACCTCATTTCGTGAGCCATATCTCGGTATTTATGCCATGTTTTGAGGGTACCAGCCATATATTTACCTTCAAACTTCCCAATTTTTCTCCATAGCTTGATAGCTATGCTTACACTAACAATAGCATCCATATACTTACCAAAATCAGAAATAGAGTATCAAGTGGAACTTTATGTCATGAGCCAAAGGTCAGTTTTTTACGCCAAAGCTGAGAGTAATCTCCATATACTTACCTTCAAAACTTCAAGTTTTTAAGTTCTTAGTATTCAATACAGTTCAGCATTGTTCAGTCCTGTTTTTCTCCAAGATACTTTCAAGCTTCCACCGTCATGGGTGCTAGATGGTTAAAATAACCTTAACTCCTTCTCCCCATATGAAATCATGAGGGAAAGTATTATGAAGAAGTCCAAGAGTTTCCATATTGCATACAACAGAAAAGCCAAACGTATCCTTGTCGATGTCAGACAGAGTTTCATCACCAAAACAAACACAAGCTTTCAGAAAGTCCAAGGTTTCATTCACATTCCATGCGGTTACTAGCCTTAGCTATAGGCCAGAGCTAAAATGCATTAGCTATATATTTACCCCCCCCCCTTTTTTTAAGAAAACCCAAGTGATTCATCATACAAAAAATTGTAATGTCCGGTTACTGTTAGGCCCGCAAAAAGAAGAAGACCAGTGTCGGCTAAAACAGAGCCCCAAAAAAACCAGTGTTGGCTAAAACAGAGCCCAAAAAAAGCATGTATCGGCTAAAACAGAGCCCTTTCTTTTTTCTAAACATACCTTAGTTAGGTCGGTAAACGGCAAGACCTGCAACGGCTTAAGCCAAGCCAAGAAAACCAATGATGCACAGTTTTTTTTCTAAGACCAGTCGACATCAAATCTCCCCAATTTTTGCAATAGGTTCCATTAGGTGTGCTTTCAATCAGTCAGACGATGCCTTGCTACCATATTTAAGGGCTACAACAGTTTTTTGAAAAAAACCAGTCTACGCAGAGTACTTGCCCAAACAAATTCTTAAATTAAACCCCTAATGAATGTTATACAGTTCAACGCTATGCTATGAGAACTACTACAAGTAGTACCAACGTAATGTTTTAATATTTGAAGCAACAGATAACCAAAGCTCAAAGATTTTTTTTCTCAAAAAGAGGCCTAGAGAAAAACCTGAGTATTTTGCGCAGTGAGCTCCCTAGCTCGGACAGTGAAGCAAACGGTATATTGCCTTTAGTCAGAACAACAAAAATACGAACAAGCTAAGTGAGGGGCAAAGTGCACCCTCACCTTTTTATAGAGGTTGAGCTGCATTTTTACTTCACGCCCCATTCTAGGAGAGAATTATTATGCAGGGCATAGTCCCATAGGCCATAAGTGGCATGTAATGAGTCAGTATCCCATGAGTGCTTCAGAGGGGGGGGGGGGGAGAGGAGGTTTTATTTAGAGGAAAAACTAAAGCATTAAAAGTACCACAGTGTGTGTGTGTGTGTGGGGTGGTGTGTGTGTGTGTGGTGTGTGTGTGTGTGTGTGTGTGTTGTAGCTATTTTATCATAAATAATAAGACATAATTTGAACTTTTACATTCAAAAGACAGCTGGCTTCAGAGAAAGAGAAATGATAAGTACAAAAACAACTCAGGGTTAGAATTATCTTTGTACAATGTTTGTATGAATGAAGCCTCATTCCAGTATATAGATAGAAGTACTTCCCTTGCAATAGGTGTATGTATAATCCTGTATTGGACAATTGCTAAAAGCCAAAAAAAACCTTCCAAGATAAGATAGAGTCCTTACCAGCATCCATCCAAACAAGACAACATTTATATTATCCTTGGATGTGTTTTACAGGTATCAATGGACTATACCAGTTGTTATCCATGTCCATCTTTTAACATTTTTAAAAACATTTGAGCTTAGTCCAAAGTACTTATGTTCTTTTATATATAAGGTTCAAAAAATAAAAATTTAGTATTTTAGTCTTAGCGTAGAGTGCCATACCCCCTACTACTTCAAATGGTAAGTTACCCATCACAAAACAACTTTGAGTAAATTAATGGAGCTCCATCTGTGAAGAAGTTTAAAACTTGCTATAAACGAGTATAGACCCATTGTAGAATAAATTCGGAACTGATATAGTTTACAACGTAATCCGATCCTTCCTATTTACTATAAGTCACAAACTCCCATCAAATGGTGAATGTAAATAGAGTTTTGCATTATCCCGTCTTATCAAAAACAGGTGCTAATATGCAGTGTAACTGGGAAAAATCCCATAGGGTCGCCCAAAACAGCGTGTTTTAGCAGGCAATGTACGGCAAAATAGGATTCCAAAGTACACCCAACCATAGGTGTTTCATACCAGTTTAAAAAAGAGACAGTTTTTTTCATGTCAACCAATTACAGCGACAGTACCAATCATAGAAGCCAATAGTCATCCAGGGAATACCCCCATCCCAAAGCATCTTACTGTAATGATAGCGACACATCCATATGCAAGAAAAAACCCCTCTGGGTTGTACCCAAAGCTGTAATGCGAGATACTTACCTTCACAATGGCAGAGCTTTTTACCAAACCAGTGAGCCATTTATCACAAAGTTACCGAATGGATAGCTTAAAGTGTAAAGCGGTATCAATTACCATCCAATCATTTAAGTACAACCTTTCCAGAACAATTCTGTTAAGTGCATCCTTACCTTAGGCTAATATGCGTTTATCTGTAAAGAACCGAAACCCAGCTGAGGGGTTTAGCCAAAAAAAACCTTTAGTTAGTGCCATTTAGAGTAAAGCAGCCATAAAGTGGTTTTTATCAAAAAACACAGCAGGTTATGCCCCCATATATTAAGCTGTTTCCAAGCATTGTCATGTGACTGAAACCAGTAATCACCGGGTTAGACCCTTCCTTTTTTAAAATTATACCGTATAGTCTGCAGAAAAATATATATTGCATGGTCCAGCCATGTGGTAGTACCCCATTATCACAAGCAAATAAACAGTTTTCTCAGCGCAGCCAGAATGTCAGTAAGTTAAGCCCAAAGAATCAATCATTAACCATATGATGCTATGCATAGCCATTAAAAATCGGGGCTATAGCAATTAACAATACTCCTTAGTGGTGTTACCAAAGCAATGCCATCCCACACCATGGTTTTTACCGATTAACCAACTCATAGCATGCTCTGTCAAGCCAAGTCAATCCACCCATACACAGAGCAATACCATAATAATAATCTCAAAGAAATGATTGTAACAAAACCAGTGAGGCCAAACATGGTAACCAACCTATGTTGTAGCTGTTGCAAGCTCCATTGTAGATGCAGTAGAAAAAAATATAAACAGTTCTCACACTTTACGCAAGAAAAACTCACAGAAGGCTAAGTGAGGGGCAAATTGCGCCCTCACCTCTTAAATAAAATAAGGAGGAAGGCCGCCATCCTTGAATATGTGTAGCATTTAGGTAGTATTGAGTGGAGCGAGCCCCTCCTGCAGGTCTGATCAAGCATGGCCGATTGTCATGCAGTTTTGTTATGGCAAATACCACCATAGCGCCTTCACGGTAGGTTTTAGAGAGGGCAATAAACCACTTAATTTGCAAGCTAAGGGTTTTTTTTAAAACCTATTATACTTATAAGGGAGATATCCCACGGTGGATACCTATAAGGTAAATTAGGAAGCTAGTTTAACACAATTGTTATTTGTGCTACATAATCACAAAGGTAAGTACCACAGTGTGTGTGTGTGTGTGTGTGTGTGTGTGTGTGGTGTTGCATACATGCTCTCTGTTGCACTATAGAGAGAAAAACTCACTAGCATTTTGTACTCATCGCTGAAATTTTCAACATTGTCCTACCTTCAGTTTTCACAAACTCCAACGCTCCCACTCTCCAATTTTTTTCATCAACACTATGGTGTTTTTTTGTTGCCTCATAGCGCTACTGCAAAGAAAGAGTCTCTAGTGCTGCTCTTTTTTATGAGGTTCAACACTTCTCATTAATGAAAATCTCTACAATGCCTTTTGTTTAATGCTCCCAATACCTTTACTGAGGTGTCAATTTCCTATAGATCTGTGATTGTGGATTTCCTCCTCCTCCTTTTGATTCTATTGCTTTGTGCTAAGGTATTGAACCTTAGCTTCTCTCAAAGCTTTTGCACGTACGTCAAGAGAAGGTCAAGAAATCAAAGCTTTGATACCACTTGTGAGTGTGCAATGTGTGCGTATATGGTAATTAACCCAAGTATTATCAGAGATCCTAAAAGTGATCTATTTGTACTTTCTACCTCTGTGTTTGGTATTGTTTGTTACATGATTAGTGCATCTTGATCACTCTCATCATCATACGGCATGTTATTGTATATGTTTTCATAAATTTCAGTAGATAACCTGAATCTATTTTTCCATCCAGGGATAGGCTCCATGGGAAACCGTATTGCTCTTACAAGGTGTGAGTAGATCATAACTAGAGGTGTATGATTTAGAAGGCTGTATGTATCAAAAATGCCTTCAACTGGCCATAGTACAAGCCTTCAACTACTTTCCCCCCTCTAACAATTTTGTTGTGCCATGCATCCTTTTGTGCCTTCACTGTCTCGTTCCTCTTTTTGGTGCATTTAATCAAATAGAAATCATGTCCTTTCTCTGCTACCTTGGCTGCAAAGTTGTCACCAATTGACAACAATTGACACAAACACTCAGGGTTCCCTTCATACATGGGGAGGTTAGAGACATTATGCATTGGCAAATTGAAATCAGAACTATTATTTTATTTGCATCATCGTCTTCATCGCTGCAAGGATCGTCTGATTCCAATAATGGTTGGACTATCAAATATTTCCATTCTTCTACATGTTGTCTGTTCTTCTCTCTTGTTTTTTCAGTTCCCACACTTAGCTTTATTAGTTGGGCACCCTTGGCCTTTTAGATGACCTCAAACGGACCCCGAACAGGCCAAAAACATCTTCTCCATTGCCCACAGATACATGAATCACAAAAACATGAGAGTGTACGATATCGTAGAGCGCATGGACTATCCTGTGAATATCCATCAATGCAATGAAATGATCATGAACCTGTAATACACTGACAATCCCATTGGACATTGCGTCGCACATCATCCTTGAAACTAGCCAAAAAACTCTTTGTGTACTTGATTTATGCTGAAATGTTTCATTTAGATAGTTGACTACATCGGCTGCAGACTTCATAGGCCAGCCATCTGGTTTCAACTCCTCATGAGTGAGGGTTCTCTTTATGATTACCTCTGCTCCATCGTGCTCACCTTTTCCATGTCCTGATGCTGAAAAGTTATGCATCATCTGCAGACCTGTCAACCAATAATGCCTAGCCACAAAGTAGAAAGGTCTTCATGCTTTAAACTGAGACACTGCACCATCTGACAACACCCAATGACGTCGTAAAGAATGGCCTTTCTGTTTCAACCACTTGTCATGAAGAAGAAAACAATGTTGTACAAACAAAGTGTCATGTATTATATCATCAGATATGTAAAAATGGAGTGTTTTTTTCAACACCACCTCCTGAGTTTCTCACATAAGTAATGTGAATAAGTATTGTAACCTGATTAGACCACTAGTGCATGGACTTTATCTCATTTTCTATTTTAAATCGATAATTCTTGGCAAATTCGATGATCGAAACAACAACATCTGATGGAAACTTGAGTAAGCACTCTTTAAATTGTTGTGCCTGCCACCAAAAAAATGTAGTTATGCTTGATGAAGCTCTTAAGATGAGATGAGAATGGGTCAATAAAAGTAGAGCATCTTATTTGTTGCACTACCAAGTCCTTTCTTTTCTTCTCAGACCCACCTGCATCAACTTGCCCAGTTGAAACATTTGTGAAGATCTTCACAGTGACCTCCCCACTATCCACTGAAATTTCATCAGGACACAATGTCAACCTGTTTATTCCAAATCTAGAGCAAATCCAAACGAGCATTTTTTTGCATAGTATTCTGCATCATGAGCCTTTGGACATAAAAGTGATTCCCACATATCACTGATTCTATGAGACACTAATTGGTTTGCAGTACACTTACCTGAATCATCACTACAGCAAACGGAACATGTGCAGGCATGATCCTTTCCATAATGCTCAAACTTGTTTTGTCGCATCTGATTAAATGCCTCTTTAAAATATATCATTTGGACATGATATACACAGCAACACGTATATCGCTTCTTCATTTTTTGGACAAAGTAAGGCTTTAAAGCCTCAAAACATCTAAGAGAAATTTCCACTTCTGGATTGGCCCTCTTGAATCTTTGGTACAACTCAATCTGTGACATTAAAACAAAACAAATTATGAGAGTAAAATATTAGCCATTTTGTACAGTACCATTTGGTTTTGTACATAAGCAAATGTGGGGTTGTAAAATATTAGCCATTTTGTACAGTACCATTTGGTACAGAATAGTACCTGTATAGTACCAATTTTTGGTACTGTATAGTACCAATTTTTGTATATTTGGTAGAGTACATTAGCAATTGGATTTTGTGCAGTACCAGATTTGGTATAGTAAGACATTAGCTATTTAGTACTTTACCATTTGGTGCAGTAGAGTACCAATTTGGTATTGTTCAATACCAAGTTTGAAACTAGTTTGGAAATTTCTTAAAGAGTACCTTAAATGGTGGTACCAGGTGGATGCCATAAATTACCAATTTGGTGGTATATAGTACCAATTTTGGTACTGTAAGACTTTATCAATGAAATATATTTTTGTTTTGTACTAGGAAATGTACTATAGAGTACCTTGAGTAATGCTATAGGGTGGATGGGGATATTATGTAGTACATAACATGGAATTATATGGTACTCTTTAGTACATTTTAGGGTGCTCCATATAACATGCCACTATATGGTAGATAAATGTACTTTGGCCTACATCACAAGGTTCTATAGAGTACTCAAATCAGATTGAATGTACTATGGTGTACCTTATATGGTAGTATAGGGTAGATGAAGGACCTATGAACATTATTATAGGGTACTCCAATCACATGAAAAGTGCTATTGAGTACCTAATGTGGAAGCATACGGCATTTTAAGGTATAACAATGGAGTACCTTCATATTAATAAAGCTACTATTATACCTTAGGTTGCTACATGTACCAAATGATATACCTTCAGCAAGTTACTAGAGGTATTGTATGAGGTAAAACAAATGGAATACCTTCAAGTACTATAAGTAGAGTACATTACACCTGAGAAAATAGAGAGGCACAAAAGACATTAGCAACGGTTTAAATTTACCTGAGACTCATCGAGAAGATGCATTGGATGTTTGATAACACTTTTTCTTCCAATCCTCTTCCGACATATATCCTTTTTGTTGGGTGAAACTAGAGTCTCTGAGCTCCAAACGACATAAACTAGATCTCTTACTTCACCTGTGACAATGTTACCTTGAGGCAATTATCTTTGACATGCACTCAATGGCAAAACTTCCTCATCATCTTTAATCTCAAGACGATAATTGGCTGCAGCAATGTTTCTCCGATGAACACTCAAAATACCTGCTATCCTTGTATGGTTCATTTGTGTTGTGCCATCGATATTATTCATTACCATCATCAAAGAAGAGCTCATCTGTTGAGCGGGGCACCTTGAGCTGGCTGAGGGTGTTACGGATGCTAGATAGAAGAGTGCTTTCAAAATTAGCTATTGATGTTTGCAGATCCTTAAAAGTAGGATGGAGCAAGTGTTGATGGAATAACTCTGTCTGGATACTTCTTGTAAGCCCTAGTGTCTGTGTGCGCCAAAACTTTGCCTTAGCTGAACAAATCTACTTTCTTGATTTGGCTTCATCCATTAAAGATGGATCTTGCAACCTGCTGCTTTCTTTTTCTTTCCTTCTCTATTCTCATTTCTTAGCAGCCCAATACTCATGCATAGAAGCGGTGTCCATGCTGTGAACACTTGCATTCAGCTCCATAGTCCAATCCCTGTTTAGGCAGCCTTGCACAGTAGTCCAATCCCTATTTGGACAACCTTTCTCATTCACCATGCCAGGAGAAGTAGTTGTGAATTCCATGCCTTGAGGATTATCCATGTTTACGTAGCCATATTCTCATGCTAGGATAACCATTTGTATTCTCTGGTCAATCTGTGAATTCCATGCTGGCAAGAGTGTGGGTAGTGTAGCGAGTTAAAGAGCTACAACTACATAATCGGCTATGTTGTGGACGAGGAAGAAAGAGGAGAGAGAGAGAGAAGAGAGAGAGAGACTCGTCTATAATCATTACATAGATCTATATATGCTGATACAAACCAAATGTTTTTTTTACATAAAAGAATTCCCCAAAAAAAAAGATAAAAACGAATATTTCCCAATAAAGTGGATAAAAAAGACTTCCCCAAAAATGCTAATTTTCTACCCAAGAAAAAGTAGTGTCCTTGACAGTGCATATTGTACCACCAAACCATGCTTTCAGCCATCTACACAATACACTATATAGCTACACATTAAGTACTTCCCATAGTAATAAATAGTAATAAAGTGTCCTACTTATTTGTAATATTATGTAGCTATTTAACTCTATGTGCTATGTAGTGTTATCTAGTAAACTATGAGATACTATATACTTATATGGTGGAATATAGTTTTATGTGCTATATAGTGGTAGATGGTAGTATATAGTTCTTTACACTACAATGTTGTATGCACTATATAACTCTATACTGTCATATAACTCTATACTTTGTAATTTTTCATGAATTACACGGGCATTGGTAATTTTACCTTTCATATTCGTCACTTGTGGGACTTTTATTCTTTCTTCAACCTTGCCACTCATATGGACTCTCCCATTCTGCCATCATAAACTAATGAATATTCTCTAATCTTTCCCGATGGGGGGCAATCTCTACAATCAAGCTTGAAGCATCTAAGTCCTCAAAAGCATAAGAGCAATTGCAATTGCAATTCCTGGTGCCATCATGAGAAGGTTCCTAGAGGCTTGTTGTGCACACAAGGATTTAAAAACAAAGGACTAAGGCTTCCACCTTGCCAAAATTCCCAATGGTTGGCGTTGGATACAATGAGAACTTCCGATTGCTTCATACCTCGTAGCACGAATCAAAACATCAAAAATTCCAACCTTGTTTTTGGTTTCTTCATCATTGCCAACTTTGGAACTTGCATCTACCCAAGATATTTAGCAATTATTGCAGCCCAGCAGAAGGTGAAGCCTCCCGTAGACATTTTGAAATAAAATGTAAAGGAAGTCACTATGGCCCTTTAATGAAGGGACCCATTTAGTAAACAAGCTGGCTCTCCGCCTCTGTAAACCATGGCACTCCCTTCCAATGAGAGACAGAGAGAGAGTGACCAGCTATTCTTTCCACCCACACGGCTCGACTCGAGAAAATCATGCCCTTTCTACACTCGCCCAAAAAGCCTCCATATCAACACTCCCATTTGATGCATACTCCCGTTCTCGCGAGAGGGAGTGCCAATAAAGGCACAAAAGAACTTGGTATGTCTTTCTTCCTCTTGTTTAACATGTGTGCCCTTTTTACAACAGGCTCAAAAAACTCAAAACTCTCTCTCTCTCTCTCTCTCTCTCTCTCTCTCTCTCTCTCTCTCTCTCTCTCTCTCTCTCTCTCTCTCTCTCTCTCTCTCTCTCTCTCTCTCTACTCTCTCTCTCTCTCTCTCTCTCTCTCTCTGGGGAATGCCAAAAAAGGCACAAAAAGCCTTGGGCACCTTTCTTCCTCCTCTTGTTTAAAAACACCAAAACGTATTTCAAACGGTATATGCCACATTATTTTCAAAGGAGTTCACTGTCTAAAATTGTGACTGTTTCCGGGGCTAACTTCGGCCTTTTCTTCATGTTGTGATGAATCCCAAGGGGTAGCTCATGTCTATATGCAAAAAGAGCTTCACCTCCATCATGATGCCAAAATGGAGCTTCACCTCCATCCCAATAGCTCAATTTCCTTTGCGCCAACGTCCAAATTCAATCTTATTATGTCCAAAACCTTGCCAATAAAGAGCTTGTAAAACACCAACAGTTTCATGAAAGCCTGTGTTTGCAACATGAGGTTCTACTAACAGAAAAACTTGGAAATAAGGTAAGTGGAAGAGCTATCAGATAATAATATGTAATACAACTTTGTTGCAGAGTAGTATACAGACACAACAGCAATTGTCGAAACCCAGGTTTGCTAATCAGCGGTAACTGATAAGAAAATCCTGGTTTAGTTTTTTATGTTGTGAGAAGAATAGTATCAACATAAAACAAACAGCAAACTCAAAAAAGTTAGTGGCCTCGCTATGTCATAATGTTACTTGGCACAAATTCTGACTATAAGACAATACCAATATCATCCTCAGTTGCTCAATGTTCAATGTGAGAATCCTACCAAAACTTTGACTTTGAATGCCAAAGTCCTAACCCCAGTTTCAACTCACAAGTTTAATATTTTTGGGTACTTTGGGGTCCTTTTGGTACTTTCTGTAGGAACATCATATGTATATCTGTGTGCTACGAATTGTGATGTACATATTAGGTCTTTAAGTACCATGTTTTGACTTGAGGTACTTTACTTTTGGTACTTCAATATTTATGGGAACTTTGGAGACCTCATTTTGTACTTTTTGGTACTTTATATTTTTACTTTTGTGCTTTGGGTACTTCACATCTGGTAGTTTTATTGTTTGGAACTTTTCATACTGATTATTTGGTACTATTTACTATTTGGTATTTAACATTTGGTACTATTTATTGTGTACTAGATTGTTGTGCTTTGGTAGGAGCATGATATACTTAACAAGTACTTTAAGGTATTGTCTGCTAGTTTTGCTACTTACCATATTGGTTACTGTTTTCTATTTGGTACTACTTAGTGCTTATTAGATTATTGTCCTTTGGTACAAGTTGGTCCTTTAGGTACTCTGAACATTGGTACAGTTTACATTTGGTATTGTCTGCTATTTAGTACTAGTAATTGTCATGACATTTACATTTGCTGTTGTTTACTTTTCTCTAGGACACTACTTTGGTAATATTCACTCTCATGACATTTCCATATGTGACATGCAGAGGAAATGTGGTGTCTCGAAACTGAGTGTGAAGAGGCTCAGATCCAGAGTGAATTTGTCAGAATGATAATTGCAAAATTCAACTAAGGAAGAACATTCATATTATTTCCAAGGCCCCAGATCAAGGATGAAGACAAGACAATCTATGCTTTAGGATCTTCTGTTGCTTGTGGGGAGTGCTTGGACTCCATCCATGTGGTTGGTTCTTTCATGCTGGCTGTAGGCACCTGGCTGTAGGCACCAATACCACCCTCTCTATTTCGTTGCCACTCTAATGAAAAAAGACATTTGTGCGAAAGGTGGATGCAAGGAGCACATCTCCGAAGTGGCCAAGACCTGGGCTCACAACAAGGGACGTGTTCAGAAAAGTAAGCAACCGTCTTCGTTCTTGTTTTGAACAAAATTTTCGTTTTTCTTATCGTAAAATGTTTGTTTGTTGGTGAACTATGTAGAATTACGAGGTCAAAGAGGAGTATACGGACAACCATGTTGCAGACAAGCACTCCAAGGTTGGACATATGTTTGATAAGGAAATGGCAGATGGTGGTAAGTTCTATGATGTGGATATGCACGAGGTTGCTACACGCACATTTTAAGGCATGTCAAATGAAGTGCAATCAGACAAGTTAGATGAAGACAAGGACACCACCACAGGGGCCCATGAGGGAGTAAATGAACGCAAGGAAGAGCCGGGCATGACGTGCTACCAAATCAAAGGTGGTGTGCTTGGTGGTGCTTTGGTCGATGTATAGCAGCCAAACAAGGCTTTTTGGTGGGTTGGGGGGGGGGGGGGGGGGGGGGGGGGGGGGGGTGGCACATGGTAGAGGACAAGGGAGAGGTATAGTATGTGATTGAAGGATTCCTTCAAATCTTTCAATTCATGGATTTTATTTTAGACGAGTGACTAGGATGATTAGGATTGCTATCTAGAAAAAAATATAGAGTTACCATGTCAAAGTAACTATTTAAAGCCTTGAGTAATGTAGCTATTTCGAACTAGAAAAATTGAAGCTTTCTACTAGTTTCAGCCGTTTGCTTGTCAGTTTGCCACATAATACACACTTTGTTCCTAGTTGGGCAATCAATGGTTGGGGCAAAGAGTACTTTGCCTAAGGAGGCTGCTAAATCTCCCATATAGGGCCATAAGAAGGCAAGCAACTCCACAAAATCTATGAAGATGATACATTTAAACAACATCTCCTCTTTGCAAGGAAGCTGCCGGGTGTTTGTATACAGAGGATGTTTCCGAATGTAGTTACATATGTTTGTAACTTGCAAGGATGTTGCAACACTAGGGTTTTGGGCATAGACCAAGAGAAGGCCTTTCCCCAACCTATGCTTACATCTCGAAGGCGTGTGGCCTTAGGGGCTTTCGGAAGAAGATTTCATACTTGGTGGTACATATTGGAGATCCCAATGCCCACCCTGTGTGAATTGACCCCTACCAAGCTACCGTTTACATCGAGCGGAGCCACTTGGAAATGCCACCATCACTGATCAATGCGGCTCATGTGCATGCATGCAACACCCAACACAATGCCCATGAAATGGAAAGGGGGAACGAGCCATAACTCCTCTCTCTTCCCTTTCTCAATGAAGACCATCTCCCCGTATAAGTACCCTAACACCTCATCCCCAACACTCGTACGTGGGATTTTTTCCACCATGTGCCACTTCCATGAGAGATCCCCCCCATGGGTTATTGGAATCCGTAAAATTTTCAAAAGAAAACCTTTTTTTTGTAGTACTTTGAACCACAATAACTTTCAGCTTTAGAGTCAGATGGACCTCTTGTAAAGCCGTAGTGAAACTCTACTTTGTCGACTTTCCATTTTTAGAACCCCATTGCAATTGCAAGTTGAAAACCAAAAGGCATTTAACAGAAGTTCCCAAAATGGGATAAATTCACTTGCTTGCAACCTCATTGCTAGATTGCTAACTGCCAACTTCCCGTCACAATATCTTGGTGCTTGTAGCCTTGATTGATGAGTTGTCACTTTTGACTAGCTTCAAATACCTTATACACCCTCTGTAAACACTGAAGACTTGAGAAAACATACAATGGCACATATACCAAGGTAGTCAAAATGGTGTAGAAGCGGTCCTTGACAAAACTTCAATTGCTCCTATGTTTACCGTCCCGGTTCGGATTGTAGATGTGAAAAGATCGACATGATCCATAAATCAAACACTTTAGTCCTATTGATTCACATATGCCCTGATCATCATCCGTGCAATCCTGTGAGGATCTACAAAGCAGTTTCCCCTTTAATGCAAGATCATACACCTTGTAGATTGATGAGCCATCTAGGAACCAACCTAGAGAACATCTTGAAGACCACCTTTTGCTACATAATCAATGCATTATGAACATCTTGAGTAGCCCTCTTGATTAGCCCCAAATAGAGCGTCCTGGCCTAAAAACCAATAAAGACATGCATCCCTGGATAGCCCTAGTTGTACCTGATCTTCGTACTTGCTTTTTCACCTTGGCACATGCACTGGTTGATGCACATGGCCTTGGGTGCTCCTTATTTTAGCTACACCAATGATGCTATATAATCATGTGAGTCCATGTGAAGGGTGGACCACCACAAGCCTAGTGCAAGAATGGTGCACCTTCTAGGCTTCTAGTGATCCTGATAAATAAATAGCATGCTCTTTCTCCCTCTAAGCACTTTTTAGAACTTATAGATACGAAGTTTCAAGGGCACATATCTCAAAGTTTGCAACCAAACAATTGCAGCATAATTATTCTCTAAGAATGTGGTATTTCCTCGACTCTATGATTGTGCTTTTGGATTTCAATTGATTCACATTAACCATGTTATCCTCGAGATAATGGTAGATACGCTCTAAATACGTATCCCATATAATTTTGGCAATCCCATAGGGTGATATGATACAATGTTGAGTGTTTGAAAAATTTGTTTTATTTTCAATGGGTGCAAGCATGGACAAAGTCTATCACATCTTGTCTCATGTGGGCCACCATAGACCTTGGAATTAAAGCACCCTAGTCATGGGTTTGGGGCTAGGTGTTTCCCACATGGAAACCTATGGGAATGGTGCACAAGGAGAGAATACTTGTTGGGGCATGACACTCTTTTAAGGATCAATTCATCATCCTTCTAATACAAATGGCCTGCTATTAGTTGGTAAGCATAGCGCTCTCTTAAGAATCATGGTGCATGTTTATTGAAACTGGGAGGTATAGTAGTAGTGGTGAGGAGCATCACAATGTTCTTGGTCCATTCTGGAACCCATTCAATGGAAAAGAGTAAAGAACGGGGAAGGTCATCATTCACCCGGATGGGATCTTGCCCTGAGGTTAATTTAGAAAAGTGGTCTACGTGTTGGTGCTTTCCTCTTCTTGACCGCCACCTCAAGATTGAATTCTAGCAAAATTATAAACCAACACACTATCCTACCCATGTTGCATTGTTTGTGCTTGATGGTTGATGAGCAAGAAAAAATAATTTGCAAGAAAATGGCGTTAAAACTTCTCTACCTACATTGATAGCCCCTCGCGTTCCATGGTCGTGTGATTTTTCTCAGCGAGGTTCAATTTTTGGCTAGCATATGCAATAGAAAGAAACTAGATTTCCATCAACAAGCTGGGCCAAGATGTAGCCAGTGGCATAGTCACTGACATCAATATGTGTATGAAAGATGTTACCCCACTCCATTGAGGTGCTTTCAGAATAGGAGTGTCACCAATGCAGATTTGAGCTTCTCAAAAGCCACGTTGCAACTAGTAATTGATATAAGGGCCGATCTATCTTAGGACACATGTAGAAAAGTCCTCGGGAGTACTTATGATGGCGAATGAAAACTTGTACAACTCATGGGCTTGCCAACTTGAGAAGATTTATGATAACAAACATTTTATCTCAATAAGTGATGATAACATAGTTGGACACTAAATGGCCAAGAATGCTGCCATGCCTAACTATCAGCGTTCGGAAAAAATGTGTCTCAGCTTAATATGGTGCCGTTTTCAATTTCAAAAATGCCGGTTGAGGGCAGGGGGGAAAGGAGAAATACCGCCCCAAAATAGAGAAAAATAGTGTAAAAACCCGAAAAAACAACCTAACTTTCTAAAATTTCCTCTTGACAAAATGAAAGAAAGGAATTTTGTATGTTTGGAAAAATGATTTTTCCCGAACACTGCTAACCATAGAGTTTTAGTGTGGCATTGTCTAATTTGGCTCTAACTTTAACGACACGCTTTACTTTTAAAAAAAGCATAAGAATGGCTAGCGGAGGAGTTTGCGTTGCGTTAATGTTTCTAGAAGGCATTTTCCAGTATCATAAAAAGCAAAGTTTACGCGGAAAGCAATTAGCAATAGCCGTGCTAAAAGGAGGGTTTAGGGTTATAAAAGGAGGCCGTGCGGCCATTTCCATTTTGTGGCATAAAACTCGAGCAGTTGCAGGTCGGTGCTTCCTACTCAGATTGTCGTCTCCAATATCCCTCCACCATGGCCAACCTTAGGCAGACGCTTGCAGGTATACGCAAAAGGTCTGCAGATCAAGAGGATCTCTTGCAACGTCATGATCAGCAACCGAGTATATCATCATCACCAGCAGCGCCTTATTATAATGAGAAGCAACGGCTGACTAGGCGACAGCCCAAGCTCAGGAGCCGCATCCTCAAAGACAATGCCTTCCTCGCGAAAGATGAAGGCTCTGCGCCTGTGCAACAAGACGTCGATGATGCGTCAGCTAGGGATCTGCATATTAATGAAGGCGCCCCGAGCTCTATATTAAGTAAGGATTATGGTATCCTGACGGACATGGAGGTGGCGTCCATCTTCTTGAGCTTTATAAGCGAGGTCAATAATATTGCGAATTCCAAGCTGCAAAAGCTATACAAGCAACGATGTCGTGCTGGCTCTGATGATCATCAACAGCATCACGCCATGGCCAACGTCAACAAGCTGCCCAGTACAGCAATTGGATCCAAGCAGATCAAGCGACACATGAAGATCGGCTCATCAGCAACGTCTGAGCAAGGCCAGCATAAAGATGTTCGCCAGATCATTGAACGGGTCGCATTGACGCCGGAAGGTCCAATTAGAATCAAGCTCGTTAATTGCTGCAGCTAAAGTACTGGAAGGAAATAAAATAGCTATAAATTGTATTGCATAATGGAGCTAGGGTTTTGGTTCTTAAGGAGGCCTTCACGTGCTGCTGACAAATTAATCATGTATAACAAGCCTACTTTGACTTGTATTAAATTAATGGCATTACTTTGACTTGGATCAAATTAATGGATCCCTGATTGAAATTCCAATATTTAATTTCTCCAATTGCAGTTTTTTCACTTAATGGACACCCAGCTTTAGATGAGATTATGGTAATAGAATTTGGCTCGCGTTTCCTCAGGCTTCTCTTAATTAAGATGATCCTGTTTATATAATTTTCTTTATTAACATCCATTAATTAAGTGGTCCCACCAAAACGTTCTCTTGAATATTGATTTTACGTGGAAAATTTCCATATCGTTGTCCCACGTAGCATACGTCTTTTTCATCAAGGGAAAACGTACTGTAGATTATCATGCCTCCATGAAACATGCATCCCACATGGGTCCTTCGCTTTCCATGAGGCAAAGGAGGTTTTGAGGTTTCAGAGCAACGAAACACGTTTTTAATGCTCAGATTAATGTAATGGCTAGAAATCGGGCATGCAAAAAACTCTACTTCGCATACAACAATTGTGTTTGGACATGCCAAGATTGAAGCTCTCGGACCTAGAACATAAGAGTTTGGAAAGGTGATCGTTGGCGTGCTTCATCCACAAATTAAGAGTGCAGAATGCCAAATAACAATCAAATTGCAGTATACTTCATACAAAAAGTTTGTGTACAAGATATATTAAGACGAAGGGTAGACTAGGTAAGCAAACCACACAATGGAAGTGTGGATTTGGAAGGGCCAAGGAGGGGTCCCAACAACGAAAAAAAGAGGCAACCCCCGTCCCCTCCCAAAAAGAAAAAAAAAAGAGGCCTATTGGGCTACTACCATAGGAGCATGATCAAATGATAAAGATGGTCACCCCAAGGGGCCATGTGTTGAAGTTTCACTTTTTCTCCCCAGATTCTTTCCAGCACGCTAGAGCTCAGTGCTTCTTGATGCTTCAATATGGCACGGATCTCTAAACCTACCTTCTCTATTAGCATAATCAACACATTGTTGGAAAGCTTCTCTATCCTTGTCACCTGAGAGCAATTGTTTGCATACCGTTTTCAAAGTCTCCCATGACCTCTCTGTTAGAGCCTTGACTATGTAGTTGAAATTTTGGAACCAAAATAAATGCCGCTCCATGCAAACGTGTACGCATTTGGGCCCAACATCTTTTTGCAGCCCCTGTTACTTGTGCCTTTTCTCTAGTAAATTGGTTAAACTATTTTGTTTGTCTACTAGCTTACGACATCAACCAACATCTTTTTGTAGCCCCTACTGTTTGAACGCATTTACTTGGAAAGTAATTAGCGGTAGCAGGTAGGGTTTAGGGTTATAAAAGGAGGCCGTGCGGCCATTTTCATTTTGTGGCATAAAACTTGAGCAGTTTGTTGCAATATTGCCCATCGGTGCTTCCTACTCACATTGTCATCGTCAAGGTTGTTGTGCGCCTCCAATATCCCTTCACCATGTCCATCCTTAGGCAGACACTTGCAGGTATACACAAAAGGTCAGCAGATCAAGAGGATCTCTTGCAACGTCATGAGCAACCGAGTATATCATCATCACCAACAGCTTATTATAATGAGAAGCAATGATTGACTAGGGGACAGCCCAAGATCAGGAGCCGCATCCTCAAAGACAATGCCTTCCTCGTGAAAGATGAAGGCTCTGTGCCTGTGCAGCAAGTTGATGCTGCATCAGCTAGGGATTTGCATATTAATGAAGGTGCCCCGGGCTCTATATAAATTTTTTGGTGTCAATAGGCCTTAGGAGCTCCACATAAGGCTTTTCAATACCACATACCTTCTCTATATTATGCCAAAAAATCAGCCATTGGATAAGATGCATAAAAGTTTGGGTAGCACCTTGATAACTTGGATACTTTTAGATCTCTTTCTAGGGCTGTATGTAGGAATTATATAGTTTACATTTTTATACAATCTCAATATACCTCAGAGTTGTGGAAGCAAGATAGTGTTGGCAGTGTCCTGTCCAACACCCAAATCGGCGATAATGCATCTGAGCCATACAGAGTCAACCGTAGTTGTCAAGACTGCCCTATACTCAGCCTCACAACTAGAAGTGGCCAAAGTAAATTTCTTCTTTCTGAACCATGATGTACGTGAACTGCCAAGCATGAAATAAAAACCACTTGTGAACACTTGCGTGTCAAAACAACCAGCCCAATTTGAGTTCGAAAAATCATGTAAGTCTGGCGTAAATGATCCCCCCTTGGGATAAAACTAGCCAAGATATAAAGTGCCACTCAAGTAGTGGAAAATCCTTCGAAGTACTACCAATGCTTAGACCCTGGGATATGCATCAATCTGCTGACCTGTGAGACTGCAAACTGAATATCCAACCTCGTGTTGCATACATAAATGAGGCAGCCAACAACAATTTGGTAAAGAGTGACATCAACAAGATCACCAACATCATGTAGACTTAACTTCAAACCAGCTTCCATGGGAGTGGCAATAGGTTTGCAATCCTCAAGTCCAAACTTACATAGAAATGTCTCTATGTAGCTTCTTTGACACAAGGCAATACCACCATCACACTGCTTAAACTGTATGCCCAAGTAATGATGCAACAACCCCAAATCTTTCATCTTGAAAGTAGCATTCAAATCAGCCTTGAATTCAACAATATGTGCCTCATTGGGATCAATGATCAGAAAATCATCCACATAAAGAACAAGCATGAGAAGTGCATTGCCCTCATGCTTGACATACAATGTGCTTTCTATTGGACTGTTACAAAAGCCTTGTTTGACCAAATGAGTGTCAGCCTTCTCATACCAAGCACGAGGAGATTGCTTCAATCCATACAAAGCTTTGCTACATTTTCACACCTTATTCTCTTGTCCTTTCTTGACAAAACCGCGAGGCTGCGTTACATAAATTTCCTCAAATATGTCACCATTCAACAAAGCAGTAACAATGTCGGATTGATGTACATCCCAACCAAAATGAGTTGCGAAATGCACATACAAAATGCACAGTGGTCATACAACAATTGGGAACAAAAGTCACATCATAATCTATACCTTTTTGCTGTGCATAACTCTTTGCAACAAGTTGAGCCTTATAGCGATCAATCTCACCATCCGGCTTGTGTTTTAACTTTTAAACCCACTTTGTTCCAATTGCCTTTTTTCCAGGAGGCAAATCACATAAAGTCCATGTGCCATTTTCTATAAGTGCATCATATTCTGATTGCATGGCAGCCATCCAATTTTTTTAATTATGTGCTTCATCAAAAGACAGAGGTTCCTCAACATAATGTAAGCTAGACACAGCCAAAGCATAACAATCTGATGCATAAGATGCATGGCAAGAGCCTGAACAAGTGCGACTAGACAAAGGTGCATCCAATTTACTATCATGCAATGTATGCACCAGCCATTTTGGCAATACCTCTATCCTGCTCATTGTCAGCCCTTTCCTCATCAAGTACATCATGTACATCTGCATCGGTAATAGGATGATGTATAACACTTTTTGAAACCCCCATAGGCTATACATTTGCCTCATTGGAGTTTACATTTGAACTTCCACCACTAAAAAGAGGCAACAAAGTGTCATAAATGTCTTGTGAGCTTACATTGTTGTCTCTGGTACATGACAGTAAGGGTTGAACATAATGCTTTGTTTGTGGATGATACAACTTGTAACCTTTGCTTTCAGCACTATAACCACAAAAATACATTTGATAGCCTTATCATCCAATTTTCTACGCTATATTTGTGGCACCAAAGCATACGCCAAACAGCCAAAAACATGCATGTGCTCAATAGATGGCTTTCTATCATGCCATGCTTCATATGGAGTCATAGACTACAATGCTTTTGTAGGACACTTGCTGAGTACATAAGTGGCACACATGACAGTCTCGAGCCAACATGAATGTGGTAAAGCTTGACTTTTGACCATACATTGTGCCATCTTCATAAGAGACTTCTTTTTCCTCTCAGCAACACCATTTAATGGAGGTCAAAATGAACCTGAATCAAAAATCTGGGTAGACTAAGCTTCAAGAGCTATCCCAAAAAAAATTTCAACCTGCCAACGCTCACCAAAGCGAATGCTTAGAACTGACTACGTAGAAACCTTTCCCTGATGGCCATTTTTGAGTCAAATTCGTTAATGATTCTTCTTGCATCAGCAGCTAGGGTTCCCAATTCTTCTTCAATAATTGTAGATACATCCCTTGAGACAATGTGTTTTATGAACTCTGAGGCATCTATGAATCTCTAATGTTTCTGATTAGCTACATGCTTTTCCACATTTTTTATGCAATGTTGCATTTAATCAGTCAAGAAAAGACATGCATAAACAAGGTCAGTCTCAACATATCTTTTAATTTGCTGCATAAGTCTACTCATAAATAGCTTGAACATAGGATGCCTCAACAAAGAGTTATTTACCATAAGTGAATGTTGGAGACCAACATTATTAAACTCAAAATTAAGCACAACAGATAAGGAAAAGACACGAGGGATGTGGTCTGTCATGGAGCATTTTATAATCAACAACCAAATCATCATCAGTAGGCAGCTAGTGAGTAGAACAAAAATAAATTCTTTCAAGCCAGGACCAAGAAGACAGATGAGATTGTGAATGGAAGGTAAATCCTTGGTTTTGGTATGTAGTTTCTAGCCAAGCATCCTGTAAATTAACTGCACTCACCATTCTCTCCCTAGAATTACTCTCTAGCTTGTTAATAGGAGAGACAGTAGAGGTGATATCCTGCCCTTTACATACCATGTTAAAGTCCCAAGCCATAATTCAATGAGATAGCTACAAGCCTACTATCCATTGCCAAAGATCACCCCTAAGTCTAGGGTTATTGTCTGCATAGACATTAATCAACATCATTTTGCCCCATTGAGTGGATATCTGAAAAACTGAGCATTGACCATTTGGATGATCCAGAATCCAGATGGGATGAAGAGATGTCATAATGCAAGTAAGCTCCGGGGAATCCCCCTTTCTTTCCTCCATAGAAGCACTCCATACCTCTATAGTGCATAAGTTGCCTTGACTTGTCTTTCCTTTTATGCTCTTGAACTAAATACACATCAATCTGACTAGAAAACATCCACTTATTAAAATTGTGCAACCTTGAGGGGTCATTCTACCCTTTTACATTGAAGGTTGCAAACTTCATACTGTTATGAACCATGTGTGTTTCCTCCTCACTATCTGTTTCTTGCATATGCACTTCTAGATGAATGCCTCATGGGTCGGTTTCATTGTTGGATATTTTTGTTTCTTGGCTAACTCATGGGTTTCCATGATGTTTTCTATGGCTACTGAGGTTTCACGAGATGGCATGTCCTCCATGAGGGCTTCATAATAATTATGTGAGATATACCCCAAGGAGAAGCCCCTTGATTTAAATAATTCCCAGGTAGCAGCTGTGAAACCATCCCCATCTACCACTCTCTTGACTTTCTCTGCTGGTTTTGGATTTTTTGAAGATGATGGAATGTTACTCCCCACACTAGGTTTAAACAAAGTCTTGGGTTGGGTGGTTGCCTACCACTAGGTGTCCTTGAATAAAGTGGGGATGATCCACCTCCTTGTTATTGGTTGTAGACACTTTTCCTCTATCAACTTTGGAGACATTTTTCCCAAAGATCTGCTCTTGCGGGACCATATTTTTTCTCCCCAGATAAGATGGGATGAGGTGAGAGGCAGTCGATATTGTGGGGTAGTTTTTTGAAAAATGTCGTGAGTTTCCACAATTATATCACAACCCAGCAAGATTCCCCGATTTCAAGTAAAACACAAGCACTACAAGACGTCTTTAATGTAGCGACGCTCGTAGTGCGACGCTCAGATGGGGAAAAGCTCGGCCTCGCTATAGGCGTCGCTATGTAACAAAGACTATAGAGACGCTTATAGTGACATTCATAGCGACGCCAACCCTTAAAAATAATTTGAGAGCACCAGAAACTCAGATCTGTATATCTGAGTTTCGGTGCTCTCTGCACAATAGGTATACCTTCCCCCCCCCCCCCCACCCCCCCCTCTCTCTCTCTCTCTCTCTCTCTCTCTCTCTCTCACACACACACACACACACACACACACACACACACACACACACACATGAGGAGATGAGGGAGAGCGAGGTATGCTCCCTCCCTCTCGTCTCTCTTATATTCCCTTCCCCTCTTTCTCTCTCTCTCTCTCTCTCTCTCTCTCTCTCTCTCTCTCTCTCTCTCTCTCTCTCTTTCTCTCTCTCTCACACACACACACACACATACACACAATGTGTGTGTGTGTGAGAGAGAGAGAGAGAAGAGAGAGAGAGAGAGAGAGAGAGAGAGAGAGAGAGAGAGAGAGAAGTTAAAGAGACATATAAAGAAAGTAGAGAGAGAGAGAGAGAGAGAGAGAAAGAGCTAAATAAAGAGAGACAGCGAGAGAGAGAGAGAGAGAGAGAGAGAGAGAGAGAGAGAGAGAGAGAGAGAAATGAAATGAAATGATATATTTAACGTCTTCAAAATGCCGAAATCACTTATGAGACCATTCCGATAAACTCCTTGTGGATCTTATCTAATGTTGAGGTACAAACATACAAGTGAAGTAAAGTGGAAGACTAAAATCATCATCAATTTTCAACATTGAGCGTTGTTTGAGAAAGTAGTGCATTGGTCGGTGAAGAGCTTCGTCAATGTCCGCCTTGTAAATAGACATAATGTGTGAAGTTGAGGGTTGCCAAAAAAAAATTATGCTCTTTGAGGTCGTACCGATGGAGCTGATGGTAGCAGGTCTTATGGTGTTTGTAAGCGGTGTTTTTGTCATAATTGGAGCAAACCATAGCCAAATCTTGTGCTTCCCCTTTCCCCCTTCTTGCATTTCCTTGCTCAAAGTTTTTGGTGCCAATTGTGTGAGTTGTGTGTGCCCCCCGGGCCATTTGTGTGTGAGGGAGAAAGAGAGAGAGATGTGTACTATACGATTGCTAAAAACGGGCAAAATCATGATGGTGTGTTGTCTGTCAATTGTGTGGAGTTTGTCTTCATTGGTAGGCGTTGGTGCACCCAAAGTGTGACAACCCTAGCAGAGGACATAGGCAGTGATGTGTATGCTTATAGATGCATGGCAGAGGGCTAGAACATATGGGAAGATCTTGGACAGATAGGTGGCAGCAGAGATATATGCTTTATGTGGGTTTTTAGACCCTAAAGGCTACAAGATGGGCCGGAAAAGGTGGTAGGTGAAGGAGGCTCAAGGTGATGGTTTCTAGCTCAAAAATGTAGAGCTTGAAGTGCTAGAGGAGCAAGTCCAGATGGCTCATCAAACGGAGCTACAAAGCGAAAGCCATGGCTATTCAAAGTTGAAGGTATTTGCAAATCTGAGACGGACAGAGTAGGTGATTCCAGGTAGTCCAAGTCATTTTGGAGCTATGGGTGTGTAGTGCTTGATTTATGGAGCCTGCTGGTCTTTTCAGATTGTCGTTTGGAACTTTGGAGGTCAAGATACTAGCAAATAAAGATTTGTCGGGGGCCAGTTCTGTGTCGGGTTGGTTGCATGGATAGATGTGACATCTAAGATTTTTGAAGCTTTTCTAGGTTTTTTATGAATTCTATGCAGCAAGTAAAGGCCATGGGAGTTTACGGCTTGTCAATCGGGCACCGGGTCGGTCAGATATTAAAGTTTGAAAATGATGGCAGTTGCCGGTCAGGTGGTAGCAAACGGGTTTTTTAGGCGCATCATTTGAGGGCACGGCAAAGCCAAAATGGTACTGAGGTTTGTACAGTTCGTAGCCAACAAAGAGATCTATTGGTTGGAATTTGCGGCTCAATCACAGGGTTGGTGTGCACCAAATGGCATCGGATTGAAATGGTGAGAG
Source organism: Adiantum capillus-veneris (assembly GCF_014529385.1). Lineage (NCBI taxonomy): Eukaryota > Viridiplantae > Streptophyta > Polypodiopsida > Polypodiales > Pteridaceae > Adiantum > Adiantum capillus-veneris. The sequence continues at coordinate 65,857,632 of NC_140956.1, forward strand.
GAGGAGAATTTTTATGCAATTAAAATTAAGATTTGGTGAAGTTTTGACCATTGGGGGGTGATTTGAAGTGGATCTATCACGTATTTGTGGGTTAATCCCACATGATAAGTACGAGGTTGACTTGGTAGAGTACATAAGCACAAGGGAGACGTGCACTTATGTGTCGTGGTGTAGGAGTTGAGCTCCGAATACTATTCACCATGGTGCCTAGAGCGCGCACAGCATTGTTGTGGTTGTGCCTGATGGACATGATGTTGACGTGGGGCGGTACCTGGTGGTTTTGTTGAAGCAAGTGGCGGATAGGCCCGTTATCGATGGCCGTTGACTCTGCAATGGCATGATGATGTGGTAGAGGCCCATCACGCGCCCGTAAGAGCCAAGTCATGCCTTGGGTTCCCAAAGGAAGTAAAGCCAAGAATATAAGAAGGGCATCCTCACATGCAAGGGATACCAAAAATAGACGAGGAACCAAAAAGGGGAGTGCCCACGCTCAAGAGGGGCCCGTTCTTCCATGTGGGGGTTCTCTTTTCCGAGGTCAGTGAGACGGGAGGACCAAGGGATTCTTGAGCCGAAGTGTGGCTATGGAGTTGGTGTGGAGCTGAAGGGCAACCAGATTTTTGTGTTCTACTTGCCGATGCTTATGCCGGTTAGGAGCTACAGCTGTATATAGTCGTCTTTGTTGAAAGAAATCCATCATTATTGTGCATCTGGTGTCGATTCCCCTTATCCCTTCTCTTCTTTATTGTGTGCATCTGGTTTCGGGCGTGTGTAGGTAGTTGTGTCCCCCCTGATGGTCTGTTGTGCACAGAGAGGTTGAGAGAGGTTGTGTGTGCGGTGAAGGGATTGAATCGAGCTATACAAGGTGATTGGGCTTTGTTGGTGGTGTCATATTGAGTGTGTGCAAATGGTGGTGTGCAAACGGTGGTTCGTCGGTGAATTGTGTGAGTTTTGAAGGTGGACTCTAGTGGATTGGGGTGTGTAGTGATTTTCTTGGGCTATAGAGAGGCAGATTACTTGGGTTTTGGGTGTGTTTCCCTTCCCCCTATCCATCTTCAAGTTCCCCACGGAGGAGCATTGATGCTCCGATTTGAAGTTTAAAGTGGTGTTTGGAAGCCGACAAACGGTTAGCAGATGGTCAAAATATTTGGAGGTTGTGTTTAAAGGTAGGAGAGATGATGTAGTCAAGCTTTGGGCCCATAATTGGAGGTGTTGAAGACCTTGAAGATTGGTCGGAAAATTTTGAATTGTGGATGATATTGATGCATATGTTGAGACGGATGCGAAAAAGATGCAAATGGTGTCGTTGCTGATGCGCAGACAAGCAAAGGTTTGGTACAATGATTTGAAGGGTGATGATCAAAGTTCATGACACGAATTGTGGAGGCAGTTTTTGGAGCAGTTTGGAAAGGTGATTTCCCCGACAGAGGCTGGTGCTAAGTTGAAATTGGTACACCAAGAAGTAAGTAAGGATTTTTCTATTTTCCTTGAGGAATTTGAAGCTTGTTGGAAGTAGTTAGAATCCATGCATAAACAAGCGCCAAGGGATAATACAAGCACAAAGAGTATCAACTCAACACTCGGATAAATAGATCTCAGCTAAGCATAAAACGCATAACTTTATATTCAAGTGGTGAGCAAACATTGTGCTCAAATCACGTCCCACAAGTAGTGATGTTAATCTGACAATTGCATAAATCTATACTTGTAAGCATGTAGAGCCTATAACCAATGACTATTTGTAAAATGTAAGCATTAGACTCACCATTAGAATGTTCGTCAATCAAAAACAATGTATACCATAGATCTACCTATAGCCACTATGAGCATACATAAATCTCACTCCTACGACAGAGGATACAAGAGCACTAAATCCACATCCAAGCTAACAAAATCTATAAAAGTGAGAGTAAATACTTGATCAGTGTTAAAATGGGAGTAAATCAACCACTACACCATCCTAGAATCAAATTGCAAATACATGCAACATATGGCAAGAATTTGGGAATAGAGTTTCTCTTATATTTTCAGTAAAATCTCAAATACAACTTAGTCATTCAAAGTGGCATGCCAAAAAATCATAGAAGTATAAATTAAGCCAACTAGGCACTCTGCTTAAACGAGAGACTCAGACTCTCATCCACAAATGTCATACAACGATCAAAAGTGATCAAATGCTCTCCAAACTCAATGAATAGAAGCAAGACATTGTTGTGAGTTCTCACAAAAAGTGCATAAACTTGTCCAAGACAAAACCATCTCAATCAAAAACCCACATGTGGCATACATACAACATAAGCATGGCATAAGCTCATTCCCATATGAGTAGCTCTTTGGAAACTCCACATCTCTGCTATCTGTATACCCGTGAATCCATCACCTACGAGCTATCAAGAGCTCGATTTGTATTAGCATATGCATACATAACATAAATTCCACACAACGAATGTGTGTTGGAAACCTCCGTGAAAAACCACACAATCTAAAGCATAAAGCATCGACCGGAATGTTCGTCGGTTAAAAAATGCACAACTTGTAATCTTGCACACTATCTCGTTGATCAAAAACCTCATCGGTCAAAAACTAGACACATGGATAAGAAACCACTTGTCCGCATATGACATACATTTCCTCCGAGATTAGTGTCGGGGAAAAGTACAATCTAGCTCACAAAATCCCTGTGAAGGTCAAGTTGTACCTATCACGATGGCCGTAGACATCCGAGAGTCGATGTCGCTTGTCAAAAAAAACGTACTTCCAGAAGATCATTGGATCCATGTGTGTCATGGCGTATCTGTGCACGAGAAGAAATCAAAACACTGGAAAAGATCCTAGACCCACTCTCTCTCGCTCTCGCTATGTTGAGGAAGTGGTCAGATAGACTCGTTCCATCTACCTCTGTGTGTATCTATGCAAGAGAACAAATCAAAACACTAGAGGAGAGACTAGACCCACTCTCTCTCGTTCTCACTATGTCAAGGAAGTGACCAGATAGACGCCGTCTATCTACCTGTGTGTGTGTGTGTGTGTGTGTATGTGTGTGTGTGTGTGTGTGTGTGTGTGTGTGTGTGTGTGTGTGTGTGTGTGTGTGTGTGTGTGTGTGTGTGTGTGTGTGTGTGTGTGTGTGTGTGTGTGTGTGTGTGTGTAGCTGTTTAAATCTTAAGTAATAAGACATAATTGAATTTTTACATTCAAAAGACAGCTGGCCAAGGAATAATGAACTGATATGTACAAAAATAACTCAGTATCAGAATTATTTAGGTACAATGATTGTAGGGAAGAGGTCCTCTTTCAGTAAGGTTGTAACCTGATTAGACCACTAGTGCATGGACTTTATCTCATTTTCTATTTTAAATCGATAATTCTTGGCAAATTCGATGATCGAAACAACAACATCTGATGGAAACTTGAGTAAGCACTCTTTAAATTGTTGTGCCTGCCACCAAAAAAATGTAGTTATGCTTGATGAAGCTCTTAAGATGAGATGAGAATGGGTCAATAAAAGTAGAGCATCTTATTTGTTGCACTACCAAGTTCTTTCTTTTCTTCTCAGACCCACCTGCATCAACTTGCCCAGTTGAAACATTTGTGAAGATCTTCACAGTGACCTCCCCACTATCCACTGAAATTTCATCAGGACACAATGTCAACCTGTTTATTCCAAATCTAGAGCAAATCCAAACGAGCATTTTTTTGCATAGTATTCTGCATCATGAGCCTTTGGACATAAAAGTGATTCCCACATATCACTGATTCTATGAGACACTAATTGGTTTGCAGTACACTTACCTGAATCATCACTACAACAAACAGAACATGTGCAGGCATGATCCTTTCCATAATGCTCAAACTTGTTTTTTCGCATCTGATTAAATGCCTCTTTAAAATATATCATTTGGACATGATATACACAGCAACACGTATATCGCTTCTTCATTTTTTGGACAAAGTAAGGCTTTAAAGCCTCAAAACATCTAAGAGAAATTTCCACTTCTGGATTGGCCCTCTTGAATCTTTGGTACAACTCAATCTGTGACATTAAAACAAAACAAATTATGAGAGTAAAATATTAGCCATTTTGTACAGTACCATTTGGTTTTGTACATAAGCAAATGTGGGGTTGTAAAATATTAGCCATTTTGTACAGTACCATTTGGTACAGAATAGTACCTGTATAGTACCAATTTTTGGTACTGTATAGTACCAATTTTTGTATATTTGGTAGAGTACATTAGCAATTGGATTTTGTGCAGTACCAGATTTGGTATAGTAAGACATTAGCTATTTAGTACTTTACCATTTGGTGCAGTAGAGTACCAATTTGGTATTGTTCAATACCAAGTTTGAAACTAGTTTGGAAATTTCTTAAAGAGTACCTTAAATGGTGGTACCAGGTGGATGCCATAAATTACCAATTTGGTGGTATATAGTACCAATTTTGGTACTGTAAGACTTTATCAATGAAATATATTTTTGTTTTGTACTAGGAAATGTACTATAGAGTACCTTGAGTAATGCTATAGGGTGGATGGGGATATTATGTAGTACATAACATGGAATTATATGGTACTCTTTAGTACATTTTAGGGTGCTCCATATAACATGCCACTATATGGTAGATAAATGTACTTTGGCCTACATCACAAGGTTCTATAGAGTACTGAAATCAGATTGAATGTACTATGGTGTACCTTATATGGTAGTATAGGGTAGATGAAGGACCTATGAACATTATTATAGGGTACTCCAATCACATGAAAAGTGCTATTGAGTACCTAATGTGGAAGCATACGGCATTTTAAGGTATAACAATGGAGTACCTTCATATTAATAAAGCTACTATTATACCTTAGGTTGCTACATGTACCAAATGATATACCTTCAGCAAGTTACTAGAGGTATTGTATGAGGTAAAACAAATGGAATACCTTCAAGTACTATAAGTAGAGTACATTACACCTGAGAAAATAGAGAGGCACAAAAGACATTAGCAACGGTTTAAATTTACCTGAGACTCATCGAGAAGATGCATTGGATGTTTGATAACACTTTTTCTTCCAATCCTCTTCCGACATATATCCTTTTTGTTGGGTGAAACTAGAGTCTCTGAGCTCCAAACGACATAAACTAGATCTCTTACTTCACCTGTGACAATGTTACCTTGAGGCAATTATCTTTGACATGCACTCAATGGCAAAACTTCCTCATCATCTTTAATCTCAAGACGATAATTGGCTGCAGCAATGTTTCTCCAATGAACACTCAAAATACCTGCTATCCTTGTATGGTTCATTTGTGTTGTGCCATCGATATTATTCATTACCATCATCAAAGAAGAGCTCATCTGTTGAGCGGGGCACCTTGAGCTGGCTGAGGGTGTTACGGATGCTAGATAGAAGAGTGCTTTCAAAATTAGCTATTGATGTTTGCAGATCCTTAAAAGTAGGATGTAGCAAGTGTTGATGGAATAACTCTGTCTAGATACTTCTTGTAAGCCCTAGTGTCTGTGTGCGCCAAAACTTTGCCTTAGCTGAACAAATCTACTTTCTTGATTTGGCTTCATCCATTAAAGATGGATCTTGCAACCTGCTACTTTCTTTTTCTTTCCTTCTCTATTCTCATTTCTTTGCAGCCCAATACTCATGCATAGAAGCGGTGTCCATGCTATGAACACTTGCATTCAGCTCCATAGTCCAATCCCTGTTTAGGCAGCCTTGCATAGTAGTCCAATCCCTATTTGGACAACCTTTCTCATTCACCATGCCAGGAGAAGTAGTTGTGAATTCCATGCCTTGAGGATTATCCATGTTTACGTAGCCATATTCTCATGCTAGGATAACCATTTGTATTCTTTGGTCAATCTGTGAATTCCATGCTGGCAAGAGTGTGGGTAGTGTAGCGAGTTAAAGAGCTACAACTACATAATCGGCTATGTTGTGGACGAGGAAGAAAGATAGGAAGAGAGAGAGAGACAGACAGAGAGAGACTCGTCTATAATCATTACACATGGTGGCACATGGTAGAGGACAAGGGAGAGGTATAGTATGTGATTGAAGGATTCCTTCAAATCTTTCAATTCATGGATTTTATTTTAGACGAGTGACTAGGATGATTAGGATTGCTATCTAGAAAAAATATAGAGTTTGTAGTTACCATGTCAAAGTAACTATTTAAAGCCTTGAGTAATGTAGCCAAAAAAAATCTTAGATTAAGAAGTATACTTTAGCTATTTCGAACTAGAAAAATTGAAGCTTTCTACTAGTTTCAGCCGTTTGCTTGTCAGTTTGCCACATAATACACACTTTGTTCCTAGTTGGGCAATCAATGGTTGGGGCAAAGAGTACTTTGCCTAAGGAGGTTGCTAAATCTCCCATATAGGGCCATAAGAAGGCAAGCAACTCCACAAAATCTATGAAGATGATACATTTAAACAACATATCTTCTTTGCAAGGAAGCTGCCGGGTGTTTGTATACAGAGGATGTTTCCGAATGTAGTTACATATGTTTGTAACTTGCAAGGATGTTGCAACACTAGGGTTTTGGGCATAGACCAAGAGAATGCCTTTCCCCAACCTATGCTTACATCTCGAAGGCGTGTGGCCTTAGGGGCTTTCGGAAGAAGATTTCATACTTGGTGGTACATATTCATTAGGAAATTTTGGAGGTCATTTGGAGGGCCATATGAAGAGAGAGAAAAATAGAGCGCGTCCAATGAGCATGAAGGCTACGTTACGTAGAAAAGTACCTGGAAAGACTCAAAAAATAGGAAAATAGCATAAAACTTTCACGAAACTAGGATTGTAGCATAGTAATTTCCTTACTTTTACCGAGCTTTTAGGTGCTTGCGTGTGGTCCCACTTCTGATATTCTCTCATGGTCATTAACGTACTGGAGGGTGACCATTAAGCCCGCACAAGATATTGGAATTTTAAAACACTTTCCCTCCATTAGAATGCTTTCAAAGTGAATCTCCCTCCACTAAAGCTTTTCTCTGAGAGTTATGGCATCCACGTCTTCTCGCCCAAGAGCCTCAAGGTGTTTACTGTCTCTCACACCAACAAACAACAACGGCACTTTTCCTAGAAGGCCAAGTAGTAGCATATCCTCAATTACAATACCAGCTTCAATAAGTGCAGACAACCAATGGGTTGGACAAAGGATAAACAAAGGTTCATGGGTCCTCATGCAACCAAGAAGACCCAAGAGGTCTAGTGGTATCAACGTTTACCGCTCAGCATGGAAGGCCAGGGTGTTGGATTTCAAAGTTGAGATTGGCAAAAGATCTGTAAAGGAAGTTCTTGTTCAGCATGTGTTTACCCATCCAGAGGTGATAGCAAACGGTGGAAATGTATCAAATATACATCAACCACGTTGCAATTGTAAGTACTCTTGACATGTGAACTTACTGATACTCTCATTATAACTTTTCTTATATATTTTGCAATGTTTCTCCCGCTTGTTATGAGTAATGTCTCTACTCTTCACAACTCAATTACATTAGATTTGTCATTTGTACTTATTGATACTCTTAGTTTAACTCTTCTTATATATATTGCAGATGTTTATCCCTCTTCTTATGAGCAATGGGAGCCTGTGGAGTGCATAATAGGCCTCTTCCATGTTGTACATGCCCATATTGGTTCTCTACAGTATTCAGAGAGGAGCAGCAAAAGATTGGCTGATGAGGGAATCTTTTTTTATGACCACTTTTACCAACTCAGCTCAGGCAATAAGAATGGCATGTTGGTGAAACTGCCTCTACCGACCGATTGGAACACTGTGGACTGGCCAGTTCCCGAGGAAACAATGGTGGAGGCAATGCGAAGTAAGCTCTACAAGGATATACAAAGGTCTCTACGTAGCTCTATTCCTACCAAACTGGTTCGAATTGCAAACTTTTGTCCTGTTGCACTCTTCATAGAGCTGTTTCATAGCTACAACATCAGAGTTACAAAAACTATGTTCATGTGCAAGTCATTTCAGCAGTCATCCTGTGACAAACTTCTTGACAAAGGATGGTATGCAAAGGAAGAGATTGGTTTACGGTGCGAGGTCGCGCTTGATACTCTAGTTGTCAAGTACATGATTGCAAGCCAATCACTATTACTCTCATTTTGGTATATGCGATCACAAATGCTAAACGGTAAGTACATTCCTATGGACCAAGTTTCTCCAGGTTTGGAAGATAATCCTACTGTGGATGTGGAAGTGATTGATAAAGAGAATGGCCTACTATTGGTGGTTACAATAAGGGAGCTATGCAATCTTCAGCATTTACGAAATGACATCATTGAAGAGTCAATGGACAAGGAACTATCAGATTTTTCCTTTTTCTTAGCTGGCCGTAAGGTGATGCGGCGAAGAGAAAAAGATATTTTGTGCAAAGAGTTGGATGGTCGGGTTGAAGTAGTGTCAATGTAACAGATATTCTTGTAAACCCAAGTGTATACAAATGACTTTCAAGACATGAAGTTTATTGATCTCATTTTTCAATTGTGCCCTGTGAAAAAGTGTGCTTGAAATACATTTCTTTACCACGTCAAATCTCTCTCTCTCTCTCTCTCTCTCTCTCTCTCTCTCTCTCTATATATATATATATATATTATATATATATATATATATGTTAGACAAGACAAAGACAGATAGAAGGATCATCTTAATTCATTAGAAAGTACAAACTCGTCCGTGAACAATGGACTGAGATACAATTTCTGTAAGTATGGAATCAGAATGTCTTCAAGGTAAAAATCGAAGGAATGCCCCTCGAAAGAAGGTGGTGAGATAGTTGTTCCCGGCGGATTTAGTTCTCCCTTTTCGGGAGTATCATCAATTAGTAGTGTATTAGTTGCATCAAAGGGTACACCGATTTGGCTAAACGGTTTGTACAAAAGAGGTAATCCTGGTTTTTTAGGGTGGTAGTGGCCCTCAACGGTAACGCATTTTCTTTGATCATACAAAAAGGGAAAATCTGACGTGTGAGCTTGGCATACACTGCAAACTATTGCAACTAGTGGCGATAAGTTTTGCCTTTGCATTGAAGACCATATGCCAACTCTGAAGCGCGGAAGAAGAAACTCAATAAACTCCTTGGTTCCTGGACGAACCACGACTCGACAAGTTCCCATCCGAAACGTTTGCAAATCCTCAAAGGGTCCTCTGTCACCGAGAGGCACCCGCATCAGCAGCAATCCATTGACGTCCAAGATAATCAACCTCTGTAAAAGTTGACAAGTACATATAAGTAGTTAGAAGCTGAACATATTTTGCCATACTTGAATAGACATTACCGGAACAACCGTATCTACAGGTAGCAAGGGTCCATACTGGGTCTCTGTAGTGTTCATGTCGTTGTTGCTCTCCTCCGCTTTATCTTCATAGTCATCATTCAAATCTTCATCAGGGGTCTCCCCCATGGCCCTTTCTGCCTGATTCAAGGTTGATCGGCTTGCCTCATACATCCTTCCCTGATCCATATCATTTTGCTCATCCCTAGGCCTGCTTTCCTCATCCATATCCTTTTGCTCATCTATAGACCTGCTTTCCTCATCTTCGGTTTCAGCCATAGGCTCTTTTGGCTGTTCCACTGGCTGACTTGGCTCTTTCATTGTCTCCTCCGGTTGAACCTTAGCAGCTTCCATATGCTCATTTGTCCTTTCCTCATCCTCGACTCTTTGATCTTCTGCTGATATGACACCCTCGGCCCGATGCGATTCCACTGTATCGGATGTAGGGGTTTGTCGTGGTGGCACGTCATGTTTTGTAAGATCAATAGTGCGCTCATCCAAGCCGCTATCTTCAAGCTCTCTAGAGCTAGACATAGTAAGAAGGTGTTGTATTAAACTTACCCGGTATCTTTGCAAATAATCATATGTGTAGTTTTTTAAAGCACTCTGCAAAATTGAAAGACCACATGATGAGAATTCTTTTATAGACTAAACCAAAACTAACTGAATGCATTGCAAAATGGGTACCTTAGTCATGAAAGGTTTTAATGCAAAGTAGCTTTGCAGGACATATTCTGCATGGAGAAGACATCTCCAGCCACAAGAATTCCCATCGGTTTGATTTGGGACAGGTACTTCTTTGATTGGGGCCTTGTATAGTTCATACCTTCCACATAGCTTGCCATAGGCAAGCAACAACCTCTTGATACAACTGCACAAGGCAATGTCAAGATGTTAGCATGAGGCTTCAAATTTACATGGATATCTATAATAAACACTTTCTGACACAAAACACTTACAGCCTAATTTCAGGGTGGGTTCCTTTTATTGAATTGAACACCCACACTGCTGGTTGGTCAACATCAAGGCATATGAGACTCCAGTGATGGTTGTTCTCATATGGGAAGATGATCACAGTAACTTCCAGCATAGCACAGTGGCGAAACCAGCTCTCAAAGGTCCCAGATGGACTATTCTTTTGTCTAATAATTACAGACATTTGTGGATCAAGGAGAAACACCTCTGTGTGAGTGTGCAATGGGAGTTGACTTTTGATCAGGCTGCAGAGACTCTACCTGAGTTAGCAAACCTATTATCTGAGTTTTCAAAGGTAGCAAGATAGTAACACTTACTTAAGACAAGCATAGATAATTGTGTCTGAAATCTGAGCATCTGGATTCTGCAATAAATCAATGTCCACCTTTTCCAGAGCTAGGTTTCTGGTTCCATCTACAAATGGTATCTCTGCAAGCAAACCATTCTTCATTGAAAGTAGAGTTTCTTGATTCATTGCCTCTATAGACAGGGTCACATTGCACTCTGTTTGTTTCTGGGACTCC